>NC_069371.1:76990000-77594758 GCF_021730395.1 Mercenaria mercenaria
ATACATTAAATATTTTGATAAATCTAGAATGCACATTCCAACATAACAAGGTCTGTTTAATAACAAACTTTCTTTTATTCTATGAATACCAAACAAATTCTTGTTAAACATCGTTGAACTAACAAATGAAGGTTTGGCTATGTATTTTAATAAAATGTTTTCATCATGAGTTAATTTAATATTAACCCTCTTGCGTAAATTCTCCATCGTCTTACCGAATACAGAATTGTTCATTAACTTAAAAAAGTCCTTTTCAAATGAATTTTTTGCTTTAGATCTTTTTTGAGTATTAAAATCAATATACTTTTTTAACCAAGGACTTTCATCAAAAGTTAATATTTATGTATTTTTGTTACTTTTAACCCTAATTGTGTATATAGTTCAAGATTTTTATAATGAACTAAAAATAATTTTTGTTTTTTCATTAAAGTTGGAACTAATTTTTTTACATTACTTTTTCCTATTTCAAATTCTGTTTTAATATTTTTACTATAATCAGAAAGCCATTGATCTGGTATAATAATTTTTTCAGGAGCTAAAGGATAATCATTATGTACAGTATGTAATTCTTTTGGATATTCAAGATCACATTCAACTATAAAGTTAGTTTTACCTTTTGCAATTAATTTCTTAAATTGTTTTTCGGATATAAATTTAAAGTTTCCAGAGGGTAAAGGTTGACACATAGCCCAACCGTAAAGATTATTGGCGTCAAGGTACATAATGTATTTGCTTTCTTCTTTTGAATTATAATCTTTCATATATTTATTGTTGGCTTTACTGTATCTGTTTGAAATATAACTTATTCCTCCTCTCAGTCCCTTTTCAATAAAAAGATACATATCAATATCAGTTATTAAATCTAACTTAATTCCAGTCATTTTTAACATTGCATCCCAAGCTAAACCAGGACTACTAAAATAATGACAAGGATCTAATTTGTAGTACTCTAAACATAGTTTTCTAAAATTTTCAAATACATCAGCTAAAAGTAATACGTCAGTTTTTAAATATAGATCATGATATTCTCCCATTGTTTTAATTTTAAATTTTTTCCAAACATTTTTAGCATGTTCGTATTCATTATCAGATATGTGTGTTTCATTTAAAATTGAATAAAACTCTTCTTTAGAAGGTAATTCTGTTTCTTTGAATTTTTTAAATGAATCCATGTAATCATATGGATAAACACCTTTTGTCTTTAATAAATTAATGTTTTCACAATCAAATTCTTGAGATAAGTATTTAAATTCTGGAATATTTTTTACTAGGTTATCCAATGATTGAGACATAAATTGAAATAAATCAATAAAGACCAAGTCGGAAATCATAAATGCCATATATCTTTCCATATTGTTAGGAATAACATTAATTTCTTTTTTGAATTTTCCTATTTGTTGCATAATAAAATGACCGTCATAACCTCTTAAATTATGAAAAATAACAGGAATTTTGTGTGTTAGTTTAAAATTAATATTACATTCTGAGTGAGCACTTCCTCTAAATTTTCCTGTTATATGACAGTGATCTCTTACTTTGATTGAATCTTCTATATATTCTTTTTCACAAATATGACAAAACTTTTGTTTTTTAAATTCACTTTCATCTTTTTTAGACATTCTTAGTTCTTTGTTAAAGTGCTCTTTAAATATTTCTTTACAATATTCCTCTTCCTCAAGCATTTTTTCAATAAACTTATAAACTGCATTAGGGCCTCTATAAATCTGGGTTGGTTTAGTATATTTATCGTCATAACAACAAACAACTTTATAGCCGTAACCACAATCTATATGATTTTGATATGGTTCAGTAAATGAAGATTCAGTTGATGGTAAAGCAGTTAAAACTTTCTTAGTTATTGATTCAAAATCAGCATAAATTACAAAAGGTACTGCTAAACCTTTATGATAATTTTTAAATTGTACTTTACTTCCCTCTTTTGGCATTTTTACACCTTGGGTACCATTAATAGCTAAACAATTTGGAATATGTTCATTTAATATTCTTTCTTGAGTAAAATGTTGTAAGCAACTTTTACAAAAATATTTTCTATGTTGGTCTTTGGTTTTGTTAGTCATTAATCTATTAAAGTCTTTTATCCAAACATAATGTTGGACTGGGGTCTCTGGTGATTTATAGTCATCATCATTTATTTTATCATTTATTTTATCATTAGTAATTAACAACATGTCACAGTGTTCTTCGTATTGATATTTTGATATGTACAATGGATAAATACTATTTTCTTCATATCCAAATATATTAAATGATATTTCATTTAAAACTTCTATTTTAGGTATTTGATTTAATGTAACAGGAAATTTAATTCCAGTATAATCAAGATCGTTTATATGTTTTTTATATTTTGAAATTTTTTGGGGGTCTTTTTCAACAGGAAATTTGTAAGCTAAATGACACCATCTAAAACATTCGTTATCATCATTCTTTATATTTATTAATCCTTTCATTGAATTTTGTAATGGTTTTGGTAATTCTAAATAACTTGAAGCAGCCAAAGGACTATACTTATATCTATTTATATAATAAGCATCAACTGACTCTATTCTCCAGCCACTTCCTTCAGAAATCCAATTACCAATTCTATTTATTATTTCATCAAAAGCTTGACGTAAAGTTTTTTTTATTTCGTTTGTGTTAATAATTTCTAAAGCCTTTGATTGAAAATAAGCTGATTTATATATTGTATCAGTTTTATCCATTTTTGCAAAAGTTATTTTTAAAACAACGTTTATTTTTATACCTTTTAAAGTTTTAAGTTCAGATTTAAGTATTTCATAAGAGTCGTTTATAGTTAAATATAATTGATTCTTTGGATCTTGTCTATATGTAATTTTAATTTCAAATTTCTTATAATATTGTTTTGTAGATCTCTCAATTTCCATCTATATATTATATTTAGAAAATAAAATTCGTTAAGCAAAAAAGGATTAAAAAAATAATAAAATAAATAAAGTTTTAAATTATCTTTAAGAAGAAATAAAATATTTAAATTTATATCTTTTTCCATTAACTTTTGATATTCCACATTTTACTCGGTTTTCTCCTTTGCAGCACATTGTTATTAACCCAGAATTAATACCAAGGTCTTTAGAAGCTGCATAATTGCTTTTATATGTTTTTTCTTCATTAGTATCACAGTCGGTTACAATAACTTTTTTAGGGTTGTTTCTAATATTATTTGGTCTGGGACAATCACATAACTTTTTAAAACTAGAGGTTTTAGTACTCGAGGGTACAGCATTTTCTTCTTCAGTTAATAGACAACCACAGTCCCATTCAAATAAAGTTCTTTTACGAAGATAAGGATCTATAACATTTTGTAATTTATCAATGACATGGTTTTTATATTCATCGCTAACTATTTGATCAAGTTTTGATTTAATAACATTTCTTCTTTTAAGAACTTTCTTATATGAATTTTTATCTGGATTCATTATTTCTCCTAAAGTGCTAGATAATTTTGACATAATCATTCTATCTACCTTTCTATTAACCATCTATATATAATATACTTATAGAAAAAAATCTCTAAAAACACACGTAAAATTTAATACAGCTCTTCTTCTTTTTTACTTTTATATCCGTTAAGTTTAAATTCCTTCATATACGTTTCAAAAGGCATTGAATATTTTTTTTCTTTCTGCATTTCTAATAGTATTGTAAAAATATCCTGAATAACTTGTTTCTCTTCTTCTTTATTTACTTTTCCAATCCGTGCTTTTGTTATTAGTTGTTTTATTTTGTGATGATGTGCTTTTAAAATAAATTTCTTGTCGTCAAGTTTTAGTCTGTTAGTAAATATGGTAATTACTGATGGAACAGCGCCAGCAACTGCTACAAATATAGGAATAGCTGGAACAAGTGCTAATGCAGCTGAGCAACCAAAAACACCTGCTGTAATATATAACCCAGTACTTACTCTCCCACAAAATTTATAACTTTTTCTGTAAGCAGCAGCTAGTTTAGTTAAGTGAATAATTAATTGATCTATTGTTTCTATTCCATTATTAGAAATTAAATTTTTATGGACCATTTATATAATATATATTTTAAATTAAATTTCTTTCAATTCACTAAATGGTAACCAACTATTAAATTTTTCATTGTAACCTTTCCATTTTACTAAAGCTTGTTTTTTCTTATAGTCTCGTCTAATAAATTTTTCTATTCTAAAAACTTCTTGTGTAGTAGGTAAAGTTCTTGTTCATAAAATGAACCTTGAATTATTTCATTATTTAAATCTTTAATAGTGTACGTTCTGGGATTTGTATTATTAATTTTATAAATTATAAATATTTCCTCTGTCCAGTTTGGTGTATATCCTTTTTCAAAATGTCTTTTAAGTTTGCTTAAACGAACTCGATCACCAATTTTAAATTTTGTTTTACTTTTTGGTATTTTTAAATCACCATATAAATTAAAGTAAACAGTACCTTTATTTAAGTTTTTACTAGCTTCGGTTGGTGTCATTTTTATACTAGAATGTTTTGTTTTGTTATATTTATCAACCATATCCTGCAAATTATCTAAATAAGTATAAGTATTATTTGCTGTAAAATATTTCCACATTATTCTTTTTAAACTTCTATTAAATCTTTCTATTACTACAGCCTTTCCTTCATTAAATGTATGATACATATTAATTTTATTTTTATTCAAAAATGATTCAAACTTTTTATTATAAAATTCTTTTCCTTCATCTACCATAAATTTACTGGTAATCGTCCTTCTAAAATTATTTTTTTCAAATGCTTCAGTAACAGATTCTCCAGTTTTATTCTTTAATGGAATAACCAAGCATATTTACTAAATATATCAATAACGGTTAACAAGTACTTTACTCCTTTATTATATTTTGAAAAAGCTTGCATGTCAACTAAATCAGCTGACCAAGTATCATCAATATCATTAACAATCACTCTTCGTTTCTTAAATTTTCTTTTAATTGGTTTGTGTAATTCTTCTGCTAATTCATCGCTCCATGTGATTCCGGGGGTATACTCTACCCCCTTTTTCCCATTTTTGATTTTTGTCCGAGACCAAGTGTGTATTTCGTTTTGATAGCTGGTTTTTACAACTAAATGTTTTGCAATCTTTTCTCCAAATGTTTTTGATTTAGTTTTATTTAAATTGGAAAGCATTTGCTTATCACATGTACCCTTTTTTACACCACTGTCATAGCAAAAGTCATGGTCCATACATACTGCATCCAGTTCATTGACAGGGGGTCCATTATCTAGGGGATTTCCTGGCCCACAATAATTATATCCTGGAAGTGTTAAACCTTTCTTAGGTAATAAAGGTAACATTGCTTTGTGAATATCTAAATTACCCCCTGTACTTTTAACAAACTTTGATTTCATTTTTCCACAAGATGAACAAGTAGCCTTTATCATTTTTCTCCCGTTTTTTGTTATAACATAATGAGGATTTATATTATCAGTTAATCTTCTTTCTTTCAAACAATATATTTTATTCTGTAAACTCATCTATATCATATGTATTTAAAATTATTTAAAGACTAATAATGTAGTTATTAATTCAAAATAAGTTTAAATACCTTTACATTTTATCAATAAAAATAATCTGCCAAAAGTTTGCCAAAAGTTTGTCAAGTTGGCAGCGACTGCCACATTGTTGCCACTTGGCAGGATTTTGGCAAATATTTGGTGGAAGTGTTTAATCATATTTTACTATAGGTTTTAACAATAATTTGTTAAAATTTGTTTTAAATTTGTTGAAATTGGTCAGCATTGGTCGGTTTAGGTCAAGGGTCATACGAGGTCAAATGAGGTTAAAAACGCTCGCTTCGGTATTTCTAATACTACTCGAGCCTGCAACATTTTCGTTTTTGTTGTGTTGAGCGACCTGTGGAGTTTCCACTTTTTCTATTTTGCAAAATTTTACGAATTGTCTTTGATACCAGTAACACTTACCAAACGGTTATTTCTGATGTACGTGTTAGCGTAGTTTGTTCAACTAATGAAGATTCATGTTCATGCTCTTAGGTCATAATAGCGCCTGATGTTCATAGCATCTAGACCTGAAAAGATCTGAAAGAAAACAACTGCATGTTAAAGTCGTTGTCTGTATAGTGTGAATAGCTGGACAAGATCCAAAAGACAAAATGTACCTATAGACAATATCTCCGAAAGTTTAGTTTTATTTCTGCTCGCAATCTAGACAGCTAAATCTATAAACAGGGAAGATGTTAAGATTATGTAGGAACACTAACCCTAATCCGACCAGATTTCATGAAAACATGATGTTTTTTTTGTTTTTTTTATCAAAAGTTATATTAAAATATCAAAGGGCCATTTGATGCTATAAAAATGTACGACCCTAAACAGAAAAGAAATGTACACGAGTTGCACAATAAACATTCTCTGATAGTTGGACACTAGTGAAGTACAAGTTTGCAACAAAAAAGAGCTTGAACAAGATTTATTTGGGTATAGCACTATCCCTAAAACATGCAGAGCCGAACGTTTATAGAATTCTTCACAATTAATTGTTTTGTCTCATTTAAGGGCCCCAAAACAGGCTAGTTTGATCATCAGAAAAAAAAATCATAAAAAACGGCAAGAAACGACGCAATTCAAATATCAAAACTTGAACATGACCATTTTATAACTTCAATAACTTTGAGAATTCGAAATCTACAACGCTGAAACGCAAAACCGAGTGTGACGTAGACATAGATCTGATGCATGCACATATCCATAGAGTTCAAAATAACACAGAAACCCACTTACCTGATAAAAGAACAAGCGAACACGCGATGACTTCAGAAAATATCCGCCATTTTGTAAGTTTGCAACCATTTCGCTCGCTTGAACCAAGTGTGCAACCACTTCACGTCCTGCCCCTTGTAATACAGAGCATGCTATATAGCTGTTTTATTTCAATGCACTATTGTCGTAAAAACGACTTATTAACATACTTCATGACTTGTGCGGCTTCGGGTCTGAAATTAGTGTTGAACTCTAACAATAAGGAAGAAGTAAAATATTCAAAGTCGTCAATGGCATTTTTTTGCTGCCTCAATAGACACAAATGAACCGTAATAAGATTCATTCTTCATAGTGAATTCCTCATCCCATTCCATGGTGTTAATTGAAAACAGAAAACAGGCTAGTTATCTAAAAATAGACTTATATTTGGGATGGCTATTTTTAGCTGGCCATTTTTACACGATATTTGCACATGTGCATAACAATACCATGCGCGGCCTGTTGTCGTTATCCCTCTCCCAATGGAACCACTAATAGACATAAATTCATAATAAGAACGTAATTATGATAGAACAAAAAAAAAAAAAAAAAAACAGCAAAAAAAAAAAAAAAAAAAAAAAACGACTACCAAGGTATAAAATTTAGCTTCCAAATCCTGCACGATCGGCACAAATACATGCACAGTGAAAAAGTAGGAATGAGATTTTATTTTTTAATCTTTCTGCTACAGGAATTAAGAATCGATAATCGATAAGTCATGTTACACAATCACCATTTTAATGTGATGTACCACCCAAACTCATCTAATAAAAGCGCTAAAGTAAAATCATGGTGGTTTTTTTTTTGTAAGTCTAATTTTCAGATGATCTGTATGTATGATAATGTGTAAACGATAGATATAAATACACAAACCAAACAACAAAGCATAAAAAAAGTAAACAACCAGGACAAAACAGTGGGGCACCGCATTGGGACAGTAAGTGGTAAAAACTCCACACGATCTAGATCCAACAGTATTATAGCCTGTATGTTTTATTTCAGTTTATGAATCGTTTCCTTGTCTACCATCAGGATGTGATAAGGTAGTTCTGCACGTTCGGATAAAAAAAATCTACAATGTGGAATTTGATTAAACCCTGATTTTTCAAAACTTCAGAATATACTTAGAATATTCTGCAAATAAAAAAGATACGGTCGTGTGCTCGACTGTTTGCTAGACTGATTTAAAAAAAAAATAACCACACACAAGTTTTCATAATGGGAGTCTATGGGAAAATCACATCTTTGATAACATTTTCGCGAATGGAACTTTTTCTATAATGTAGATTTTAATGAAACTTCTCACAGCCGTAAATATACACACGGTATATAACATGGTGAAATAAAATGTACAGGTCCGTGTGTTTGTTCTTGAGATATTTTTCCACTATTGAAGACGAGATCCGCGCATTTCAAGCTAATTTTATGACATTTTTCGGAATTATTTAACATGTCAGATATTTTAATATCATATTTTAACTTTAGAAAGACAGTAATATTGCCGTTGTAATAAATTCCCTCACCTGTTGCTATAAATTCATAAAATCATAAATGACGTTACACCATTACTTCCGGTTCATAAAACGTGTAGAACTACCTTATGAATTCGATGGACATTTGACGTTTTGAACTTTGAACATCATGAAATAAAACAAATCTTTCTTTCTTTGATTTGGTGATGTTTCAAATATCGATTGAATCTGTAACGACTGTCATTCACACAAAACGACACAGACAAACTAATAAAATCTGAGAGAAAATCCTTTGGAGGCATGGAATACAATCAAGCAAAATAAAAGCAGACTCGGTTTGATTGAGTCTGTTCATGAGAAAATGAAATGTGCAACAGCCCTCACCCCCTCTCTCTCTTCGCCCCCCCCCCCTCCCCTCCACCCCAGCACCTGCTTAAGCGGAATTCTATAGTAAAATTGAATGTAGGCCTACTTCCAAAAAGATCAGAAAATAAAATAAGAGAGTACGGTAAGACTTTACAGCAGCTACATGGCACTTAAAAACTGCTGTTGTTACAGTTAATAAAACCTGTTTGAAGATAACAAAAGAGATAACAGTCACCAAACAAACAAATAAAGGGACATTTTTCGGCACCGCCTTAGAACGGTGTTGGGCAAAACATTGCATGAGACTTTAAACCGGTCAGTGGTGCGCGATAAACCTCATTCCTAACCCCCAACATTTACCACCAACGTTGTAGGACAGCGTAAATAAAGATTACCTCTTCTATGGGAATCTATACTACACAAACTAGTCACTCAAATGTCTGTGTAAAATGCATAAAAGGCAAAGCAACAGAATCATTTCCGCAATTAAAAAAACAACAAGAGAAACACAATTTAGGACCGGACGAAACACTACCAAAGAAGACAGTCAAAGTAGGCTTTAAGAATTGCCTATCATGGAGCCTTTCACCAGTTCCGTAAGATGAAATAAATGAAAAAAAAACTGCTATAGGTCACGAGTCAGAATTCCGAATAAAACGTTTAATAATGTTATCAAAGACAGTCGGAAAGTTGCCCGACTTAGTATCTTACAAACTTTAACAATATTTCTATATAAAACTGTTTTGGCTTACCTTGCTGAAGAAGTGTCTTTAAATTGTGGTCGAATGATTTATTTCCAGATGTTTTATGTATGTTGACAGTTAGTTCCAACTGTTGTGAAATAAGGGCATGGGAATTTGACTGAGCCTGATCATGGGATTTTTTGTTGGGGTAAAACGTCGCATTGAGACAGTTATAGGTCATATTGCAACTTTACAGCTTTGATGGTGGAGGAAGACCCAAAGAAGTGCCCCTCCTTGCATTATTTCATCACGGGCGGCCATCTGGTTAGAACCTCCGACCTTCCGTAAGTCAGCTGGATGCCTTCCTCACATTATTTGACCTCTCTTTCAGAATGCAATAAATTACTTTCCATTTAATATCCATAAATATAAAATCGTTCAGAGCTAAATACATACTAGATGCATACATTATTGCCTCGGCATTTCAAAAAGCTTAATCTGTTTCTAAGAGCATTCACCTGACAGGGACAACTTTTATCAACATTATCCTGTAACTTTGGAACATAACGGAGATTTAGAGTGAGGTTTGGTGCACATTTAAATGCTGGTATTTAAGTCACAGACCTTTGCAAGGCGGTACCACACCGTGTTCCAATTATAGTTGGTCTGTATGTTTTACTTCACGTATTTTGCATGGTTTTGATTAAGGCGGCTTAATTCTTGGAACGTATCGATTCTACCAGTCTTTTAATCTCAGCCGAGGAAAAAGGTCGCCCCGTCGAACATTGTCCTGCAAAACAACACCAGAACGAACGTCAGCCCTATACGTCAACAAACGTCATAGCGGCTTTTTGGCAAAGATGTTTGGCAGGGTACGTTGACACAACAAATGAGTCGAAAGGAATATAATAATCTTTTTATATACTCAAGGCCAAATATCAAAGGTCAAGTGAGCAAATTGGGGCCACTATGACCTTCTTGTTGTGAGATATTTGCCAGCTATGCGCCGAATACGAGCGCACTGACCATTTATTCTAACCTAAACACCACTGATAATTTGGCAAATGATCTATCTGGCTAGCTATCAAAACGGTTTGATTGGCATATCTGTGCATTCGTTTAGGATTGGGCTAATTATTATCAATATCATATACTTGTAAAGATTTACATAAACAATAAAACTTTCACAGGGAATTTACGTCGATCCGTGCCAATAAATGTTCATGAAATGCGTGGGATATGAATGTTGTCTGATGACGTTGCCGTCATTTTCATTGAAACTGTTTGCGTTCTAGGGGCATGATAAACATTTTGTGCTGGCCATATCTGGTTACACTTTGTTTAATTGTGCACGGATTATTTGAAAGATAACTTCTGGTTTGAAGAGGTTTGTCAAAAAATGACGTCAGACGACTTTCAGCTTTTCCCGGAGTAATGAAGCAAGGTTGGCTGTATGTCGACTAGATGACTTACTTCAAATGGTACTATTTCCAGCAGTATAGGTCTAGACTGGATGTTATGGATGGTAAGCATGACATCTGATCGACTAGAAATATGTTGTTTCATTCATTCCAGGTGAGAAATTACGCCGACTTCTCGCGTTAAACCTTTACCGTTATGTTCATAATAACGAAAACGCACATCCGAAAATACTTGAAAGAGTCGCTGATGATTCCGTGAGTCCCTGATGAACGTCCTACACATAATCAGAAGAACATTACCTATAACAAAATGAACATCATCCATAGATTAATAGCGAGTCGGAAACTAGTTCTTACCAATTCCTGATTGAATGTCAGACAACCAGTTTGAAACGGATGTAAGGTAACAGGAACGACATTCCCGTACATGTGTATCCAGTTATAATGTTATAGATAACTGAAAACACCGCTCTAAAGATTTATGTCAACAAATATAACTTGAATAAAAATCATGTCACTAACATGTTTGGTTATTGAAGTGAATTGCAACTACAGCATTTGTCATCAAAACGATCAAAAGGAATATCCATAATAAAATACTTCGTCCGCTCGAATTTGACAGGACTACAAAAAGTGTGTTCGAATTATCGGCAGTTCGAGCCATCGAGCAATATAGATTGTATAGGGATTTACGATGAGTTCGAACGAAGGTCGGTGTTCGAATTATCCGAGTTCGAAGGAAGACTGTAGTTTTAGGATGTCAATAAATACGGTATTGATATTTAAATATAAATACCAGTTTTTTGGATAAGTTAACTAGCATACAATAAAATGACACTATATTTTAAGATATAACAAAATGCATCAAAGTTAATGATTTCTTAAATTAAACTAAGGATACCTCAAAATGAATTTAAAATATCACAAATAGTGAATAAATAGAAAAACGGCACCCCATACATAATACTAACATCTTTATCCAAGACTTTAATGATACAGTTTTTACGCATGGCATATTTTCTGTTTTCCTTTCGGCAGCTTTCTATCATTCATTAAACAACAAACGCTTAAACGTTCCTGGGGACTTAAATACGTAGACCAGTAAGTATATAATTTAAAGTGTGATATAAATCTACCAGAGCTCGCAATTAACGTATATACAACAAACACACATACACACACTCTATATAAAATATATATTTTTACGAAACATCTTCTAATAGAAGAAATAACATAATCAGCAACATAGATAGTTGTATGCATGTAGCGTCATTGATTCGTGCGAGGATTAGTTATTGATAATAGACTGAAGGTAGAGCTCCTAGAATATAACTCAAACGGACAAGGCAAAATAGAGAATTTTAGAAAATAAAGTTCATTCTTGTAATAAACCCTATGAATAAAATGCGTGTTTACATTTTATCAAAGCCCAAAATATCCAATACGAGCCTAGTTAGTTGGTATCCTTTTTACGCAAGGTTTTAAATTTCTCCCTTGTCTCATGTTCCTGAGACAGAAAGTGACAGAACACTATACTATATTCTTCCTGGAACTTGTAAATGGAGTGGAATTTACGTATTCATCACCTCTTATACTTGTCAACATATCAACATATATATATATATAGTTGAGAGAATTAATTAATACGAACTAAATCACCACCACAATATACCAGACCAATTACGGCAAAGCGCCTAGCAGTACAAACGAACACGCACATACCACAGCAAGTCCACTAACCCAATAAGATTAGTTTCGATACTGCTTTATATACATATATATATATATATTGTACTCCTCGTTTAAATGGGTCAACAGTGTTGTTGTACTGGCCCGATTTATAGGTTGGTCAGGGCTACGGATATGCGATATGTATTGTATTTTGTCATTATTTTTGAGCAAGGATGCCCTTCAGTTTGGAACCGTCCATGTTTATAGACACGTTTGTTTATTTTATGAGGAGTAACTGTTACTGTTTCCCAACGAAACTGTGATGTTTACTAACACAGCTATAAATAGATTTGAATGAAGCTTCTTGTTTTCCTACCAATACGTTTTGTAAATAATTAGTACAGAGGTTATGCTGATCTTGGGGCGTATGGGTTCAAAACACACCAACGGCAGTTTATTTTCTTTTTCTGTTTTGCATCAGAAGTATTTAGATTCGTTTGAATATTTATAATTTTCTCTATGACACAACGACAAAGTAATTTCAGTAGCCAGAAAAAACACTTGTGACATGAGTAAAATACATATAAGAAACACATAAGCAGGAATATTTTGGAAATGAATCAGGACATTTCGTTAAATAAAGACATATATGCTAATATAAATCATTAAAGAAAGAGGCAAAGAAATGAAAACAGAAAAGAAAACGAACACAATGGTTTGAAAAAAATCTTCATGACGACCCGAACTCATATAACTTTGCCATATACGTATTGCGCAGTTAAAATGAATGCACTACTGAGATTTATTTGTCAAATAAATTTAAAAGTAATATGAACTTTTGTTTAATCAGTTAACATGAAATGGGCACGTTCTCGCGTTTCCGCGTGAATCACTTTATCATTGGGGAAAAGAACCTGTTAATTGTTCCACGTGCCACGTGCCTAGCATTCCATTCTACAGCTGATTGTTTGGAATGCCAACTTGACTCTCCTGACGAACATTAGATATATAATATTGGCAGATGAAAAACACATTTTAAATCATCGCTAAGTTAAACTGTCAGTTTTGACAAGTGTTAAAATAAGTTGCTTTGCTCAGTTCATGCCCTTTTAATATTCACTGTAATAACAGAAAGTTCTAAATATTAGTACACACTTGTTAGTAACGACTCTACAGGAGAAACTGAAAAGCCCACTTACACAATTTGCCGAAAAAAATTAACAAGAAATGCAATTGAACAACAGCCATACTAAAGTGCGAAAAAGGTTTTTGTAAACAAATGAATATACGCTGTAAACTGTTTTAGTGTTACATGATAAACATCTTAAGAAAATGGTGTCACTACGCACACATCAACACATATGCACTGCCACAGGATTTCGGTTTAAAGGTGGCTTTTGGGATATCTTTCCATATTTTCAAAGTCGTGTTTTATACTGTTATTTTGTTATGTACGTATAATTCCTTGATTATATTTCTACACTTTTACTGAAATAAATTCATCTATCTGTTCACAGATTTTCAACTTTGAATTAAAGGTAACTTTAATTCGAGTCCTACAACACAAGAGAAGGTGTGAAACTCCGATTGTTGCATACCATCCTACCTGTATTGCGTTATAGTACGATTTGATGCAAGCAAGTCAGTAATCAAACTTTAATAATCAACTTACATTTTATAAGCCAAATTTGTAGATCATGTATTTAATTCTGATGAAACAAAGTAACTAAGTTAATAAGAAGTTCAATAAGTATTCTATAACCTACGTATTGTTTAGATCTAATAAGTAACAACTGTAGGTTAACGTAAGCAGTCACCAATCATAATTTTAAAATGTCCGTTTTGCGGATGATACTAATTTCACCTGGGTAATGATTACTTTTTACTCGGACTTTATCATGGATTCCCTGTGTAAAATCTCAAGCTTTAAACTGAAATCAAATAGAAAAAGTGGAAACTCCACAGGTCGCTCAATACAACAAAAACGAAAATGTTGCAGGCTCGGTTTGATTGAGCCTGTTCATGGACGGTATCGGAAATGCGTGCTACCGTCCACCCCCTCTAGCCCCGGGTTGAAGTATTAAATCTATATAATATCTCAATGAAACTTTAAAGTTTTGTAGTTTGTAGCATCGTCCGTGGCATGTGCAGTCACAATTCTGACTTGATTTCTGAAATAATGTGTTATTTATTTCTAAAGTCAGTATATGTTCATTGTAAAAATACTTTGGAAACTGGCAGGTGCTTGAAAATGCAGCTCTCTGATCGGTCAGTTAGAAATCCTGATGTCATGATAAAGTTATGAATATTTGCCAAATAAATGATCTACTTAGTGCATTCACTTACTGTATAACCTGGTATCACAAAGTCAAACATTTACAAAAATGTAGAAAGTAAATAGTGTCGTGGAAAATAGCACAAGAAGTGAAATCCCACAATAAGTACATGTCAAGCATACACAGATGTTCATATGATTTATCTTTTTGAAATTGTCTAGATGAGTTATCGCCATTACGAAATATTTTGACTTTAACAAGTTCGAACCACAGACGTTCCTGTCAAATAATAAACTGGCGTATCAGTTTCAAAAATGCAGTTTGAACCGACTGTTTGGTATATCTCCAGTTTACAAAAAAAAAAAAATACGAGTGACTTATCTCTGCAATATATTTTTTTTCAAAATGGGTTGAGGTATAAAGATTATTAAATTAATTATGTTACTGCATTAATAAATTTCTTTGTTACTTACACAAGTTATCAACATTACATTTAAAATTTCAAAAGTGTTTATTAATCCAAAAGACATTGGCAAAGCGCAAAGATTTTCTGAATGTATTTGTCAGTGCATATAGAGGAAAAATAACGAGATATTTATATCGACAATTTGGAACAAACTCAACACTTGTCAAATCTGACAGTTTCACTTGGCGCTTTAAATACATTTTTAAAATCTAATATTTACATTATACTTCAGGATAGCCAGGTTTGCATTCCAAACAATCAGCTGTAGAATGGAATGTTTGGCACTTGAGAGAAAACAATTAACAGTTACACCTGTAAATCAAGAAGATATATATACTGCAATATGTGTCACTGAAACAAATCAGTGTAGGAATGATATGCCCAGTTTGACTGATGAGTAATGATAAGGTTTAAAGGTGAACATGGTGAATATACGTGCCAAGATTACAGGTGATGAATACGTACAACTACTTTTAGTTTATTTGTACCAAAACTAATTTTGATCTGTTTTTAAGTAAGACTGCCAGTCAGAAGCAGGGAAAGTTTTCATTGCCAAACATGTAGCATGTGTTACAAATCGATGTCTGTTTTACTTTAAGGAATCGAAAAAAAAAATACAAAGACGCTTTGATACTAGTCCGAAAAGTACGTCCTTCTTAGGATTTGTAGGGAAAAGTAAGGATGATGTTTTTCACATGGTAGCACTTGCTCGTATTAAGCCTAGTCATTCAGTAGTTTATAGGCATAAAACATTTCATAGGTAACCTCCATTTATCTAAATAAATTTAATAAAATTCCAATGGCTTTAATAGGTATCAGGACCTATTTTAAAATTCATTTATTAGAATTTATTGACCAGTGGATTAAGAATCAAAGGAAAAGAAAGAGTAGTCTTTGATGCTATAAATTATATACAAACGCACTGTAAAATCTAGTAAAAATGAGAACTGAAATTGCTGCTGTGGCTTATGACCGAAGTTTCGATGACGAATTCTACAGTGCGGGAAAGCTACCAAAATATAGAGCAGGCACATGCCATTTGATATCATTAAGGTATTCTATATCCTGCACAATGCAGTTAAAGACAACTAGAATAAAAAGCAACTTTGAGCCCAGGGTCTCCGTGGTTGAGTGGTTAAATCACTTTCCCATCTTCGATTTTGGTTCGAGCCTCGCAGACCTTGTCAAGTAAGGAAGCCACCCAAAAGGTCCGTGGTTCTACGAATTTGCTCGCCTGTGCACGGAGGTGCACCTGGACTATTCCTCCACCATCAAAAGCCTGAAAGTCGCCATGTGTCGATGTGATGTTAAACCCAACAAAAACAAAAATGAACTCGCTATTGTTTTGCGCCATTGAACCATTCAGTATCTGTTTTCATGATGAAGATAAAATAAATCTCCGTTTCCGGACATTAATTTTTTTCATCAGATTTGGCCAAGTTGAAACATGTCCCGTACTAATTGAAAATGATTTGCTTTAATCTGAAGATGTTTTTGTTTGTGGAGGCTACAGTAAACAATGTTATGTAAAAAGTGGCTCATAAAGGTTTCCTTTGTTTTAAGACGTTTTGTTAATTTCAGCTGAATGTAGACGGATTGACGACTGTTCCCGATTGTTTTGGAGTTTGATACTTTATGTAAGTCCCATAAGACTTTTAATTTATTTTAAATCTAGATAAAGCAGATGTCCAACTGTTACATTTTTATTCTATGGTCCTTTGGAGTCATGGAGTACATACAATTATACTATAATGGAATCCGCTTAAGCGTGATAGGAGGTGCACATTCCGATATCAGACTAAAGATAACACAGAAACAAACCAGTAACTGTTAACAATTAAAAAAAAATTATTTTAAAAAGCTAAAATTTAAATGCCTTGAAAATGTTCACCAGCCGTAAAATGCAATTTTAATATTTAAGAATAATCCAAATCCTGCCCTGGTCAAATTTAAATTCAATCACAATTTATTCTAAATTTCACACAGAATCCAAACTGAATTTAGTATATCCAAAGAATATAAGTTCTCTCTCTAAAGATATCTTTAAAGCCACATTGTTTATGTAAATGCATCAAATGTTAAATTTCCAAACTGGTATGTTTTACTATTAAGAAATACAGGAAAATATTTCAATAAGACCTCACTTAGGTTCTTTTCTTCCCTCAGACAGCTTCCTATTCAAAGCATCATGGAAGATTCCAGCACTTGCATGTATCACCAGGAATATAAAGAAGATTCTGGAAAACCATAGAATATAAATAACTTGTTGACTTACATGATGTCTCAAAACTAGGTCAGGCTTTACAGTGAACAATTTGTTGTCAATATTTAAAATGAAAAAAAAACATAAAGTGAAGCATAATGGGGAATGAGATGAGCATAACAATATAATTCATTTCCTGATATGTTATTATCGTAAAAAATAATTATTTCGGAATGTTTTCAATTACATTTTAGAGAATCGTGTTAATGATTGAAAGATTTATACTTGAATTTAAGTTGTATACTGCCTGTACATATATTGAAATTTTTAAAGTTTAAACATAAACATGTTTGTTTTTTCAGGAATGCCAAAAAAAAAAAAAAATACGCCATTAGAAAATCTGCAAAAGTAAATGCTGAAATGTTTATAAACACAAAAAAACTCTTTGGCGCTGGTTTCTTATAGAAGATACATAAACCTCCCGAATATCTTGAAAATATTTAGCGCATCGTAAAAATATAACCAATAAACATAATACATTAAGAATTAAGAATGAATTAACAATTACATTAATAACCTAGCTGCTAACTTTTGAAACCTTTGGACTACTGAGCAAGACCATCGGTTCGCTAACACCTTTTTGGTGCAAGAGAATATGTTCACTCATACTGGAGAGATGATACGTCACCTTGCAAGAAGGTATAATAAATATTAAGTTACCAAATCGCGGCAAACTGGAAGAGGGATAATGACAGATTCAGATAGTGTTCAGGGTGTTTTGCTCTTGATAATAATGACCAAGTATTTATTAATAACGTTTCAATTACCCCTTGCCCTGATTAATTTCTATAATGAACTTTTCCATCTTCCAATTTGGATAGTACCATTAACTGTTATAAGGGGTGCTTACCAAAATATACTAACTGAATGGCGAACAGTGCAGATCATGATCAGGGTTACCCAGCCATATACCTTTGCTTATTTTATCATTTCAGTATGCAAGTTACATACAGCTGTATCCCTTACTCGTTTATCTCAAAACTCCAGCTGTCTCGAAGAGATTTTTCAAGTCCGGTCCTGAAAACACGTACAGAAAATATCGTTTTAAGTCAAAATTCGGTTATTTCGAAGTAAAACGCTCCTTCCCTTGGAATTCGATATACAGTGATTCAACTGTACCTATATGTCAGTTTGTAAATATGTCAGGAAAAATGAACCAACTGATTCATCTTAAGAACTGTTATTTCAGCCATACAGTAACTTAAATGAGCGCTGAACAGAAAAATCCTTTGCCTTTTTTATGAGAAAATTAGGGTAAGAATAGACATATAGCTCTAGCTACCCATCACCACGTATCAAATATACACTGCACAGACATAGTCATTACTGCTTGAATGGTTTAAGCAAACATATTAAGAAAAGTCAGCAGCTGCATTACCATTACATATATATAATACACGCAAACAGCGCAATTAATTTACAAATCAGATGTAGAAGGTTTGATATAAATCTTTGTCAATGCGGAAATGAGAAACTGTTTGCACAAGTCATTTCCATTTATAACTTTGTGCTGATGCATTAAATTGCAGATCAATTGTTCAACCTACGTGAACTAGCTCATCATTTATCTACTGATTACATGATTGTACACAGAACTTACAAAAAAGAAGCATTGTAGAATATTTTATGTTTTGACTTAATACGCATGCAGGATTCAAGGTCAAGGTAATATCCAAATTGTATTAAATTGTGCTTGACACAAATTTTATATTTGAAACCATGAACAAATTCTACATAATCATAGCTTATGTTATAAATACAATTAACAAATTTATGTGTAGTAACTAGTAACGAATGCTATGCATTATAGTAAAATATTACATGCTGTATAGATGTATAACTGAACACAGTAAGAACGTGAAATACCTCTAAAAAATGGAAGTTTTTACAACAGTCAAGTTACTACATGGCATTTAAATTACGAAGTATCTCTACATACACATTAAATGTATACATTTAGTGAAGTTAAATATATATTAAATGAGGATTTTCTACATTTGAAGTTAATACCTAGATATAAAACATTTTAGTGAAAAGTAATCATTGGATATCTTTAAAAATCTATGACCCGACTAATTTTGATACACGCCACTGTTTGCTGTTCAGTTCTTTTGCAGTTGACACATCGCTTTCCTCTCTTTGATTGTGTTTGATAGGACCAAGAGGGAGACTCCATGACACGCAGTTACTTCAGTCCAATAAAATTGTTTTATTTTTCCTTTGGTCTCTTTCGTCGGCCCCTTAAAGGAGCTTCTCTTGTTGTTCTTCCCTCTGCAAAAGTATTGAGTACATGCGTTTACTGTTCATTGTTGTTTTAGGCAATAGTATATTTGTATATCATTTCGTGCCTTTTTATACCAATGCGTGTGTTGTTGATGGGGATGACTTTTTAAAAAATATTTTGAGACTTTGGAACACGATGTAGGCTGAAAGTGATCCTGCCGGCGCACCATACACTGGTTTTAATTTTCTAAGTTCGGTTTTTGTTGTCTCTGATCGTTCCAAGAGAGTGTCCCACCAAGTTTTATCTATCCGTTTTGTACTGGACGGCTTACATTGTAATTTTTAAGTTAAGTAAATGCAAAATCATTCACACGTCCATACATACATTGCTACATAAGACGCTATTCCTTGTGTCTACAGAATGGATGAAATACTCCAAATTACAAGAAACAAAATGGACACTATTGATAAACCTATGTTTACTTTTAAAATAATATTAGAATAATTCAAGAGAATTTTCATGCAGTATAACAGCAAGACAGGTAGGAATGGGCATATACTGTGTATATTTAATTTGTATATTGCAGCTTACAATTTCACATACGTGACCTTATGATGGCAATGAAAGAACTTTGCAACGGTTCACACAGTTTTACTGATTGAGAGCTTTTCATAATTCAGTTAAGCAATTATTCAAATGCCTTTCCAGTTTCTCTTGTAATCACTTACCAGTGTTTAATCATTTCTGACACAAAAATGTATGTTTTCTTTAGAAGATTATAACAAAAAATTGCTAACGTACTGTTAACGATATATTTATTTAAACTTCCACTTGACGTAGGATGGGAACTTATTTTACAACTTGTCAAAACTGACAGCTTATCTTGGCGATGACTTAGGAAAGCCAATATATCCAAGATACGCCAGTATGCATTCCAAACAATCAGCTGTAGAATGGAATGTTAGGCACGTGTAAGAAAACAATTAACACATAAATATTATAAATTTTGACACCGAAACAAATCAGTGTAATGATGCTATACTGATGTTTGAGTGATGTGTTCTTACACGGTTAAAAGGTGAAAGTACTTAACTGATATATTGCTTGTACCAGCAAGATTTGTTTTAAAAACAAGTTACAATATTCTGTTCATCAGTCATTCTGTTCGCCAGAAAGTGTGGAAACTTCAAAGTTCACGTGTTCTACAACATTTTCTGTATGCCCTCTTCGTTTAACGCCAAATTTATTCATCAGTTATGCCTGCAGCAAAGTCAAATGCAAGACAGTCGAAAAGTTAAGTAAATATTTGGCTAGTCTGTGTTTTTTTTTAATAAGACTGCGTTTATAATGAAAGTTAACACTTATTATATTAAACAGTAAATAGTAAATATATATATATTTGAGCCGTGCCATGAGAAAATCAACATAGTGGCTTTGCGACCAGCATGGATCCAGACCAGCCTGCGCATCCGCGCAGTCTGGTCAGGATCCATGCTGTTCGCTTTTAAAGCCTATTGGAATTGGAGAAACTGTTAGCGAACAGCATGGATCCCGACCAGACTGCGCGGATGCGCAGGCTGGTCTGGATCCATGCTGGTCGCAAAGCCACTATGTTGATTTTCCCATAGCACGGCTCATATGGCTAGTGTAAAATGATGCAGTTGTCATATTGGAAAATCAATAACAGTAACATTCGCTGCGTATAATTAATTTGCGCTGATTAAATAGTGTTGAATAAGATAAGATAAGATAAGATAAGATAAGATAATCATTATTTAGCGTCGGTTATAACAAAGATATAGTTGTGACCGATTTGTAACAAAAACCCTATTATGTCTACATTAACTAAGAGTAAGGGATATGTCCACATCACCAGCAACGGTATATTAAAACATGATGTCGCGTTTGTAAAAATATGGAAGAAATAGGAGATCATAATTTCTTGATGCGTGTATAGGGCCAAATAGTAGATCAACGTGAACCTGTTTAAATGTTATTTCAATGTAAGGTTTCTTGTAAGCTGTTTGTTGTGATACTGTTAGTATATGTGATGGCCAATTAGAAATGTTGCTAATTGTATAGTAGGCTTTTGACAATCTGCTTTCAGAATTTTGTTCTTTAGGGTGGTGTAGTCCATTCATTATGGCAGCATAACAGAGTTTCGCTAAAGACAAAATGGCTGTTGTACATTTAACAGACACAAGCAAGAACTTGTATATTGGACATCATGGGATTTATCTTGTTTCCTTATGACTGAGCATTAATGTTGGCCCTGAAAGACATAGGCAAGACCGTTGATGATTGTAAAAGAACCCGGGGTTGGACTAAGTGACAAAGAAAACGAGTTAGAAGCTAACTTAAAGGACAAAACAAACCAGCAAAGAAACACAGCAGAGCATGGCCTTACAAGTGGCAAACATATCGCTGGAGAGTTTGGACTGGTTAATAGTGCCGTATGGCGACCGTAAAAACTCGCCCCGTACATAAACACATTTCATTTTTGTGGTTATTATTTCTGGTGAGATCGAGGTGTTGCTAGGAGGGCATTAGAATTATGCACATTTCAATCAAACCAAACCTGCTTTTGTTTTGCTTTCGAACGGTCTTATTAACTTCATTAGTACTTTTCGACTGTTTATTTACATATTTATTTACATGAAAGACTATTTCATAATTTGTACTGTTTTTCTTTTTTCATTCAGTCTTAACATTAATTATTTGCAGTCACTTTTAATTTTAAATCAACGGCTTTGTTTACATTAAATAAGTCGCTACTGTAGTTTGAAATAAGTACTTTGGTATAGTAGGCACCGTTGTTTGAATCAATACTTTTATATCAGGGACCGTGTTATTAAGGCCTCTTACTTCGAATCCCTTGCCCAAACCGGAAGTGGATGTGAAACCTGTCTTCAAGTGTAAAATTTATTCAAGTGAAAAAAAATTCAGCTGGCTTATGAGGGTTGATGGTTTTATTCTGTTGCTCGCCGTATCTGACGTTATGCTCTAAAGAGTACCCGTGAGTTGCCATATGACCTAAAATTGTGTCGGTGTAACTCTATAAAACAAAAACACAAACAAACATATTCCTGTTATATCTCAGTAAGTATCAATTCCTTAAAGAAGTATTAAAATGCATAATATACACACATCAACACAGGCTCTTCAAAAGCTATAAGTTAAAAACATTAGATTAAAAATGTTCACTATTAAGTGATAATCACCCAAAAAATAAATTATAATGGCATGATAATGCATTATTGCAAAGTTCGTCCGACGATTACTCTCTCTTATAGCTGTGATTTTATTTATCACTGCATAACATGAAATTTAACTGACCGATATTTCTCGAATCAAATGTAGATTAAAGTGACGGCAGCACTACGACATTTCAGTTAGTTATTATTTACCAGTGAAAGTCGTGCAATAAATATTGCTGCTGATAAAATAATTGTGTTTTTAAACTGATTAATCGTTATCATCTCATAAAGCAGTCGCAACGCATGAACTAAGCATGCTGTAACGAATCATTACTGTGAGAAATTATTTCTTGAATAAAACATTGAACTTGTATTATGATTAGTCAATGACCAAGAATTTGCAATCATTCAAGCGAAGTAGAACGTAAACTGAGTAACAATATATAAAATGTTATGCAAACATAGTTTATGAAGCCATCTAATTGGCTTACGGAAGGTTTGTTTGTACTAAGGTGCCTGCTCGTATCTAAAAAGATACCTAGTTGGACTCTTTACATCTTCTTCTACCACCTTGAGCCGGAAAGCCGCCATATGATCTATGTTTATGTCGGTGTCATGTTACACCCGACAAATCATATTCAAACACAAACATATTCTTCTACCATCTTAAGCCGGAACCGCTATATGATCTATGTTTATGTCGGTGTCATGTTACACCCGACAAATCATATTCAAACACAAACATATACTTCTACCATCTTAAGCCGGAACCGCCATATGATCTATGTTTATGTCGGTGTCATGTTACACCCGACAAATCATATTCAAACACAAACAGATTCTTCTACCATCTTAAGCCGGAACCGCTATATGATCTATGTTTATGTCGGTGTCATGTTACACCCGACAAATCATATTCAAACACAAACATATACTTCTACCATCTTAAGCCGGAACCGCTATATGATCTATGTTTATGTCGGTGTCATGTTACACCCGACAAATCATATTCAAACACAAACATATACTTCTACCATCTTAAGCCGGAACCGCTATATGATCTATGTTTATGTCGGTGTCATGTTACACCCGACAAATCATATTCAAACACAAACATATACTTCTACCATCTTAAGCCGGAACCGCTATATGATCTATGTTTATGTCGGTGTCATGTTACACCCGACAATCATATTCAAACACAAACATATACTTCTACCATCTTAAGCCGGAACCGCTATATGATCTATGTTTATGTCGGTGTCATGTTACACCCGACAAATCATATTCAAACACAAACATATACTTCTACCATCTTAAGCCGGAACCGCTATATGATCTATGTTTATGTCGGTGTCATGTTACACCCGACAAATCATATTCAAACACAAACATATACTTCTACCATCTTAAGCCGGAACCGCTATATGATCTATGTTTATGTCGGTGTCATGTTACACCCGACAAATCATATTCAAACACAAACAGATTCTGCTACTACTGTCCATGTAGCAGATAGTCAGCAGCAAAACTGACTATACTGTAATGAGTATAGTTGAACCGTTCTCATTGCCCATTACTTTATTGGACTTTTATAGATGAACATGTTACTGGACACTCGTCATCTAAGATGCTGTTTCGTAAATGATGACCTTTTCTGCCAAAAGACCTGCGATATATTTCTTATTCTATATAGTAACATAGGTATTAAGTTATATACAAACAAAACACGTTTGAAGTTAGTGTCTTCCTGGACGGAATATTGCAAAACACTGATTGCTAATTCTTGGAAAGATTTATATTCTAACTTTACCTCTTTATTACAGTTCATTTAATAAACAACTCAGAAGTGCCTGCTTAAACGCGTTTGTTATTTTGGGAATGCTAAAAAAGATAAATGCCAACAGTAAAACTCAGTGCGTAAATATTGAAATGTTTATATACGCACAAAAAACTGAGACATAGTTTTCTGATTGAAGGGCTATAAAACCGCAATCATTTTCAGAGTTGATTAATTCTAGCATAGAAATAGTGCACAGTGTACAGAAACTAGTTCATTGCGACATTTGTCTAAATATATCTCATTCCAGTTAGAAGGCGATTGGAATACCACACGGAAAACGTTTAGGAAGCAGTAAACAGTTCTCGGATTATAATCACCTACTTGAATTTCAAAACCTCACACAAAAGTCTGTAACCACACACCTGAAATACACACCTGAAATAAAAATATTGCAATATTAACATGACTGTATGTGTATCATTACAAATGGTCAGAATACATGTCTAATATCTAATTTTCAGTTTACAAGTCCTGAATTTTGTGCAATCCCGGTCGCGAAATCGGATGACGAAATGAGCTACATTTGCCAATTTTCAAATCATTGCAGAAAATTCCCTGCAAATGATAGCACCAATTGCTACACGGTTTCTGTACATGTATAATAGAGTTCTGCTTAAGTCTATGCTGGGGGCGTGAGTGGTGTTGTACTTTCCATTACCTTTCATGAACAGACTCAAGCGAACTGAGTCTGCTATTATTTTGCTTGGTTGCATTCTATGCTTCCAAAGGATCTTCTTACAGATTTTATTTTCTTACTCCAGTAACACTGTAAAATCTAAAAATAAGCTCAAATATATGTGCCATCCGTTCCGTTTTTTTTTTTTCACTACTTCAAATTTCCTCTAGCTCAGTGAAGGCATGTATTCGCAATAGCAGGTTGCCACGTCATAATTTCAAGATCAAGGCTACTCAAATTATTTTCACTC
The DNA here is from genome assembly GCF_021730395.1 of Mercenaria mercenaria. Lineage (NCBI taxonomy): Eukaryota > Metazoa > Mollusca > Bivalvia > Venerida > Veneridae > Mercenaria > Mercenaria mercenaria. Next base: position 77,015,603 of record NC_069371.1, read on the forward strand.
AATAACTGAAACTCAGCTCCTGCCACTGAAACTTCAATTCTAGCAATTATTATTGGCTCGACCAATTCCACACTAAAAGCTAATAACCAACGACAATAATTACTTATATAGTTATAAATTATGTCCCCTTTAAAACTGAAATACGTTACTCATTGCATGAGATAGTAAATGTTGCCAGTTTTTATGTCTGCGTCTAAATTTCGAATTATTATTCTATAGATATTGAAAAATTTAAACTCGGGTCATTAGTTTCAGTGTCATTATAATCATCAGAAGTTATAAAAAAACTTTGTGAAAATGGACATTTTTCAAGTGTATTTCAATGGTAATAAATAATTTATAGATGACAACCTTGGATTATGAAGAAATAGAGTATTGTAAATAGGCACTGTGCGTTAAATAGATGAAATGTATGAACATCACCTATCACATAGCGCATTTAGTTAACTGATTAATTATAATTATGATATTTGCCGTAATTCCGCAGAGACTGCCGAAGTTATACGAGAAAATATTCGGTAATATTTTGCTTCGTCTCGGCTAATATAGAATTTTCTTGGCCAATTTCATTTGTTAAATTTGATTGGCTGATCAAATCGGATGAAAGCGGTACAACTTGTGACTGGTTCAGTCGGCTAAACATCCTTTTCTTGACTGAAAAAATATACGCCTTATAAATTCTTTTTAAGTTTCGTTAACACTTTAATAATATTACTGAAATTATTCAATTACGGATACAGATGAAAAATAAGTTAGTGTGCTATATCCAGGAGTAACTTTTTTCGTCATAAGATGTTAAAAATAAGTAGCAGAAGACAGAAGACAACAGTGATGTCGTCGAAACATTGGCATCCACCAATTTTACTGGAATAACTTGATTCAGGAAGAACTGTGGATGAATTCACATTCTCCCGACTGTTGGATTTAGTAAACGGACATTTATTTCTATTTTGAAGTGGTGTTCCGTATAGAAGTTGCATATACTAGCTGATTGACGAGCATCCGCAGCCCAGTGCAAGTTAACCTTTGCTGAGCTATCAGCGATGTTTTGCGTAATACTATCTTAACCCTTACCCTGTTAAATTTCTATAATGAACTTGTCCATCTTTCAATTTGGACAGTACCATTAACCTTAAAAAGGAGTGCTTAAAAACTGACTGAATGACGAACAGCGCAGATCATGATCAGACTGCATGGATGTGCAGGCTGATCATGATCTACACTGGTCGCAAAGGCAGAATCAGTCGTGCTCAGCATGATAAGGGTTAAAACACAAATTGAAAAATATATGTCTGTTGTCTTTTGCAGTTCACATCACGATGACAAAGCCAAAATTGATATAATTATAAATCAATTAGTTATAGAGTAGTCATTAAATATGCGGTTTGATATAGGCTTTATTATTTGGCCTTGGACTGTCGTATTTACCAAATAACAAAGCTGATATGAAACACCTTATTGATAACATTATAATATAAGCAGCTTCATTAATGCTGTTGATCTTGTAGCAAAGTTCGTTATTATCACTGAAAAATTACCATTCGGAAATTAGTTTACTTATCTTGGAAACGCAAACTGTGCTAATTTTTCGGATACAGACACTCTTGTTGTTATTGTACAGCACCATTTACTCACTTTTCGTTGAGAGTAAATTGACTATTCGCTAATTTCACGTTACTACACTACACGAACAACAACAAGTATTAGGTGACAGGTGTTAGGAATTAGCAGCATCAATTTCACATAAAATTTCAATTTTATTCAATGTAATGTAATAGCGCTGTACTATGTCGTCCATCGTGGAGACCTTGATCATCAGTTTCTGAAAAAGACTAATTAAAGTATTTTAATACAGACATAAATGAACATACTTCTCTAAACTACAAAACATCTATACAGCAACACTTGACATCTGAAAACAATGGTCACTTCATAGAATAAAAATAAGAACAAAAGGTAGCTCTGAAGTTCGAACTGTAGAATGCAGTAAAAAGGATGAAGGTTGCACAACAGAGCACACAAATCAAACATTGACTGACATATACATTGCCTCGAATGAAGTTTTAAATATGAAAATGCAATAAAACGAGAAAATCGTTGAGTTCCAAAGTAAAGCGCACAACTATAGACCGTTAAAACAAAGACTAAAGTCTGTTCCATTCCAAAGGTTTACCCCAACTTTGGTGTCACATGACAAAACTACGACACTTACCGGCAAAGTAAACATGGTTTGATAAACTAAAAAAAAGTCACCCTCGAGAAATTTAACGATTTTTTTCCTGCTTTGCCAAATATCCAAATAAATGACAAATTTATATTTTCAACGGCAGTCTCCCATTGTAATTTCTTGTCGCCATTGGAGTTTGCTCTCTAAATTTGGAGTATTACGGGAAAATTCACGTGAATTTTATCGGGAGCGATTCAAGACTCATTTCGTTTATGAATGCATGAGTGAAATGAAATGTTGTATTTAAAAAAAAGCTATAGGCCTAACAATGAACACATTATTTAGATCTAAAAAAAATGTAAATTGACTCACTTTTAACAAAGTTATATACACTTCAAAATTCTTCCAAGTTTTCAGTAGCTCTATCCAATCCTTGATGAGTAAATTGTAAACAAACAAGCTCTTTTAAACATCGGTGAAATTCAGGCATCAATCGCACCATGCCCTTGAAACGATGACTTGTTCAAAATAACATCATTTCCAAACGCATGGTTCAAAGATAACCTGTATTTTAGCATCCTTACTGAAGTATTTACAGTCCGCCACATATCCAATTTCTTTTACAATGGTCAGTTTTGAACTTCAATAAACAATATTCACCGGTTGTGTATGTAAGAGAATTCTTTTTCTCCGAAAGAAACTTGTGACGTATTAGACAAATGACGTAATCTTGCTGTGGCCATAATTATGCAGATTTATACGAGGCGCACAAGGGAAATATTACCTCCAGGTTTAAATACACAATCAGCTGATAGAAGATAGAAATCTTGACGTATCTATGTCACGCTAGAATTATACTTTACTTCTTGAAATATATATTTAAACAATGCTTAATTGTTTATTGTTTTATCAACCTATCTATTTTATTTCATTTCTTTTTTAAATTTTGCTGTTTATATGGAAGCATCTCCTTTTTCTTTTAAGCTCGTGACTTACTCTTGATCCGAGGGCTGCTAATTTAGATTTCTTTTAAAGCGAAATCGGACCGCGAACCCATTCTCTCTATTTATTGTTATCAAATCTATCATTATTATTATACCAGATTTATATTTGACTTAAATAACTTGTATGAACGATCCAGAGAGCAGTCATAGAGCCTACTCGGAATTTGAAGTTATTTGTAATGGCGATTCCAGAATTTAATTTATGGGGGGATGGGCGGTGTCGGACGGCAACCGAATCTTTAAATGACGGGTGGTGGGTTCCATAGGAAAATCATAATTATGGGTGGTGGGGTCCATTCAAAAATCATAATTATGGGTGGTGGTCCTCACAAAAACCGTCTTTATGGGTGATGGGTTAATTGTAAAAATGTATAAAATATGGGTGGATGGGTGTTTGATCACCTCTATTAATTAATTACGGACGTTTTCCTTTCTTTTTAACTATAAGTTGCTACTTTAATGAACGCAATTTTGACATTACCGATCTAAGAAATATTACCTTTTTTGATAAATTTCTGTTCATTAAGCATTTCTTTTTTTTTTCTCTCTCGTTCCCTTTGAATTTGAAGTCTTGGTCATGCTTTTAGCGTCCTTAATTAATCGCTGAAAGTATGTCAGTCAACATTTCCTGACGTAATAGAATCATGTCACCGATTATGTACTGTATCTCGCACTTGTGCAGAAGTGTATAAAATCCGTGGAGACTGATTGATACCTCACTTTCCCGCCTTTCATTCACACTCGTGTATTCTGTCTGGCACGTTACGCGTATAAATATTTTTTGTTATGCCACGGGCATAGTTTCAGAAATGAAATCGAGGCAGGCCGAAAGGAAAACATGCGTGAATTGAGTAAAAATCTTAGCATGAGGATCACTGTTCCCAAAATTAGTCGAATTTTCCATGCACGCATAGATACTTAAAACTGGCGTACAGAATCCACGCGCAATTCCACACAAAATCGTATGTTAGTAAATAGTACCGATTTCATTATCCGCTGCTGACGTAAATGTCACATCGTCATCATCTATATTAAGGACATACCTGACACAGGTATTTCAATATATTTGTGAAGCACTAGCCGATTCGGATTTGTTTACAATAAAATGCTAAGTCGCTAAGAAAACCCACATCAATATTCATTCACGTCTATAATTAATTATGGGAAGTCACTAATGTCGCACACAATCATATTTGAAATGTATTCTTTACTAATACGTGGTCTAACATGTAGTTTGAAATATTTAAACTGTTGCACACGCTGTTTGTCTATTTTTCTTTCGAATTGTTCGGTTAAATCGCTTATGCAAATCGCGAACATCAATTTCTTCTTTCTCAAAGCCAGCATCGTAAAAAGAAAACCTTTTTAAAACTTAGTTTACGTTGAAGTAAAAAAAAAAAATGACGTGCGAAATATTTCATATCTTTTCCGAAACATTTCCTGTCTTTACTATTTCTTTCATAGTTAAACAGTATGTGGCCAAAAAAAATCACAAGTTGTTACTTTAGCGTTTAGCCATTTAAAGGCACTGACCACCAGATTTTTTCTTAAAGTTTGGTCAGATTTTGAATATATGAACACGAGGTTGTGTTGCTAATCTGTTTCAGAATGCCAAATTAAGAGATAAAAACATGCTCGAGTCGGGGATCGAACCCGGGCCGCCGCCGCGATAAAAATTTCCCTGGGGTCGTGACCAATACACCACGGAGGAATATTTAAATAAATATAAAGCTTTATGATTAAGGCAGTTTACCTCCAGTATCCCGTTATTTTGAATAAATCGCCAAAAAAAAAAAAATAATAATAATAATCCTTATGTGTTTCTGTAACATAATCTGTCATTAACTATTAAAACTTTCATGAGAAATTTAGCAATAATTTTCTGATATCTATTTTTTTGTTGTTGTCATACTTTCTGGGGATCAGTGCTTTTAAAACAAATTTAGTAAAACATATACTGTGTGCAATTATTTTGAAAACGAGCTAAACTTCCTTAACCCGCCGGCTTAGCTCAGTAGGAAGAGCGTTGGTCTACGGATCGCGGGATCCTCGGACGGGGCGTATGTTCTACGTGACGATTTGATGATCTGATAATTCATATGGGGAAGTTGGCAGTTACTTGCGGATAACAGGTACTGGTACAGAATCCAGGAACACTGGTTAGGCTAACTGCCCGCCGTTACATGACTGAAATACTTTTGAAAAACGACGTTGAACCCAAAGCCAAACAAACAAAAACAAATTTCCATAAATCATGTCCAAAGAAATTACAAGCCTTGTCGGCGTCAGGGAATGATACTAGTTTTAATGACTCAACACGATTCTTCCGAAACCATATTTCTGTAGAACCTGTGCTAGATCGATATATACATTTTCGTACATTGTTCGGCAGATGTTGAACACAACGTTAAGATGGAAACGGGAATAGTAACATAATGAAAATCCAGCTTAAATATACGTAAATATCGGGCCATCGTATACAACAAAATGAATTTCTCCATAGAACCGAAAGCAAACGTTTCTTCTTCGTATTTTGGCGGGAAAACTGCATTGCCTTCCATGATGCTCCTTCGGAAATGACCGTGTGCTTATGGAAAATTACGTGTTGGCGTTATATTTTCGCGTCACCAGAAACGTTAAGTACTATGTTGAAACTATCATGTAATTGTAAACAAAATGCACTACAACAAAATGAAAATGCATGCTTTAGAGCTCGAATTTTTATATTGTGCCTGTACGTCCGTGGCAGACTCTGAAATGTCTGTATTTATAATATTTTCATTCGAGTTTCAGTGGCAGAAAAATTAATATAAGAATAATGCCCATGTGTTCTCAAAATAACGAGACGTTCGCACGCACATTTGTTTGGGTTTTTTTTTTAGAAATCACCTTGTTTTTTGTGTTTGTTTCTTTCTATTTTCTTATTTATTTATTTTATTTATTTATTTATTTTTCATTTTGAGGTGGCCTGTCACGAATTCCCCAAAGAGTTAACATAATACAATAACAAACACAGTCTTTTCAAATATTAACTCGGGCATTTTAATTTTGAGTTAACCCCTAGTTTATTGCGCTACGGGCGCCGCCATATTGGAAAGTCGACGTAACGTCATATAGCATTACGGTCTATGGGGAAAAAAAGAAAAATTCAAGATTATTTCTTTAATATATACTTTATTAAAAACATGAAAAAAAGGTCTAGAGATATTGATGTATGGGATATAAATATGTTTTTTGGACGATTTTACCGATACTGATAATTCAGAAACGAGGTAAACGTAATAGGTGGAACAGACTTTAGCTTTATATACTGACATTGTAAAGACAAGAAAGGAGACGCACAACTACCATGAAAACCGTGAATAATTTCATTCATAGACCAAGTATGGGTCAATAGATATAACAACGTATAACTGATGCACCACAGTTTACATGAATATTGTGACCCAAAGTGGACAAAGCGGTCACAACACTCAAGTTGCAACGATTGTTTATATACGTCACGTCGTCCTGTGATATACGTGAGTTTTTAGTGAAACCACCCATGGAAAACTGCTTTATGATGAAGCTGTTTCAACAGCTACCTTTAACAATGTAACATTGAATAAGAAACGAGGATAAATATCCAAAAGGCAAAGCCACGTTCTATGAACGCAACTACCCCAAAGCGCAAATCACAGTGCCCGCATGGAAGTGCTTACGAAAACAAACACACATATACAGCACATACATAAAGCAAAGCATACATACAGCATAAAACAAACAAATAAAGTTACTCAGTTGGGAACGGACAGCTTCAAAAACACCACTTGGGAGCTTAAACTGGTTTATCGAGCTCCTTAAACTCATTTTAACCCCAGTCATGTTCTAAAGTGCACACAAGATAGTGCTGACAATAACAATTACACATATATATATATATATATATATATATATATACACACACACACACACACAAACACAAATCAAAAACGTATAGAAAGACCAAAACAAGCATACGAAGCAATACTTTGGGGCATGGTCAGCGGCAAAAGCACTACTTGGGAACTTAAACCGGTTTATCGTGCTTGTAACTCCCACCATGTTCCAAAGTCACAGGACAATGTGTACGTATCCATTTAAACACAACCATACATTCATACTCTACTGGAGTTGTTTGATGAAAGTGGGATGGGAAGGGTAGAGTGTTTCTTTCTTGGAACATGATTTTATTCTTGTTGAATCTTTGTCCCTGTTTTAATTTAAAAGTTTTTCCTCAATTTAAGGATGAATTACAAAGGCCAAAGTCATATCCATGTGTTTTATACCTAACTACAATTCCTATGCTATATTGTTGTAATTTTTGAACGTGTCTTTACTAATCTAGTACAAATTTTAAACTTGCATGAAACATGGTAATGGGTTAAAGAGAAGATTTTGGCTCAGCAAAGTAATTAGAATTCCTCAGTGGTGTTTTAACATTGACCGTTTCAAGCCGGTGCTCTGTTGTGTTCTTTCTTCGTGTATTTTTTGCGTCATTTCGTTTATCCGTCTGTCCGTCACATTTCGTGTCCGGTAACTGTGTCATCCATGAAGGGATTTTGCAATAATTTGGCAAACCGTTTGCTATACTAAGACAAAGTGACATGCGCTAGATTCAAACCCATAGCTCTAAGGCCAAGGTCATACTTGGAGGTCAAAGATTTACATGGTCTGTTTCGTGTCCGGTCAATAACTCTGCCATTCATATAGGGATTTGAAATTACTTGACACAAATTTTACTATAATGAGACGGCCTGTAGTGTACAAGGCACAGACCCCTAGCTAAGAGATCAAGTATACTCTTAGATGTCAAAGCTTTAGTGGGTCTGTTTCATGTCCGATCAATTACTCTACCATTCATTTAGGGATTTCATCATCACTTGGCAAAAATGTTCCTGATAATCAGACAATGTGTCGTATGCAAGACCCAGATTCCTACCTTAAAGGTCAAGGCCACACTTGGAAGTCAAATGTAATAGGTGACTTGTTTTGTTTGGTCAATAAATTTACTTTACATGGATGGATACTCAAGTAACTTGGTGCAAACAGTCACAATATCAAATTTGTCGCATGTAAGACACAGAACCTCAACTCAAGTGCAAGGTCACACTTGGAGATATTTTTATATGTTTTTATTGGTATGTACTTTTTTATGCATGGAACTATATTCAAACAACTTGACATAACTAGTCACCATAGCAAGACAATATATCATGTGCAATACCTGTCCATCTCTCTCTCATAGCTCAAGGTCAAAAGCACCTAAGTTACCTTTTTTTGTTGGAACATGAAATTACTTCCCTTTTATGCGATTAAGTACAACACATGTGCTTTTCAATAACTTTTCTCATGAATTTACAAAATGAATTTATGTTTAAATTTAGATAACTGGTATTGACAGATATAAAAAAGCTATCAAAATTGTAGATTTTCAGAAAGCAATCCTAGGCATAAGTTATAACTTTTGTGTATAAAGGTAAATATAGCATTATCAGGTTGATATGTAATGCAGCTGTGCATCGATCAATACTGGTATTAACTTTCACCTGTAAATAGTTTAAGAACATGATTTATTAGCACTATATAAATGTTGCCTCCCAAAGTCATACATGTCGATTGTTTATTGAGTACTTCCCTGTAATATGATAAAATATTTCATCATACTTTTTTCTTTTCAATACAGATGATAACTTTTGGAAACATTCACCAATTATAGATATCTTGTCATCTTCAAACTAGGTACCTCTTCATGATTTATATAATATATATAATTACGGTTGATTGACATTTTTCAAACATGATGTTTTTGTATTGGCTGGCAAAATGTTTTGTGAAAAATGTCCCTAGCTAGGGGACGTTGGTAACTCTTTTACAATTTCATGTTATCATTGTATTCATCTGTTTTAATGTGTGCATGTATGCATTTACACATAACTCTGTTACAATGCAAAATGCTGTATTTGCGGTAGCGTTTTTTAACTATGGATTTCCTGTGAGACTTTTGTCCTTGTTTTTTTCTGCGTCACAACTCACGCTTTCTTTGAATAAAGTCCACTTCAACTAGGGTATAGTTGGTCCCTTGAATGTTAACGGTCAATATTTTCTTTTTGATTTTGTTGGGTTTAGAGTCAGTAAGATACAATTTAGGCTATACAGCGACATTCCGCCTTTTGACGGTACAGGATTTAGGCTATACGGCGACATTCCGCCTTTTGATGGTACAGGATTTAGGCTATACGGCGACATTCCGCCTTTTGACGGTACAGGAAGATCACATGTGCCCGTCAGAGCATTGTTTCAGACATGGGTCGACATCTGGGTAGAACCACTGACCTTGCGTAAGCTGGTTGACTAAATTAAGTTCACATGAAAAGAGTTCTACACCCCAAGGGAGGTTTGGAACCTACATCGATGAGGGTCAACTGATTCGAAGTCAATGACTTTAATCACTCGTCCGCGGAGGAATTAGAGTAGGTTTAAAGGAAATGCATGTTAAGAACATATTACCGTGGCAGATATTGCATTTCTACATGGCGCTATTGTGTTAAAAGGAAATGAAAAAAGAATTTGCACGAGTAATTTCCGTTTACAACTTTGTTTTGATGCTCTATATTGCAAATCAATTAATCTGAAATAACCGACCGAGAAACCTAATTGCACTGCTAAATTGATTAATGTTACAAGTACACGATCTTTCTTCAATGCATATAAATTTTATTCATAAATTTCCAGAGATGTCCTAATGAAATTTTGCGAACACATTGATACCTCCAATATCTTTTTTCATCAAGTGGAGTTTTTATTTCACTGAGTTTTCATGCAAAAATTACTTGTGTGAATCGGTTCTATATGTAAAAAAACTATGTTTATTTCGCAGTCATGAAGTTGCTTATATAGCTTACTGAAGTAGCGTTTGTAATTATCAAGTATATTACGTTGTCCGTATCACATAATGTTTGAAAGTACAAAAATAGGGATTGACTGATAGTCCTCACTTATCACTTTCTGCCACTGTACGGCCGTATGTTCTTGTTGACAATACAACGCAAGAAATAAACATTCGTTTTACATTGGATTGAGGTTGTGAGTCAACAAGGGAGTTAGGCCATTTTTACTGCAAAATATTATCGAGAAACACAGGAAAAAAGAAACTGAGAGTTTTTTCTTTCTATTTCGTGTTCTTATTTGCGGGAATGGTGGTAGGAAGGAGGAGGTGGGAATTCAAAATACTACCCTGACAAACACGTTTTCATGCTGAACAATATGCCTGTGGCAACGTTAAATGTCGCAACGCCGCTAAATGTCGCAACCACCGTTATATGTCGCAATGTTGACGTTAAATGTCGCAACCACTGCTAAATGTCGCAAAATCGTCTGCCGCTAAATGTCGCACCTTTAACGTTAAATGTCGCAAAAATTTGCCCACCGTTATATGTCGCAACTCCAACGCTAAATGTCGCACAGCAAAATAAGAGTTAAACAGTCTTTACAACTTAGAGATAAGATTGGGTAATGCATGCTTGCATGCATCAGTATGCCATGTGTTGATTTGGGAAGGGCTGAAATGACCTTTCACTCTAATCTGCACGTTTGCTTTTCAGTGGTCCCGCACCATACATACGTTATATATTCTAAATCTAAAGGTTTGAGCACTAACGTAGTACTCGCCACAGTACTAAATTTATTTCAGGTCTGAACTATGTAATTCTATGGAGTCCTGTTTAGCTCATAAGATATTAAGCTCGCGCTCCGTGTTGTCGCGCGTTGTATAGCATGTCTTGAGTCGACCTGAATTTCGTTACACAACAGCCCGGGGGCCAGAAATTGTTGATGGATGAGGGGGGGGGGGGGGGGGAGTGGGACACCAGTTTAAAACAAAAGCGTCACCGGCGACGTGCGGTAGGTACGGGGTTCCTCTATCCGTATTTGTGGGAAAGTTTTTTTATATACAGGTATGAAATGCTGGCCTGTTGTGCATTTTTGTCTATTTTTTGAGGTAGGTACTAGAGGGGCATTCCCCTTATTTTAGTTGGTTAGGGTTTTTTTCCCCTTGACAATTTTGAACTACAGGTATGGAATGCTGGACTTTTATTGCATTTTTTGTTCAAGATTTCGGTGTATGGGAGGGGTTATCCCTGCCATTTTCGAGGGCTCAGGGGCTCTCCCCGGGAAAGTTTGAAAAATAGGTATAAAATGGTTGCCTCCGGTGCATTTTTTGTCTTAATTTTAAGGTACTGGAGGAGTACTCCCCTCATTTTAAAGGGTCAAGGGTTCTGCCCCATTGGGAATTTTTGAAATATAAGTATAAAATGTTCGCCTCTGGGTCGGTTTGGGTCTACATTTTGAGAAAATATTATTTCCAAAATAGTCGGGTGCAATTTAGATGAGTATAAGTCACTACTAAGCCAACAAGGGTGGGGTTGGGGTTGGGGGATCGGCTCGGGCCGCGATCCGGGCATGTTACACAACAGGATGTTTAACTACGCGACACGAAGACTGTAACTGGTTTGTACCAGCTGTAGAAAACGAAGATTTTCTATTAATCAGCCACGGATTCTATTTCTTTGTTTAGAGGTTTACATTTAAAATCATAAGGTGACTATCAAGCTTCAATGGCGGGAAAAGATCCTATGTGGCCCTCTGTACATTTTTTAGGTAAAACGGGAATTTTGATATTATTTTACTTTTAGTCTCTTAAAATTGTTTGATTTAGTCTCATTCCCCTAATTATCCTACTTTTCCGCCTACCCACACATAACCCCCCTCTCTTCCCACCCCCTTCAGAAATGTAAATATTTATATTTTCTATTAATTGTCTTGGTGCTGTGTGTTTGTGTCTTAGATTTCCGTGTCGTTATTCACCCCGTTCCCCACCCATACCCAACCCCCACAAACATACAACATCATTACCAAATCGTATTTACTTAGAAGAAACCTCAGAATATTTCTGTCCTAAAATACTGGCCCTATTACAAAATAATAAATATTTTTCTTGCGTGACTGTTCAAGCAAGGTGTGGAACTCAGGTGAGCGATCTAAGACCAACAAAGCCCGCTTGTTGCTATACGTTACAACACTTATCATTAAGATAATTATTTGTATTACATAAACCTGTTAATTTTCTTCCCTCAAAAAAGTAAAAATACACAAGGAATTGATAGTCATAGTGTCAAATAGGAAGTGCGACATTTAGCGTTGGTATTGCGACATATAACGGTAGGTAAATTTTTGCGACATTTAACGTTAAAGGTGCGACATTTAGCGGCAGACGATTTTGCGACATTTAGCGGTGGTTGCGACATTTAACGTCAAGCTTGCGACATTTGACGGTGGTTGCGACATTTAGCGGCGTTGCGACATTTAACGTTGCCACAATGCCTATTTCCCCAAAGTTCAAATACTTTTAGATACGAGCGACACAAGCATTTGGACCCTTAATTAATATATGTTGACTACGTTAAGGGCCATGACTCTTGTCTTACTTTGTGAAATCACAGACGCACAAATTCACATGCTGGGTAACAATTCTGTAATGTTTCACGACTCTATTTCAATAGCTTTTAAGATACCCGTGACACAAAATATATTTAAATATTAAGATATGACCCATGTAATAGTGTAGCTCTTTTTGAAGAGTATTCAATTCCTACAATAAACCTACTTTGACTGGAACCAATTTTTCCCCCTTATGTTCCTTTTTTCTAGAAAGTTTTTACTTTTTTCAAGACTTATTATTTATCTATTGTACAAAAGCTAATATTTTTCATTTGATAAGTGATTTCTTGCTGTTCAAAGTGAATTTACTTCTGAATCACTTTTTTATGCACGTTTTTGAACGGACTATTACATTTTATCGCAGAAAAAGAATACATGTTGTGTTCATATATGTTTATACAATAAGAAGTGTTACGGAGCGTGTTAGACTGTTACAGTGTCCATCACTGAAAGAAAATTTCTTTTAAAAAGAGTATTGGGTGTTCTTACAAGACCCGATTTATTTTCCTATTAATAAAAAAAAATGAAAAATGATATTGTGTGTTATGTTTCAACAAAACCATTGACAGTACGTCACAATTATTAGGTCATAGCGTCAAACGTCATAGCGGCGCGTTGTAAAAACAACTAAAAACAGGCAAATATTTGCTAGACACGATCAATGATGTAGGTAATTATGGCAGTAGATTTGTGTCAATGTTCGATTTTTATATTATGTTCAATAATCGGGCACATATGCGTTTAGTTGTTTATATTTCTGTTCGATTATCGCATACAAATAATTATTTTCATGTTACGTTTGTTCGATGATAAAAACAAAATGTATTTGATTATCGCACAGACTTTAGATAATAATCCTTGATATCGTGTTAGAATCGAAGTAATATATCTCAAACAGTGATTGTAAAATTATACGATTAACATTGCGGTACGACTGACATGCAAGACCATACCAAAACACCTCAATGCGTTTCGCACTTTATTTGTATGAATCAATACAAAAATAATGTATCAGATATGTTAAACTAGAACGATTTTATCGCCGTTGGCTTTTCTGCCTGCATTTCTGTTAATTGCCCCATCTATATACAATGATGAAGCTAATTGGGAGAAAAGGTATATTGCCCGACTATCTGATACATCTTCACCTTCGGATGACTGGTTATTTTCTAAACTGATTGGGCAAATTAATATGTATATGTATTAAAACAGTTTCCTGAAATACCTTGGTATGTATCCTCATAAAAGAAGAAATATACATGTAAGCATTATACAAACTCTGAAATAAATATTTTATGCATACTTTTCTTTATACTTACTTATTTTAGCTCTAATTAATGTGATAAAAATTTCAAGCTGACTTGGACCACTGTCGAGCCGCTTCTTGAAGGTGGCTGATGAGAAAGCTAGAACGTGACCTCGCCATATCACCTATAATTGCGTCGGCACGACGTTAACCCCAACAAAAAGATAAACAAATTATGTAATTTTGCAATCAAAAGGAAGTTGAATCAGAATATCATTTTATGTTAATATGTTGTGACACATTCAGAACAGTTAGCAAAAAATACTTTAAAAACATATCGTGGCCTTACGGTGGCATAGAGGGGACATAGGAAATATTTTATTTATCACGTGCGCACGTGTTAGCATCCACGTGCGAACGTGTTAATTAACACGTGCGCACATGATCTATCACGTTCGCTATCATGTTCGCATAAGAAATATTTTATTTTTCACGTTCGCACGTGATTTTCACGTTCGCACGTGATAGCTATCACGTTCACATAGGAAATATTTCATTTGTCACGTGCGCACGTATAAAGCTAACACGTGCGAACGTGATAGTTATCACGTGCGCACGTGTTAAGAAACACGTTCGCACGTGTTAGCTAACACGTTCGCACGTGATAAATAAAATATTTCCTAAGTTCGGACGTGATAGCTATCACGTTCGCATAGGAAATATTTTATTTATCACGTTCGCACGCGATAGCTATCACGTTCGAATAGGAAATCCCCTCTATGCCACCGTATGGCCTAGTAAACATAAATTTAACATGCTTATGTAAACAATAAATAAAAGTTTGCAGATTAAAGTATCTAGATACATTAAAATGTTAAAAAGAAAAGTTGTCCTAAAAGTTTAAACTTTCTTAATTGTAATAATGTAATAACTATGCAATAATGCGTAAAATTCATTACTATTTGTTTTTATATGTATCTTCACCATATTATTTAGTGTTTTGTAAATGACGAAAAGGCTGTTTGTTGATTGTGCTAATAAACATGCATTGTATCGTATTATTATAATTAGTATTTAGTTTACTAGAATTATTATTATTAACATTATCATTAGTAGTATTATAATTATGAATGAAAATACTCATTAACGTCTGATTCCTCGCGCGAATATCAGAGTTTTGATGTGCGACTACTTAGCCAATTGTAAAGACTTTCAACTTCTGATATGGTGAAGATAAAAAGTATTAAAAAGTATTTCTGTAATAATACACGTTATCTTGCAAATAAAGGTTTGTTGTTCTAACGCGCGTTATCTAAGTTCATGTTTTTTCATATAATTGCATTTGTTACATTTTAATAATTGAATTTTATTAGCATTGTATTGTTTATTTAAGGAATGAGGCATATATAATTGAGCCGTGCCATGAGAAAACCAACATAGTGGGTTTGCGACCAGCATGGATCCAGACCAGCCTGCGCATCCGCGCAGTCTGGTCAGGATCCATGCTGTTCGCTAACAGTTTCTCCAATTCCAATAGGTTTTAAAAGCGAACAGCATGGAGCCTGACCAGACTGCGCAGATGCGCAGGCTGGTCTGGATCCATGCTGGTCGCAAAGCCACTATGTTGGTTTTCTCATGACGCGGCTCATATGTTAGTTTAATGTTATCCTCGATAAACAAAGGTTTATTATTACTATTATTATTATAATACTATTATTATCATGATTATTATTATTTTGAAAATCTCAACAGGAACTTAAAACCTTGACGTATAATTTATATTTAGTCCTTCATAATTATGAAAAAACACGCACAGAATGCACGTACAAGTGAATCAAGCAACAACTGCACATACCAAAATGAAACGGCACAGATCAACATTTTGTAAGAAAATGAAGTATAAGACAGCATAGATCAACGTATTGTAGAAATCAAATACAAGACAGCATAGATCAACGTATTGTAGAAATCAAGTACAAGACAGCATAGATCAACGTATTGTAGAAATCAAGTACAAGACAGCATAGATCAACGTATTGTAGAAATCAAGTACAAGACAGCATAGATCAACGTATTGTAGAAATCAAGTACAAGACAGCATAGATCAACGTATTGTAGAAATCAAGTACAAGACAGCATAGATCAACGTATTGTAGAAATCAAGTACAAGACAGCATAGATCAACGTATTGTAGAAATCAAGTACAAGACAGCATAGATCTGTTTATTATAGTAATAACAATCAAGACGACATAGATCAACGTATTGTAGAAATCAAGTACAAGACAGCATAGATCAACGTATTGTAGAAATCAAGTACAAGACAGCATAGATCAACGTATTGTAGAAATCAAGTACAAGACAGCATAGATCTGTTTATTATAGTAATAAAAATCAAGACGACATAGATCAACGTATTGTAGAAATCAAGTACAAGACAGCATAGATCAACGTATTGTAGAAATCAAGTACAAGACAGCATAGATCAACGTATTGTAGAAATCAAGTACAAGACAGCATAGATCTGTTTATTATAGTAATAACAATCAAGAGGACATAGATCAACGTATTGTAGAAATCAAGTACAAGACAGCATAGATCAACGTATTGTAGAAATCAAGTACAAGACAGCATAGATCAACGTATTGTAGAAATCAAGTACAAGACAGCATAGATCAACGTATTGTAGAAATCAAGTACAAGACAGCATAGATCTGTTTATTATAGTAATAACAATCAAGACGACATAGATCAACGTATTGTAGAAATCAAATACAAGACAGCATAGATCAACGTATTGTAGAAATCAAGTACAAGACAGCATAGATCAACGTATTGTAGAAATCAAGTACAAGACAGCATAGATCTGTTTATTATAGTAATAACAATCAAGACGACATAGATCAACGTATTGTAGAAATAAACTACAGGACGACATAGATCAACGTATTGTAGAAATAAAATACAGGACGACATAGATCAACGTATTGTAGAAATAAAATACAGGACGGCATAGATCAACGTATTGTAGAAATAAAATACAGGACGGCATAGATCAACGTATTGTAGAAATAAAATACAGGACGACATAGATCAACGTATTGTAGAAATAAAATACAGGACGGCATAGATCAACGTATTGTAGAAATAAAATACAGGACGGCATAGATCAGCGTAATCACGGTAGAAATAAAATACAAGACAGCATAGATCAACGTATTGTAGAAATCAAGTACAAGACAGCATAGATCTGTTTATTATAGTAATAACAATCAAGACGACATAGATCAACGTATTGTAGAAATAAACTACAGGACGACATAGATCAACGTATTGTAGAAATAAAATACAGGACGACATAGATCAACGTATTGTAGAAATAAAATACAGGACGGCATAGATCAACGTATTGTAGAAATAAACTACAGGACGACATAGATCAACGTATTGTAGAAATAAACTACAGGACGACATAGATCAACGTATTGTAGAAATAAAATACAGGACGGCATAGATCAACGTATTGTAGAAATAAAATACAGGACGGCATAGATCAGCGTAATCACGGTAGAAATAAAATACAGGACGGCATAGATCAACGTATTGTAGAAATAAAATACAGAACGACATAGATCTACGTATTGTAGAAATAAAATACAGGACGGCATAGATCAATGTATTGTAAGAAAATGAAATATAAAACGGCATAAATCAACGTATTTTAAGAAAAAAAGGACGGCATAGATCAACGTCAATTTATTGTAAGAATGGAATATAAGACGACATGGATCAACGTTTTGTTAGATAATGTAATATAAAAGGACATAGATTAACGTATTGCATGAAAATGGAATACAAGAGGCATAGATCAACGTATTGCAAGAAAATGGAATACAAGATGGCTGCAAGAAAATGAAATACAAGATGGCATAGATCAAAGTATTGCAAAAAAAAAAAAGGAATACAATAGGGCATAGATCAACGTATTGCAAGAAAATGGAATACATGATGGCATAGATCAACGTATTGCAAGAAAATAGAATACAAGAGGGCATAGATCAACGTATTGTTAGAAAATGAACGGCAAATGAATATCGCACTCATCCAAACCTTTGGTATTTTCTTCAAGATAAATAAATGAGATGCGCTCATAAATTAAAGTAATCGCTGATAAGAATTATTAAAACAGTAATTGAGTGAAGTTTTAGTCAGCATTTGTTCTAAGAATTAATATAGGCGACTGTCACGTGATAGAAAGCGATGTAAATAGATTAAATAATAGATACAATAGTTATTATTATTCCCTGAAGAAGGCATGTAGCCGAAACGTTGGAATATTAGTAAGTTGTAAATTGACTGTGGTTTTGGTTTTTATCCACTAGATTTTTATGTAAAATAGATAAAATTTCAACTCTACTTAATACCATTCTTGCAAAATATCAATCTAAACAAAACATTTTCAGGTATTTATGGTAGAAGTTGCTACCTGTTAGAAACTATTCAAACGAAACTTCTTTATTAGAATTTTTATGTCTTAAAATACATTTTGAGAAACGCAAAACAAAAGCAAGTTTGATGTATTAATTGGCAAAAGTATCTTCAGAAACATTTCCGAAGTGCTACCAGATGATGCTATAATTAGGTAACAAGTCCTTGCATTAATCATTTTGATGAAGCACCATTAAATGACTCAAAAAAAGTGGTAACATTAAAACGCAATATTGGCTGTCAATTCTTTGTTTTCGAGAGCTGTTGTAGCAAAGTTTTACACACATTTACGAAAAGAAACATTTAGTTTTATGACATGTTAACGTGTTTAGTACATCGGTAATTGGGACTTTAGTGCACTTATGAAAGCAATGATGCATAAGTGTTCATATCTATCACCGAAAAGTATTTATTTATGGGTTTAGCTTATTATCTCAAATAACATTTTGATGGTTCTCTTCATCACACTTACGTCATAACAATAACGTGTTTTGTTTTAGTGGAAAACACATTGAAGAAATGAGTGTAAATCTGACGTTTTCCGTCAAGCTACCCGTCATGCGAGAATATGCCCCAAGTAAAATTGTTGATTTATGTACCATAATGTAAAACAAATTAACATATTAGAAAGAAATTTGTATTCATTGATGTCAATGTGACACAAAAGTGCTTCCGGACATTTTACTGTACAAGTAAAATGCAACTCGTTTAATAGTTTCTGTTCAATTTGCTTGAGTTATGCGTTGAAGAGAAGTCCGGCCAATCAAAACGCGGCTATAAGTTTAAACAACATAACTTAACCAATCAAATAGCGGCAAGATTGTTTCGGTTATACGGGTATTTTTAGTTACATTTTCGTCTGTTATTTCCGGTTTGTGCAAACGACTATTTCCGTGTTTCATTAATAACACATGTATTTAAAACTAGTAGGAATTTTCTTGATAAACGTTAGAAAAAGTCCCTGTAATAACTGGGAAGACAGAATCGATTTGACCAATCAACGTCGTTAAATTGTTCAAGCATGGCTACAATATATTTTGAGCATACGCAACTGCGCTTGCGCATTCAGTTAGTTATGATATATATGAAATATAAGTAACTGGAATAAATACATTTAACGGTACAGTTACAGTGCTGCCTCCCATTAAAGTTTTTTTTTTGTAAATTCTAAGCAAAATTGATACACCAAGCTCACTTAACATATGATACGGAATAGTTAATCACATATGAAGAGTGTCTGTTTTCTTGTATAAAAATATCAATTATATATTCAATTTTGTAATTCTAAATTTTTCATGAAGGTGTCGTAAAATTAAACGATCCAGACATATAAAGAATAATGTTTACAACAAAAATAAAATATACATGGATTAAGCCATGAATTATAGCAAAATTATAAAATTCCCCGCTCCACGTGATGTCAAATTAGCAGAAATTTACACCATGTAACAACAAATATGTCAATGAATAACTTTCTAACTAAGAAATAAAGACTGAAAATACAAATATAAAGAAAAATGCCTTAAAAGTACGCGATTTATGTTTGCAAAAACAGAGGTTAAGAGAAAAATTGTAAATAAAACATCAAAGCAGAAAATAGTGAGAAAATAATAAGGGTATACAATAAATATTTAGTCAATCTGAGGCGTGTGTGGGTACGGAGGGAGGTGTTGGAAGGGGAATGAAAGAAATAAGATTTTGTATAATTTTGCTACAAAGTTGGCACCCCCGTTTCATTTACAGTGTGCGTTCATCAGTTTTATTCAATCTATTAATAACTTAACCAATCCTTTAAATGACGTCATAATTGTATTTCTTTGGTAAGCAATGTATAGTTAGCGCTCAGATGACCATGTCGCGTTCCAATTAATACTTATAGAAGGGATCATTTGAAAGTATTGCAAACGCACACAAAGAATTTGACGAATCGACTACAGCAAAACTTGAACAAACTAAATGTCAAATCATATAGCTGTAAAAACTGGTTTTATTGTGAAGAAATATTTGCGAGATAATAGCTTATCTGAGTTTTGTAACTTAGAAACCCCTATGTATTTATAAGCGTTTATTGACTGATCGCTTAACCAAATGTACTATGGATACGTTTATTGTAGACTGGTCTGCATCTGTGACCAGTATAGCAGGCCCGTCTGGCCGAGGTCATAACAAACTCAGAACATATCGAACATTTAAACAACAATTCGAAACAGAACTCTATTGTAAAGTGATTTTGCCTGCAAGACATAGGTCTGCATTTAGTAAATTTAAATGTGGAGTGGCTCCATTAAGAATAGAAACCGGAAGGTTTGAAAACATCAGACTAGAAGACCGTAAATGCCCTTTCTGCGGTTTATTAGAAAATGAGAGTCATGTTTTACTAGACTGTGTAATGTATAGTGACCTCAGAGAAATACTCTTCGGGAAGGCATTGTCACGTGAAATTAATTTTATAAATATTTGTATAGATGACCAAATGAAAATTCTGTTTACTCGTCCATCTTTAGTGCGAGTTTGTGCCAAAACCTGCTTTTATATACTCCAAAGACGGTATTTTAACTTGTGTAAATAATGTCTCACATTTTTTTAAGTAACTATTGTGCTTGTTTTTTATTCTATACGAGAAACAATTGCTGATTAGTTCACTCTCGATCTGATCGAGGCTGATAACTGATCTTTTAAATCATTTCTTAAATGCGCGTTAGTGCCCTTTTTCTACATTCAGTATTTTCAAACTTTCAGTTTTAATTAGCTTTTAATTTTGAAATTAGCAATTGTTCCTCGGGTTTAGCATGTAAATACTATTATTTGTCTTTATGACTGTGTTTCTAGATCAAGTATACTGTGATAAGTCTCTTATAATTCTTTCACAGAATGGCTGTGTACAGCTGTGCATGACTATTGAAGATGATTATTTTATGTTCTGTACATAGGTGAAACTACAATAAAGATATATATATATATATATATATACTAAAATACAAACGCTACTTCCTCTCCAGGCAGTGTGTCGCGTTCCAATTAATACTTCTAGAAGGGATCATTTGAAAGTATTGCAAACGCACACAAAGAATTTGACGAATCGACTACAGCAAAACTTGAACAAACTAAATATCTTAGCGCTTTATTTACCACGCCGCCATTAAAGTTTACGATCATATGGTTTTGCCACCTTCGGCTGCAATGGTGATTGTTCGACAAAATCCCTGTTTGCAGGTTGGTCAGAAATAATAGCTATGACCAATCAAACTCTTTATTACATCCGTAAAATTGTATCCTGATGTACGGAAAGACTACCAGTGTCTCCGTATCATCCACACTACAAAACATACAGTAAAATTTTATAGAAAAAATTCTTGCAGCTGTTTTCCAAGATAGACTCGTAAATTTACGGACTGACAATAATAGTCTTAACAGTAAAATTATGGACAAGACTTAACAATTACAGCACACAATAGTCACAGCCAGGCCGCAACCTTGCGGTCCTGTCCTGGAAACAGGCTGCCGGGATTATGCCTGTAAATATCCAGAAGTACAGATTTCATTGTAGCACATGCCGAAAGGAAAACGCAAAGAAATCGTTCACAAAATTGCCTTAGAACAAATCAACATATAGTAGTGAAAAACAAGATCGATTAATGGACATTAATGCTGAAAATGGGGTAAGATGATCAGTTGACAAAGAATTAAATCAACATTTTACATAGAAATAACAAAATAATCAATTTCAAATCACTTTCTTACAAGCAAGATAGAAACCAAGGTTTCCAATAATGCATGCCGTACCAACGGTCTTATACCGTAACATACGCTCCTATACTACAGGCTGGTACGGTACTACCGTATAACCCATTAAATTTTACGGTAGTTTTTCAGTGTACATGGAAGAAATAAAACAAAATCAATATTAACAATGCTATAAAAGACTTCATATACCTGGTATATGTTGTAAATTTGTTAAGCATAAAATAAAACTGGATATGCCATGCGTACGATCTAGTTAAAGTTGTTTCATGTCTTCAAAGTTGAATCTAAATTTTCAAAATTGAAACCTTTGTAAATTACCGAAACAACATTTCGTCCCTGAGCTTTTTGTACACAGTATATAAATGTCTGTCGTTGGCGAAGCAAAACTTCTTTGAATTATATTTGATGAAAAAAAATGTCTTTTATACCACATATAAAATATCTGAAAGTCAAATGCTTAAAGTCTTAAAATCTTTTAAAGGCAAGTCTAAATACTGATTGAGACAGAGGCTAGAGGTACTCTACAGAGCTTTGATGTAATCAAAGGTAAATCTGAGTTGTATTGTCTATGGTTTGGAAAGAATATCTTAGATAAGACATCAGTCATAATCACGAAGCATACGAATTTCAGAAATGAATGAATCAAATTACCTTCAAATTTTGCTTTTTTCTTTGTTTTGTTTTGTTTTTGTCTTTACAATTATTTTTTTTTCGTTTTGTTTAACATCTGATAACAAATATACATAAAATGTTGAAACCAATCAGAATTTATGTCGAAGTCAGCAAAACAAACGAGATATTGACCATTTTATAACCTCCACGCTACATGTATACTGGTAATTACGATGTAATAAACATTATATATTTACCGCATCCATGCCCTTTGAACGATAACAACACTACTTATTGCTATTATATTATATATTTTTCAAAAATGAGTTAAAAACCAACAGATCATCAAAAGGTGAAACATGTTGACAAAGCTACTGATGGAAAGCGAACAGACTATGCTGCCTATATATGTATATGAGAAAAATGTATGAGGAAGATATGTAGAAATATGAAACAAATAAAACAATATGAGGAGGCACCTGGGGTCTTCTCAACCATTAAAGCTGGAAAGTCACCATATGACCTAAACTGTGTTAGTGTGTCGTTAAGCCCAAGTAAAAGATAAAAATATGGCGATATCATCTTTAATTCTATATATGGGTTTCCCTTTTATTTGTTTTGGGTTTAGCGCCGTTTTTAACAGTTTTTCAGTTGTGTAACGGCGGGCACTTAGCCTAACCGTTGTTCATTGATTCTGTATCAGTACTAACCTGTTCTCAGTAAGGAACTGTAACCTTCACCGTACGTGAATTAGAGGTGGAGATCAAATGCTTTCAGACACAATGTCTTACCGTAGTGACGAAAAACATGCCTCGCCCGGGGATCGGCCTAACAACCCCTCTATCTGTAGAGCTGTGCTCTCTCTATTAAGCTAAACGGGAGGACACATGGGTTTCATGGTTTACGATTCTTTGTCTAAGACGTCGCGTTTACAGCCGTTTTCCGTAGGAACAACAATAGACTACTTCTGAAATAGAGCATACTCCATACTGCTTCATTTGAATGGAAGTGGTAACTGATATGTAATATCTGGGTAAATGTTAGGTCAGCTCCATCCATGAATGACATAGTTACTGACCGGACACGAAATCAGGATGGTCATTCAATAAAAGGAGATAATCCAAACAGTACAACGGGTAGATTATGGTCAATGTACAATGCACATTCTCCAAATGTCCTTTGGGGCCTCCGTGGCCGAGTGGTTAAGGTCGCTGACTTCGAATCACTAACCTCTCACCGATGTGGGTTCGAGCCTTACACGGGGCTTTGAATTTTTCGTGCGAGGAAGCTATCCAGCTGGCTTGCGGAATTTCGGCGGTTCTACCCAGGTGCCCACCCTTGATGATATAATGCACAGAGGGGCACCTCGGGTTTTCCTCCACCATCACCATTCGAATTCTTAGTTATATAACTTCTCATTAACCAAAGGATCCAATCTTCTTATATTATTATTTAACCAGCATATATCTGAAAAATAATTATGCCAGTTATAAGAGTAAAACATATTTTTCTAATCTTGTTAAGCTAATTTTCAAAAACCAGCAGCCATATAATTGTTAAATATGATATGACTATGTCACAATTATTTCAATAAAGCACATAAAATGACACCACACCCTCATTTTGATGTCTGCAGCAAATAATGAGAGATAAAGGAAATGAATGGTGTTTTTAAGCTCTTGCGGTCCCTGGATGCAGTCAAGTGTAACCAT
Source organism: Mercenaria mercenaria (assembly GCF_021730395.1). Lineage (NCBI taxonomy): Eukaryota > Metazoa > Mollusca > Bivalvia > Venerida > Veneridae > Mercenaria > Mercenaria mercenaria. The sequence continues at coordinate 77,040,091 of NC_069371.1, forward strand.
TTGAACTAACTTTAGAGAGGGTTATGTCAGGGGACGCTACAGATCAAGAGTTTTATTCAGTAACAGTGTGATATTATAAGATTCTTTCATTGGTTGTAGGCCTCGAGGGTTTATGTTTAGGCGGTAACGAGGTTCTGTCGAGTTACCACGTAAACAGTTACCCAAGAGCCGGAGATTCCGATCTGCACCTACAACCAGTGATAGGCTCTTTTTCTTGCATACCATATTCAAGAAATAATAATGATAGACTCTTTTTCTTGCACACCATATTCAAGAAATAATAATTATAGAATCTTTCGAACGCCTTTCTTTTTAGAACTATTTCTTATAGCAGCGTATTTAAATAAAGCGCGGGAAACCAACGTCCGTAAACAGGAAAGACGTCATGACGTTTCAAAGACAAATAGAGAATCTGTCATTGGTCTTCGGTTAAGATCAGAAAATCCCAACCCGAGGGCGCACCGCTCAAGTCTTAAACGAGGCTGTGCCGAGTTTAAGACTTGAGCGGTGCGCCCGAGGGTTGGGATTTCCGATCTTCACCGAACACCAATGATGGATTCTGTTTCCCACTTACCAAAACAGAAACAATAAAAACAAGCATGAAAATATGAAACTATTTAAAACGCGGGAAATTTACGTCGTGACAGTTCAGTGACGCACAATAACAAAGTTCCGCTTTAGTTTTGTCGTTTGTAGCGTAACGGTACGTTCTTATCATAAAGTAATGAATTTTGAATCGAGAAATACACTATAAGGAACGGAGAGAAAAGATAAAGGTACCTGACTTTTAATTATTTTACATAAATAATACGTATATTCAGTGCATGAAGTAGTCCGTCACAGGAGTGTGGGATAAGCCATGTGAGATAAGATTTTCCAGCATTTCTAAAAATAGAGATTTTTCTGTCCGATAAGTAAGAAATGATAATGTTTAGTTCCGGTTTTGTTTTATCAGTTGCAGCGTAACGTTTTCGAATCGAAAAATATACTATTAGGAACAAAGAGGAACTGTTAAAGTATTGGATTTTTATTCCGTTTTATAAAATAAAATATCAATTACTACATAAATCTTCTACATACACGTAGTTCGTAATACATCATTTACAGCACGAGAGTCATCTTATGGATTTTCCAGCACCGGTAAAAATACCGGAAATCCCCGTCTGGTATGCAAGAAAATACATGCAAGCGCAGCGGTGATGTCAAATCGATCTATTTATAGCGACCAATAAATCGTTACTACTGTTTTAAATATAACTCCTGATATTGCCAAGGTAATAATTTCTTTTTTAAAAATACAACATATGCTGTTGAAACATTATGTTCCTACAACCTAGCTAGCAGAGTTTTGTTTAAAAATACGTTACTTTAATTCAAATTTTAAAAGAAATCATTGTACATTCTATGTAACACAAATTCTATGACCAAATTTCGTTCGTGTCGGCGTGACTTTGAACCCAATAAATAAACAAACAAAAAATAAAAAAATGCTACAAAACACTACTCAAACAACGTTAGCGGTGCTATTTTGTGATTTGTTCAACTTCCCATAAACGGAACATTCCTTTATGTTAGTGACTATAATTCTCCATAATTATCACTGGACTGCATCTCCCCAAAGGCAACACGGAATACGGGGAGACTTAGGTTACAACAAGATCCTTTGAAGCATAGAACTTAACCAAGCAAAACATTTAACTGAGTCTGATAAAGAAATATGCAAACTGACCTCCAGGCAGTCGGAAAATCCTGACAGTATTTATGTAAGACTTCTTACAGAACTTTCTCACATTCCGTCTTTGTCTTAAAGATACATTATACGGCAGAAATTTCTCGCCAGTCTCTTCAGGAATATCGCGTAATGTTGCAGCAGCGGCCATTATCGACCTAAATGCCGGATGTTAAGCTTTTTGCGGTACCACGTGACCTGTAGGCGAAGCGGTAGATAACCTGGCGTACGGCCAATTGAGTGGACTCAACGATCACAAAAAAGACAAGAAAAGATAACAATACAAAGTCCCGGTATGGAACAACATTTTAAAAGCAAGAACAAGTACAACATTTATTTAAACAGCTGTGTTGGTTAGTGGCGATCGCAAGGTCCGTATTGTGAAGTGAATCTGTCTGTGTTCGGCTTTAGCGCCTCGTATAAATGACGGTATCTACTTGTAGCAGCGAGCACAATGTCAAACTTTATATTGCTGCCTCACTCGAACACCACGCTGGAGACACGTGACATGATATCAAACCCGGTCACGTTATACATGACACCTGGCTGGCAAGTCCTAGAACTATCAACATTATGCTGAGTGCCAAGCGCGGAAGCTTCTGGTACCATTTTTCATGTCACTGGTATGTTCTGGGCAAGGGGCGGGCGTTCCAGCACTATTTATTGTGAAATGATGTTGCTATGAACTGCCAGTTCAAATTTGCGAGATTTGTCACAGCTGACAAAGCAGAAATTTCATTCGCTGAAAAGATCATTTAGAATAGGTAAATACTGGTAATGAAACGAGCATTGTTCATAGAAATGAAACAAGTTTTATGGCCTTTAATGAAGAAAGCATTTAGATAAGTACCACTTAATTCAAATATACTGAAATATTACGTGACTAGACGAATTTGAACACAACACAAAAGGTTACCCAGAAGAGCCACTAATAAAATAATTAAATCAACACCATGACCGACATAACCAGGCAATATAATCCCTAAAGGATGTATAATGCTTTACTAAATTCAAAATTCTTAACAAGTTTATTATCTTTTCCGACAGACATTACAGTTTTACATATCACAAGACAGTGTCCTCATACATGCCATGAGACATTGATATGTACTCATACCAAAAACATACTTTAGATTTTGGCATGACCAGCATTCCTTCGTCTAACTCTATTAATCACCTTAAAATCCTATTGGATAAATCTAATTGTCCATCCACATAATTTATGTAAACGAGACATAACTACTGACCATTATAGTTAAGTAAGTGATTTATACCGTCACGTAAGTATTCAGGTCAAACTGCCCTAAATAGTTGTCTAAATTCATAACGGTCATTGGTAGTACAGTTAACAGCTGATTTAGCAGTATATATAAATATGCATAGTCATCATTTTAAGATAGGATAAATGAAAAATATGTATACAGTGATATATAAAGAATAGGCAAAGTAGAGGCGTGTTGAACACTACTAAAATATGCACACACTACACTACACAGATATACACACTCGGTAATATTATACACAATAATTTAACACATCCATAAAAGGTGGCAATATCTGACCAGCAAAAAAGATGAAACAGAACTGTGAACAGAAAAGAAATTTGCTAACATATAGAGACATGGAGATATCAGTATATCAGATATCGCCTTTTTGACAAAGTATAAAGTACACACTGTCGTATAATCATAAACAGTACTACAAATGATTTCAGAATATTTCTTCTGATTTGTATTGAAATGGTTAATGTTTTATCATATTTACTTAAGTTCAATAATTTATTTTATGTTTGTCCCTTTTTGTACATTTTTTTCTTAAGATTTTACGCAATGTAAAGCCATTTCTTAAAGGAAATGATGAGAATTTCTCTATCATTTGGATGTTGTACATTTAACACTGTATCTGTATATTGTTTTAAATTACTTTTATCTGAACATAACAGAACATAATGTTGTGATCTCACAAAATACACCGGGTAATCGAGTATACACTTAACAACTCAAATCACGTGACATAACTTTAACTCATATAATAACTATTTTTACAATAGATAGAACAGCCAAAAGATCCAACGATGTTAAATTTCATTTCGCCTTCCAATGAAAATACAGTTCCTGATTTTTAATTTAAAATATCCTTAAATCCAAAAATAAATCGCATTGTGGTGTCGATTCAGTTTTGATCTTTAACGTTGGAGAAAGGGGTTTTAGCTGTCACTAAACGTTCTTTTTTTTGGTATTTTGATTGCCGATTTTCAACGATTATTTAGCGACGACACTCTGTTAGTATTTTCTGTGAACGACGTCAGATCGCGGAAAGGGTCATCCTTGATATTGTAGCATCAATGTTGTAATAAACGGTATTTTCTTCCTATAGTGAATGAAGATGTTTAAAGTTTACTTCTAAAGCTTTACTGAAGCAGATCTATACTTAGTAAACACGTAGACATCCGTACCATTGTTAATTGCACAGTTCTAATATGATCTGATTTTAAGAAGGTAAACACAACGATAAACATTGCAATAAACAATAATTGACACGCGAAGGCTGAGAGAACATTTTGACGTCAAGTATGACGTCATGCAGGTTGCCGAATGATGTTCTGCTCATTAATGCACTGAAAAAAATGAAGTTCAGCTTATTTTACCGAATATATCAAATAAAATAAACAAGGTCGTCTTGTGAAGAATCGTCTATTATAACACTTTTAATATTTTCTTTTATATAAACAAAGAAAGATTTTACCGTGTATTGTCTTGTCAATAAGAACACGTTTCGCAAAATGACCTACTTTTGGCTATTCCGGTGTACTCTCTCGTATTTAAAACCGCATTTTATTCCAGATTAGTATCCCTTCCTGGTGTAATTCGAACGTGTTAGAATGGAAATGGCCTTCGTGATTAGATTACTACTCATCTGAACTGAAAACCGTGTTTTATTTGCCAACAAAGCACGCAAAACTAAAATCTATTTCCCAAATTTAACACGGTTCTTCCTTAAAAGGTATTTTACTATTCAAACTAATGCAATTCCTACGCACTTTCCGACGGTAAACCATGCAAATGCCTTGTTTTTTTTTAAAGGAAAAATGACTGAAAGATGTTTTCTTACTGAAAATAATTTAAAGGTCCAATACTAAGGAAAGTGAACATTTTAATTTCTTTTAAAAAGCACAGAAACTATTTCATTTTATTGGAAAATGAAAGTTGGTATGTAGAAATTCGAAATAAATCGCAGTATGTGTACAATTATTATTCTATGAAGTATGAAGAAAGTTAAAAAGACCTGGGGGTCATTCTGTCGATTCATTGAAATTTCAACATAATGCACATACATTTCTTTGAGTTCCAAAGACCTTCTGTAAACTTTGACCTGCCAATCTTCATTATTTCGTGTCTTGCAGAAGTCTATGCACTGGCTATGAAAACAATTGCCAACTCACTTTCCCTTAGTAATGGACCTTTAAATACAACTAATAAATATAAGGTTAAACGACAACCAGAATTTGAGATTTAAACAATACGGCCGATAGAGTCTGTCTTACTTTTATCAATGTCTGTTTATGTATACATTCACTGATGTTACGTGAAGAAATTAATTAATTAAAGTTACTTATGACGTATTTACATATTAAAAGCCAATTTAACTTGCATGCAAACATAGGCAAAGGTCTTGATATGTATTTATGACTGTCCTAATTAATAATGTCATATTAAAGTGGCATAATGTTAATATCTGTAATATGTATGTGACATGCCTATGTAATAACCCATTTCATAAAAAATGAATTAATGTGATATGCTTCATTGTAATATATACTCCTATCATATCAAGCACTGACACCGGTGAAACATAGCAAAACAGGTATTCATACATTCATTTTGTACGCAATGAATGACGGGATACAAGGAATGGATTTAATATGCTTTAATAAGAAAATGTATGTATATTTTATTTAACCGAGAAAGCAAATAGCCCTCTCAATTCAGTTGCAAATAAAGAAAATTTAATTTCTATTTAGATTTCGTAGTTATTATATTAAACAAGTAGTTACACAGCTGACTTCTTTAAATTTCATTTGACATGAGTGGTTTGTATTTAACATATTAATTTAATGTCTTTGATAGTTATAAAGAGAATTCTGCAAGTATTGATAAAATTTGTGCGGCTTCCCTTTAAGAAACATTGTTTGAAAACTAACATAAGGCGTAAAAAAATTGTTTGTTTCCGGTATCCCGACCTACCCTAAATTTTAGGCCCGACCCTAAATGTTTTTATGGCCTTGGAGAATTTTTTTTTCAACTTTTTAACAAAAAGTTGCAGAACCAAAACTGCACTTTTTATGCTTAAAACATGGCCAGTGATGTTAGAAAACAACTTACTGATGCTCTAAAGGCATAATCTCCTTATTTGTACTGATTTTTTGACACAAAAATAGTTTCCGAAAAGTCTCCCTTAATAAAAAAAAAAAATCAAAAAAAAAAAAAAAATGTTCCGACCTACCTACCCTAATTTTTCTGAGCATGTTACCGGAAACAAAGAATTTTTTTAGGCCTAAATGATTGATACAAAATATCAATATTTAGTATGAATTCGGATATTTCAAAAAATAAATACACACGAAAAGAGTTAAAAATGATACCCTGCCCATTTCTAATTTTTCAGTTTGTATCATATGATACCTTTTACATGGCTTCAAAGTAATATTTATGTAAAGGTTGTTAATCAGCTTTAGCTTCTGGTCAAGAAATGGATTTGTTCGAAGTTTTAACAAATGATCATTTACATTTAGATCCATTCACTGGTTAGATTTTCAATGGAGGTATTTTTAAGATAGAGCTATTTTAGTTTAAGTATAAATTTAAACTTCATAAACATATATTGCTTGAGGAATGATGTGGTATATTTTTCAAAGATTTGCATTGACACTTGTATATTTAGTTGTTATTTTTGAGAAATGTAAGTTTGTATTGTCATTATTAACTAAATCTGCTTATTTTGTTTGCGCAGTCAACATAATATTGAGAATAGCGCTACACGCAGTTTTAAAACTTTACTTTAGGTTAAGTTTATTGAAATATATCAGGAACGAATGTAAAATTTGAAATTATATAGAAATCAAAATAAACAGAACAGAACAGAACTTTGTTCATAATGATATGACTTAACATAAGAAGTTCCTTGTCATCATAGTTATATACAGCATGCAGTAATACACTTTTTACATATATACGTACAGTGAGAATGAAAATATACATACATCTATGATAAAAATAATAGCAAATATACCTGATCTTGGCGATCAAATTTATGAATTCGTACTAAATAGTTCATTGACAAAAACAGTACAGTGTAATATGTTTAAATACAAATCGTTTCAATCATACAAGTAATTTAAATCATCATTTCTCATTTTAAAATAAATAGTCTACCTTTTAAATACTTTCATTTAAAGGGGGGTAATTATAACATTTCATTTAAAAATAATAAATGATACATTTTTATTAGGGATTAAACTATATAAGGGTCTTTTTCTTTCTTAAAAAAATCTTTGACAGAAGTTACCAAAACTGAAAAATGTCATGTTGCTTAGATGTGACCGACCACTAATAAGAAATAATATGTATTTAAAAAATACTTAATGACAGGAAATAAAGAAAACTCAAAGTAAAATGTCAAATCATATATGTATGGCAGGGAAAAAGATTGAAAAGTTTGTTAATGTAGTAACTTTTTGAGGAGATATTTTAAAATTATACAATATAAATCAGTATGAAATTGTATTACAAAATCAAAGTTATTTGAAGCTTGAAAATAAATCCATTAAAATGTAGAAATCAATTGTTTGCTTTCACTCTCAAGCAGACTGAAACTTTTCCAACGGGCTTGACAAAGTTTTCATATTTATTAACATTTAGCCTGCTGGCGGCAAGTGGTTTTGCCTTTGCGACAAGTGCAGACCAAGATCAGCCTGCATATCTGTGCAGGCTGATCATGATCTGCACTATTCGCTATTCAGTCAGTAAATTTTCAGTGAACACCCCTTTGAATAATTAGTGGGACTGCCCAAATTGAATGATGGGCCAGTCCATTCAAGAAATTTAGCAGGGTAAAGGTTAAAGTTATTGATTAAGCGTACAGCAAATTATATTTAAGACAAGATAAGATAAGATAGTATTTTGATATAAGTGACTTTTGTTTCGGTACATACTAACGACAGACATTTATGAACAACCAGCAACACTGGCAATTAACAGTGTGAAATTTAAATGCTAATGTAAACGAATGGACATATTATAGCTCTGTCTATATAAAAAGACATAGGTATCAACCATAAAATATATTCATACATTTTTTTTTAATATAGTATATAAGTTATATTCCGGTAACAATGGAAAATAATTATTTGAATTTTTATTTAAGTTATATTCTGGTAACTACGGAAAACACATACGTGTATTTTACTCTTTAAATAAATTATTTGTTCTATAATATTTATATTTTCTTTCATGCCCAGCCCGTAAAACAAGAACTAACATTTATAAAAAAAATGAGGTGTTAGAAAGTTTAAGAAATTCATACGATTTTAGTATTTTTCCCCCAAAAATCCTTTATAATTTTTCTGTAAATTTCATGACTTATTTTTCATTAAATTGAACTAATACAATGTACAAAAACATCAATTTTCAAAAATATGCATTTTACTATAATTTCGAATTATTTTTATATATATTTTGTATCCATAAAAAAATCTACTTATTCCGATTTAGGATCGCTTAAGAAAACCTAAGAGTAAACATTAAAAAGATATCAGTTTTTAACCCTTACCCTGCTAAATTTCTATAATTAACTTGTTCATCTTTCAATTTGGACAGTACCATTAACTGTTAAAAGGGGTGCTTACCAAAAAGACACTGACTGAATAACGAACAGTGCAGACAAAGATCAGCCTGCACATGATGGCCTCAAAGGCAAAACCATTTGCCGCCAGCTGGCTAAAGGTTAAGATAATAAGAATGAAAAACAAAACGCAACAAAAGCAGAAAACGTATAATATCAAAACCAATATCAATTAGCAAAACAAACTCAAATCAGATGACTGAAAATGGAGGGATTAAACAAAGAATCCATGGGAAACAATCTGAAATATATCGTAAATTCTGATAAAAAAGCACATTTGCTTTTACGGAAAGTTATAGAATTTTACCAATATTAATTTAGGTAGAATAAATTTAATCCCAACTGAAGGTCATATAATATTTTAGCTGAAATAAGCAACAGCCTATAGAATTTATGTACAAATTAGAACTATTTGAAAGTGATGTTTACTTATTTAGCTAACCTTTTAATTGGGATGCTGTAAACACCCGTTTCAAAGTAAAACTCACACTGTATTAACTATAAAAGGTTTAGTGAACATGTAATTGGTGCTAATAAATAATATGTTGGTAAGTGCGAATTTTTTAAAAGTGCTCCCTGGAAGATTTGAAAGCACTTGCAATCTGATGTAAAAACAGGCGCCGGCGTCTACAAACACCATAGATCAGTATATGCATCTACGTATATATTTTATGACTGTAATTCGAAGACGCAAGTTTGATTAAGAAATAATATATCCCAAACTGATTTGCCGTCTAACGCTATGACGTAATAATTGTGACGTCAGAAAAATGAATTGTTGAATAATAACACGCAGTTTTCAGCCGTCTTTGTTTAATAGGAAAACAAATCCGGTCGTGTTAGAATTAAGAAATAATATATCCCGAACAGTGATTTGTCGATGAATAAAATCATTGTTTGGAGTTTAGATGCGAAGGAATTATATCACGAGGGCGCAGCCCGAGTGATATAATAATACGCATCTAAACGACAAACAATGATTTTATTCACGCACAAATCATTGTTTGAGGTATATTATTTTGATTCTAACACGTTAACAAGGATTATTATGTACGTCCTTGCCGGTACCCATCAAATTTTTGCCTGATTTCTGTTGATTTCTTTTCCAGCGCGCCGCTATATACCGTCTAACGCCATGACATCATAATTGTGACGTCAGAAATGAATTGTTGAATAATAACACACAGTTTTCAGACTTCTTTGTTTAAGAAATAATATATCTCATCCAGTGATTTGTCGTTGAATAAAATCATTGCAGTTTGACGTTATGACGTAATAATTATGACGTCAGAACAGTGAATTGTTGTAAGATAACACACAGTTTTCAGCCATCTTTGTTTAATAGGAAAAAAATCGGGTCGTGTTAGAATTAATAGGAAAACAAATCGGGTCGTGTTAGAATGTAATTTAAATTGTGCTGGGTGAATTGTAAGTCGTAAAATAGAATAGATATTTAGATGTTAAGGGTACAGTAGCCAGGAAACTTTAACAGTAGGACCGGGACTAGACTGAATAATATGCATTGGGAGCGTATTTATTCCATCGCGGGCAAAGGGCATTTGAGTAATAATGGTGATGGTGTGTAAATAGGGACTGGGAATGTTTTTCTTGGGTTTGTGTATCTTTTATTTGGTGAACACTACATGAATGTGCAGTTATGATTATTAAGACATGCCATTAAGCTGACGATTATTTCGAGGGCTTAGAGCGAAACTGGTCTCTCTGCTTCTATTTAAGAAATAATAAGTTCCCAAACGTGGTTTATCGTAGAATGACCCGAGTTTTGAGTTCTTATGCGTAAGAATATATCACGAAGGCCGTAGGCCTGAGTGATATATTGTTTTGCATAAGAACGAAAAACTCGGGGTTATTCTACGATAAATCACACCTGGGAACTTATTATTTCGATTCTAACACGACATACTAGTATCAACAGTGTTAGCAAAAATAGTAACTACCTTTTACGACCGTGCTACGCACCTGGATCGGATGACGTCATTGCACGCGAGTGGTTTATTGCAGAATAACCAAGATAGATTTTGCTTTACATGTGTGTAGGTTATTTGCTAGTCGTGTTAGAATTCTATATACAGATAGACCAGTTTCGCTCTTATCCCTCGATTTACTAGTTAAAGACTTTGGCCAGAGGTGCCAAATAACTGAACAGTATTCTAGATATGGACTGATAGGTGTTATAAAGGCTTTATTTAATTAAATATCTCCTGATGACGGGTACCAGTACTATGTGACGTAATATTACTCATATTAGTTTAGATCTTTTGAAATTTGTACCGGCACTGGTGCTTTGTCAGTTCAAAGTCATGCAAAATGTAGGAAAACCTTACAGCGTTTTCATTTTCTAATTATTCGCAGTGTCTCGCGCATACACACATTTCTCATGTGACGAAGTCATACTGCTGGCTTACGGATGGTCGGTGGTTCTACCAATGCGCCCGTCTATGCTGAAATAATGCACGGAGGGGCACATGGGGTCTTCTTCCACCATTAAAGCTGGAAAGTCGCCATGCGACCTGTAATTGTGTCGGTATGACGTTAAACACAAAAAAAAGTTACATCGAAACTAACTTTTGAGGATGTTGTTTACAAACTTAGAATCTGGGTCATGTCAGTTTTGTAAACAGATAGATAGATAGATTTATTTGCATATATACATCATATTTTATTACAACATTTCAAACATATCACATAAGATATCACAACAAAAATATATCACAAAAATATTTAAGCACATTTACTAGCACGTAACTTATTAGTGTCTGTAATAACCATTTTATGAATCATAGTTAGCTTACAGATACCTATGCCTACATAAAACATAGCCCATTTTAGTCAGACTTGGAAAAAGGTGTACTGAGAAAGATGTATATATGCAGGATAGCCCATAAAAGTCTAAGACTTATTTCCAATGAGGTCCTCTTGTATATGTTGATTATAAAAAAGTTTTTTAATCGAGTTTATTTTGAGACACACTTCGTATTCGAAGGGGAAGACTCCGAAATAGGCAGTTCCTTAAGCCACCTGGATCTCAACTGCTTTGATATGTGTCCCCTGACATCTTTTATCTGGTCCTTAATAGTACCATTCTTTTGCCAATGCAATAAGTATATGAGCATATATGTTGTTCATAATAATACTTATTGCTTGTTTTATATATCGTGCCTTTTGTTACCATTGCCTATGTAACCATTGCGTATGTAACCATTGCGTATATAACCATAGCGTATGTAACCATTGCGTATGTAACCATTGCATATGTAACCATTGCCTATGTAACCATAGCGTATGTAACCATTGCCTATGTAACCATTGCGTATGTAACCATTGCCTATGTAACCATTGCGTATGTAACCATAGCGTATGTAACCATTGCGTATGTAACCATTGCGTATGTAACCATTGCCTATGTAACCATTGCGTATGTAACCATTGCGTATGTAACCATAGCGTATGTAACCATTGCGTATGTTACCATTGCGTATGTAACCATTGCGTATGTTACCATTGCGTATGTAACCATTGCGTATGTTACCATTGCGTATGTAACCATTGCGTATGTAACCATAGCGTATGTAACCATTGCCTATGTAACCATAGCGTATGTAACCATTGCGTATGTTACCATTGCGTATGTAACCATAGCGTATGTAACCATTGCGTATGTAACCATTGCGTATGTAACCATAGCGTATGTTACCATTGCGTATGTAACCATAGCGTATGTAACCATTGCGTATGTAACCATAGCGTATGTTACCATTGCGTATGTAACCATAGCCTATGTAACCATTGCGTATGTAACCATTGCGTATGTAACCATAGCGTATGTTACCATTGCGTATGTAACCATAGCCTATGTAACCATTGTGTATGTAACCATTGCGTATGTAACCATAGCGTATGTTACCATTGCGTATGTAACCATTGCGTATGTAACCATTGCGTATGTAACCATTGCCTATGTAACCATTGCGTATGTAACCATTGCGTATGTAACCATTGCCTATGTAACCATTGCGTATGTTACCATTGCCTATGTAACCATTGTGTATGTTACCATTGCGTATGTAACCATTGCGTATGTAACCATTGCCTATGTAACCATTGCCTATGTAACCATTGCGTATGTTACCATTGCGTATGTAACCATTACATACGCATTGCGTATGTAACCATTGCGTATGTAACCATTGCGTATGTAACCATTGCCTATGTAACCATTGCGTATGTAACCATTGCGTATGTTACCATTGCGTATGTAACCATTGCGTATGTAACCATTGCGTATGTTACCATTGCGTATGTAACCATTGCGTATGTTACCATTGCGTATGTTACCATTGCGTATGTAACCATAGCCTATGTAACCATTGCGTATGTAACCATTGCGTATGTTACCATTGCGTATGTAACCATTGCGTATGTAACCATTGCGTATGTAACCATAGCGTATGTAAGTTACCATTGCGTATGTAACCATTGCGTATGTAACCATTGCGTATGTTACCATTGCGTATGTTACCATTGCGTATGTAACCATTGCGTATGTAATCATTGCGTATGTAACCATTGCGTATGTAACCATTGCGTATGTAATCATTGCGCATATGTAATCATTGCGCATATGTAATCATTGCGTATGTAACCATTGCGTAGGTAATCATTGCGTATGTAACCATTGCGTATGTAACCATTGCGTATGTAACCATTGCGTATGTAATCATTGCGTATGTAACCATAGCGTATGTAATCATTGCGTATGTAAGGAAGGGGATACTGCTTTTGAATATTACTCGCATGACTTTGGCACAAAGTAGGGATTAAGACAGTGGGTTTCAGTATTATAAACTGTTTAAAGGCGATGCGTTAAGCTTTAAGAAACTGACCCTCGAGTTAATGACCAAAGAAGACACAACAAAAACACAGAATCTCTTCTCATTTCTCGTAAAACTAACAAACCCTTACATCCTTCTTTGTACATAAATGGTGTTCAAATCAATGCGGTGACGTCTCACAAGCATCTTGGAGTTATATTTCAAACGACGGAAACTGGCACGAACATATTGACAGCATTAAAGTAAAAGCATGAAACGTATAAATATGAGAACTTTAAAATTTACTCTTAATCGCATGTCTCTTGAAACTATCTATCTGTCTTTTATACGGCCTCTCCTAGAGTATTCTGATGTCGTATGGGATAACATTACCCAGTATGATAAATTTGAACTGAGAAAATCCAACTGGAAGCATGCAGAATCATCACTGGAGCCACCAAACTCGTTTCCTTTGATAATCTTTATAAAGAAACTGGTTTTCAACCCCTCAAAGTCAGAAGACAGAAACACAAACTCACTCTTTTCTATAAAATGAAAAATCATTTAACTCCACAGTATCTTTCGTCCTTGTTACCTGAAACTGTTGCGCAAACATCTGTATACTCTCTTAGAAATGCCGGCGATTATAGAAACCTGTATTGTCGTACCCAACTTTTTGCTAACTCCTTTCTGCCATTAACTGTCACTGTCTGCAGCCAGCTACCATTAGATCACAGGAATTCTCCCACGTTAAGCATATTCAAAAGACAACTTTATTCAGACGTACAGAAAGTCCCATGTCATTATTATGCAGGTTAACGAATATACCAGATTCTTCATTGGAGACTTCGGACTCACTGCAGCTCTCTGCATGAACATCTATTTTCAAATGAAAAATGTAAACTGTCTATTGTGTGAGTGTGGGGAGGTAGAAAACACATATTTCTTTTTCAGGTGTCCCTTATACCAAAGGGAACGCACAGATCTCCTAAACATTATTAGGCCAATAACCACTGTTACACTAAATACATTGTTATATAGTGATCTCTCAATTTCAAGCACACTAAATGAATCAATATTTCTATATGTACATAAATATATACAAACAAGAAGCAAGGAGCTGCGTTCAATAAACGCTTGATGCCCCCGGGTGGCATCCTTGTCGATACAAAGCAACCTAAGTCAAAAACGAGGTCAAGGTCAAACTGAGGTCAGGTGATGTTTGAAAATGAGGAATGGTCACAGGTTACATCTGTATTAGTATCAATTCATTCTTGTAAGCGGTATTAATGCTAGACGAAACGGTCCCATTTGGTTAACCAAGAGATGACCCATATAAAGCAACCTAAGTCCAAAATGAGGTCAAGGTCAAGGTCAAACTGAGGTCAGGTGATGTTTGAAGATGAGGAATGGTCACAGGTTACATCTGTATTAGTAACAATTCATTCTTGTAAGCGGTATTGATGCTAGACGAAACGGTCCCATTTGGTTAACCAAGAGATGGCCCATATAAAGCAACCTAAGTCCAAAATGAGGTCAAGGTCAAGGTCAAACTGAGGTCAGGTGATGTTTGAAGATGAGGAATGGTCACAGGTTACATCTGCATTAGTATCAAGTCATTCTAGTAAGGGGCATTGATGCTAGACGAAACGGTCCCATCTGGTTAACCTCGTACGGACGGACGGACGGACGGACGGACAGGACGATCACTATATGCCTCTCGCATCAGTAGATGCCGGGGGCAAAAAAACAAAGAGATTTGATACGTAGTTTAAATACTATTCACAATTATAGCCCTACTACACAGCCTTAAGAAAGTCCTCAAAAACTCCATGTTCCTGACCTGTTAATCTCAATTCCTCCTTTCCTGATATTAATATACAACAAAGTTGTTTAAGTTCAGATGTAAGTTCATATAAACAGTTCAAATTTTATATCCGAAAATGTATTCCATTTTATACTACAGTTTGACAAATTTCTGTCTCCTACCATATTGATAAACAAAGAAACTGCAAGCAGAACGTGTAAGATAGATGATTTATTTTGTTACCGTTGAAATTATATTATGTATTTGGAGAGAAACAAGCTATTAGCTTCCTACTCAATCCTCTATGTTGATATATGAAACATTGTAATAACTGCATTTATGTTGAATAAATATTGTTTAAACCAAAAAAGACACAGGCCACTGAAGGGAACAAAATATCTTACAAACCACATTTGTACCATGGCTTACAACAAGTGCAACTCCATACAATAGGGTTATTATAACAGTAGCTTGATCTGGGATGCAGTATTCGGCTCGAGTGGATTTTGCCAGATCGGATCTCACGAGGCGCGCAAGCGCCGTGTGTGATCCGACCTTGCAAAATCCACGAGAGCCTAATACAAAGTCCCAGATCTAGCTACTGTTATAATGACCCTTTTATTATATACCTTTACCATTTTGATTCTTGTTTTGTTCTCGAACGAAGTCTTCAATGTTTATCGATATTAAATGGAACATAGTGAAGTTTTAATGTGCGCTATTTATAGAAATGTATATTTATCATGCATGTTTATGAAAATAGTCCGGCAGCATACAATACGTAAGGTACAATACGGAATTTAAAAGGTACAATACGGAATTTTTGTCTGTCTGTTCATATTTAATTGTGAAATACAAGCCCGATATTTACAGAATTTATATAGGTATATAATAAACGTAAATATTTCACGGCATTTTATACGCTATTTCCAGCTTGAGGGAACCGTCGCAGATTTTTGCTATCCATCTTCAAACTAACTTTATGCCTTTACATGTGCAATGACAAAGTGTAATACCCCCTCCTTAACCATACAAGGTCATAAAATAAATTTGAAGACAAATATCAGAAACCTGTGACAATTTTTCCAAGCCGGAAAAATGTATATAATATGGTGAAAAGTTTTGAGTGTATGAGGATACTACTGTTATTTTCGTTGTTTTTTTCCTGCTTATGTGTGTGCGTTTGTGTGCTTGTGCGTCTGTGTGTCTTGGGCGGTGCCCTAAAGTGTTGTTATATCTTACTTGTCTGTTTATCTATGTAAGTTAGTTATGTGTGTGTGTTTGTCTTTTGTACATGAGTGTCTGTGCTGCTGTGGTTTACGTTGAAGGGTAACTGTGATTAAGGTACTTAGCATCCCCTTTTATGCACCTGCCAATATTTTGCCCGCCCAGGGGGGCGGCGACCGACCCGGGGGAATTTGACATTTCAAAAATTTTGTTGTCTAAATCCCCACCCTAGGGACAACCTTTTTTGTCTAAATCCCACCCTAGAGCCTGGTTGGTACATCAAATGTTTGTCAAATTCCCGCCTGTCGGGAATGGTCTTCTGTCTAAAGTCCCGTGTATGCCCGCCGCTCCCCCGGGCGGGCAAAATATTGACAGGTGCATTATGCGTGGCTCTCAGGCTGTGTTTGTGTTGCTCTGTGTTTCCGAGAAATCTACCCTTACCTGTTATCTATTGGTGAAAGACTGATGACTGGCAATATATGTAATCTCCTTTTTAGTGACCTATTTATTTTTCTAGTAAAATAAATTCTATGAACAGTTGTTTCATCTTGGTAGAGGTTTATCGTACCTTTCAAAAAAAGTATAATTTTATATATTTTCTAAATATAAATTAAAAAAAAGAAGAGACAAACCTTTCGCGATTTTGGCGAATAAAAACTCCCTATGGTTCTGCCAAACCGTTCTAAGGCGGTGTCCCACTTTGTTTCTTTATAAGGATCTTACATGCCTGCCTGTGTAAGATGGGGTTTTCCCTACCCGAGGGACAGTGTGGAATGGAAATCCGAGCGTTAGCGAGGTTTTTTATCCATGCTGTCCCGAGGGTAGGGAAAACAGCTGTCTTACACAGGCAGACATGTAAGATCATTTTTCTTGCCTATCATGTTCAAAATAGATCGCGGAGACAAATAGCTTTTGGTATTTCCTGACATTATTTATAAAGTTTATGACGTCATAATGATACCGGTACTATGTGACGTCACCTTAGTGCACGCTATTTTAGACAAGGTTTTTCCCTAGGGAAAGACAGGAATATCTATCCCCGGCGCGTGCTCGGATTAATGTATACTTTCCCCGCTAGGTAGGCAAGAATATAAGGATCTTACATGCCTGCCTGTGTAAGACGGGGTTTTCCCTACCCGAGGGACAGTGTGGAATGGAAAACCGAGCGTAAGCGAGGTTTTTTATCCATGCTGTCCCGAGGGTAGGGAAAACAGCTGTCTTACACAGGCAGACATGTTAGATCATTTTTCTTGCCTATCATGTTCAAAATAGATCGTGGAGACAAATAGGTTTTTGGTATTTCAAGACATTATTTATAAAGTTTATGACGTCACAATGGTACCAGTACTATGTGACGTCACCTTAGTGCACGCTATTTTAGACAAGGCTTTTCCCTAGGGAAAGACAGGAATATCTATCCCCGGCGCGTGCTCAGATTAATGTATTCTTTCCCCGCTAGGTAGGCAAGAATATAAGAATCTTACATGCCTGCCTGTGTAAGACGGGGTTTTCCCTATCCGAGGGACAGTGTGGAATGGAAAACCGAGCGTTAGCGAGGTTTTTTATGCATGCTGTCCCGAGGGTTGGGAAAACAGCTGTCTTACACAGACAGAAATGTTAGATCATTTTTCTTGCCTATCATTTTCAAAATAGATCGTGGAGACAAAACGATTTGGGTATTTCCTGACATTATTTATAAAGTTTATGACGTCACAATGGTGCCAGTACTATGTGACGTCACCTTAGTGCACGCTATTTTAGACAGGGTTTTTCCCTAGGGAAAGACAGGAATATCTATCCCCGGCGCGTGCTCGGACAAATGTATACTTTCCCCGCTGGGTAGACAAGAATAATCGATCGTCCCCTCCTTTACCCTGCTAAATTTCTAAAATGGACTGGTCCATCATTAAATTTGGGCAGTACCACTTCTTATTTTAGAGGTGTTCACTGAAAATTAACTGACTAAAGAGCGAACAGTGCAGACTATGGTCAGTCTGTACTGGCCGCAAAGGCAAAACCACTTGCGGCCAGCAATTCAGAGGTATCCGAAGATTATTCATACGGCGGTGTACATGGACACTTCAATGATACTAAGGAGTGCCATACCGGGAAGAGCGGCGTATGGTCCCCAGTGAAAATAATGGACTTGCCTTTGCATTGATATTTTAGTATCGGGTATTTAGTTAAGTTAAATTACTTCTATTTAACATCGCTCTTTAACTGCGCGACTAACGCAGTAGATAGCGTTTCTATATATTTTATAACCTACAAGAGTGATTCATTCTTTTTATGATCACTGTGTAGTTCTCACTGGATTATTTCGTTTCCACTTTTTTTTATTTTAGAAATACAGGTAAATCTTCTTTCAAAATCTGAAGGAGAAATACTTAAATGTGAGCTTCCGCCTTTAAACCACTATTGTCGAGCAGACGACTTTGCCAGAATGCTAATCATAGTTTACTATAAGAACAAGAGATGTTTAATTACATCGCGCTCGGCTATAAGGAGCAACTCTTGCTTTAAAACAGCTTACACACAAAGCTTAACATGCGATTTTTCCCAGTTTAAAAGTGGTAAAATTTTGTTAAATGTAAGTCCGAGATATGAAACCTGACTGAAAAGGATAATTTAATGATTCCAAAAACTTATGAATAGGTTGAAAGCATTTGGTATAACGGTTTTTGAGAAACCTGCTTACAAGTAAAACTTTCACCAACAATTTCTAAGTGGAAAGGGGTCATAAATTTTAAATGTTATCCACACTTATAAAACCTGCTCGGTGAGATGAACTCATGATGCCAAAAATATGCGTGTATAATCTGAAAATAATTTCAACTTCAACATACAATAATTTGCCCGGTGCCAGTAACTCATATTATGAAAATCAGCGCTACCACGATCATTTATTAGCCTTGGAACACAGCAGCCAACTTTAGGTGATTATAAAATGTGTAAGGAAATGACGGAAACGGAAGTTTAAACTTGCATGATATGCCTACATCCGATTTTAAATTTACCGTTAGTTTTTATTTGAATACAAAAACATGTGTAACTGTCAATTACATAACGGACACCTGTCAATCAATAACAAGGCCGTCAAATTACAGCACAGTGGGTATTGTCAGTGTATCTTAAAATTTATAATAACTATCTTCTGTCCTTAAATATGGGTCAAATACATTCCTTGTGGGCAAATAGTCAAATAATAAAGAATATCTTTTTTTTACTGACGTGCTTTATATTTAGTGACTTTGATCTTTCAAATTGAGTTTTGTCCAAATTCCTCTGTCAAGTATTTGGAAAAGAACCATTTATATTTTCTAAAATTATTAGCTATAAATTAAAGAATGCCACTTATTATAAATTACATAAACTTGAACTACATTTTTGATTGACCAAATATTGCACCTAAAGCGAAACATATTTACTAATATAAATTACTTCAGTTGCACAAAGGTATACGGCTTTTTGAATCATGAAAATATTAATATACGATAATAGCTACTTTATTCTGTCATTGTCAAAAGTAGTTTCTTACGCGACAGCGTTACAGCGAAATGGTTTTAGTTGTTAAAATACTTGAGCTTTTATAAAGTAATACACTGACTTTGTAACAAGTTAAAATATGAAAATTTAGTTCTATTGTGACTACTTGAAAATTATAGATAGCTATAACTCTTATATGCGTGGTTCTACCCGGGTTCCCGCTCGTGATGAAATAATGCGCTGAGGGGCATCTGGGGTCTTCCTCCACCATCAAAGCTGGAAAGTCGCCATAAGACCTAAAATTGTGTCGGTGTGACGTTAAACCCAACAAAATAAGTAAATAACTTATACGCAGAAATGTTAAAAGGAACTTTACATGTCCATGTCATACATACATCTTGGTTTCTCGTATAAATCTGTTTGTATCTCTGACAAAAATATTCGTTTAAATAGAAAATGGGAATAAGACTTCGAACCTAATTAACTTCGAGATGTGCATGCGTTTACTTACATCAAACGCAACCGTTCTGCACGCAGTAATTAAACGCAATTTCCAAGTCATTAAGATCTGTAAATGCACTTGTTCGTGAAAGCATATCTACTAAAAATGCTGTCATAAAATCTACGATTTCTGCAGACAGATAATAATATACAAGAATACACATTTTAATGTATATTAAAAATCATGTGCGTCGAGTACATTCATTTTAGAAAGCTGAACTTCTCTTTTTTCATCTTTGTCACGGTCTTACATAGGAAAATTCGTACAAATACCTCACGACCTATTTTCTGCATTACAATTGCACGCAAATTTTGAGACCTTATTTAGAAGTATTACGTTAAATATTATTTTAATACTGTAAACCTTTTTTTTTTAAATATTACATTGACTATTTTACGCATAAACAATTTTAGACTATTTATTCACATGCTTAAAAATTGAAACCATTGTTGTAACTAATTTGCGTTTCTTCTGTAACATAAGCCAGCTCAGCTGTGGTAGAATATTATCATATTTCAAAATTCATCTCAAAATTCTTAAATATCACTTACATATCAAAAACCTAATAATCTCTCTTTTTTTTCTTTCCAGAGCAAAATGTGTTCAGTCTAGAAAACAGGAACGTGTTCAAAATTAAAATCAAACGAACCAGGAGAGTTTTATTAGGTGCCATGTTAACTCTAGTAAAGGGTCACTAAAATGATATCACAAAGTTAGAATACAATTAAAGGAAATACAGGAGGCAAGTTCATTGCACGGGTCACTTAAAAAAAGAGACGTTTAACTGATAATGCCTATTTTACACCTTGTCATATTTAAACAGTTACAAGATCGTATAATGTTATCAGATTATAAATCATTTAAGTTAGATCCATGAAACCGATATCTCTTTACGATTAGTCTATGCTGCACGCGATGTAAGTGCAAGAATGTAAATATTTCATTGAAAAAATACTTCATATAACAGCGAACGAGCGAATATATATATTTGAATGCTGTGAGAAACGCTTTTCATCGCGGAACAAATATATATCAATATGTAAAGTTTTAAGATCCGCCCAGGGGTATACTATTTATATTGTAAAGCTGTCGAGCTACTCGCGTGTCGGTAATTGATACCCCGCTGCTGTGATGACCGTTGCCTATATAAAACGTAAGGATAGCCTGCAGTGTATTTGCGATACATTATTGTCATTAGGAACGCAAGTGTATTATATCGAACAGCTGATCGGGAAAACGGATAGATAGCTGAACTATTAAAGTGAACTGGATATGTAATAAAATATTAAATAGATTTAGAAAACTGATTTTATATTGGAATTACATTTACACTTGCTAAATCAAATTATCTAAAAAAAAATCAAAAATGAAATATCATTTATCAGCTATCTGCATTTATGTATGTTTAACAATCGGCTCAATGGAAAAATTAAAAAGTGATATGAAAGTGACGGTAAATTCAAAACAGCTAGATACAAAAAAAGAAACAGCTGCGGCGAAAAAAACGTTAGAAACGAACAGTATCGTAGACACAAAAGACATAGAAACACAAAAACACACAAAAACTGACGGAAACATAGAAACAAAAGAAAAAATAGGAACAGAAACAAAAGCGAGTTTAAATACAAAAGAAAAGGAAAAAACAAAAGGGACAGAAGAATCGAAAGGAAATGTTGAAACAAAAGAAACTGTAAAAAAACCTACATATTACAAGAGAAAATCTTATGCAACGAAAGAGGATATTCCGGAAGACTATTTAGAGTATTTGAAGAAACGCTATAACATTTTAGAAGATCCGGTAGGGGAATACGAACGTAAAATGGCTGAATACGACATTTATGACGACTACGATTATGAAATCATAACTATGGAACCACCAGCAACACCAAAAGAAGACGAAGAAATCACAGAATCGCTTGAAAGTAACAATGAAACTGAGGATTCCTGTAAACAGTGCAAAGTGCTTGAATCTGACAAAAAGTTACGATTAGCAACGATTAAGTCTACAATTCTTGATAAAATTGGATTTTCTAGTAACAATTTGCCAAACATGACGGGGAGAACGATTCCACAAATCCCCTCCATACAGAGATTAATAGAACAACATGAAATGCAATCGGACGCGCCATACAGCGACCCCGACGACTACCTTCCCGAGGATGACTTTTACGGGCAGGTGAAAAAGGCTTACACAATCGCACAGAAACGTAAGTTATTTTTGTAACCATTTTTTGTTATTTTTAATTCATAGTAGAAAGGATTATTAACATCTAAAATTAATTGTGTTAAAATTGTGAGCTATGGTTATAATTTATTAGAACTGTCACACTCTTACATGTTAGGCAATGGCTGTAAAACCATGGACCATACAGGTCTTTTACTTTTTAACTTATTTTTATCATGACTATTTGTGCATATTTATCAGGAGACTTGAACTCGCAATGTCCATATATACACTTTCATAAGTTGCTTAAAAAATAAAAAAGCGCACAGTCAACAATAAGTAAGGCACTCATTTACAAAGCTTCACTTAAGTTAAGGAAAGTTAGAATGTAATTGTTGTAGCATAATAAATAAGCCTTACGAAAATAATGAAAAATAAATAGGTAAGATAAACAAACAAAACAACGAGAAATTAACACTAAAATAAAATTCTCATTTTAAGTTCCGGTTTTCCTACATATTTTCCTGACAATGCTTTTATTCATTTATACTGCCTATACAATAATGAATTATCTTTTCACTCTTTCATTTATTAAAAAACCCCGTAAAATTCTGCAGGCGTGTCTTCTCCCGCTCCCCCAAACCCCCAAGGTATGTTAAATGCGTATTTCACAGATAACAGTATCTATGATTCTACCAAAGTAACAAACTATACAAGGTAGAAAAATAAATAATCTTTGTCTTTAGTCATCGATATTGCACTTGTATTTTTTACCCTGCTAAATTTCTATAATTGACTGGTACATTATTCAATTTGGACAATACCATTTATTATTTGAAGGGGTATTCAATGAAAATTAACCGATGAATAGCGAACAGTGCAGACCATGATCCGTGCAGGCTGATCTTGGTCTGCACTGGTCACAAAGGCTGACCCACTTGCCGACAGCAGGCTAAAGGTTAAGCACTACTTACTTGAAAACTAAACATATATTATTCTGATCGTATTTAATAACTGAAGTATAATCATTCGGATTTTCACTATTTCTTACATTTCTTTTCTTCTCGAAAAGATACGCAATTATCTTGCTTTAGTGCATGTGAACGCTGATTTTTTCAGGCATCTATCTATCGAGTTTTTTTTTTCCAAACATATTGTTTAGAGTACATATTGGTAACATACAATAAAACAGGCATGCATAATAACTCTTTAGTTGTAAATAATGATACATCAGTGCTTTCAGAATTATACGAATTTCCAATACATAAAACTTCTGGAAGGGATAACGCATCAATAGCAGGCAGCTAACCTGTTGGCAAGCTTTCAGCTAATGATTGATAGTAACAAATTATCTGACATAGTAACCCACTGCCTTCTTACAGGCTGTGAGAAAACATGTGTCCTTCATATTCCACACCAGTTTCAAGACATACAGAAAACGGCAATATACGCTGTACATCAAGCAATTTATACAAATTAAAAAGATAGCTAAGATTTCATATATTTAAGGCGAAATTCGCTGATTTACATTTATGATCAATGCCGTTTAAAAACTGAGAAATTACACCGTATACTTCCGAAAATGTCGGATTCAAGTTGTTGGCATATTTAATATTGTCGTGCAGTAATTTACTTTGCTTAAAGTCTATTATATTGAAAATACCAATCCTTGAGGTGTATGTTGAAATACTTCATTATTCTTTTGCGCAACCAATAACTGATATGGTCACAGCTGTTTCAAACCTATCCCTAGTGCATTACTATCTACAGATAGCATGTCGTAGGCGTGTCTCTGGAGGCAACCTTTTGGAAGCGTTTTGTCAATTACAACAAGTTATAGCGAGTGGTGTATAATTAGTTAAGTCCTCACGCAGTGCGCTCAAATTTTGCATTTTCAAATCATAAAATACAACGACTGGTTTCATTAATGTAATTTATACCAATAATTTAATTATGAAATATATGCGTTTTTATCTACTTAATTGTAAAACATTATGGATTAGAAGAAAATCAGAAAAAAAATGTTTAAATGACAGTTAACAATAGCAGTATGCATATTTCAGTATCAATATATTTTCACAAGTATCGCTTGGAGTATACACGTCTCCAAAACATTATGCTTTGTTTCTGAGTCAACATTTATGTATTTTTTTAGAGTTACTATAACTTTCAGGAGCTCATACTCATATGACCGATTTACCAATGATGTAGCTAAGAAATAAAAAAAAAAACTTTTGAAATCAATAAAGTACATGACACATACATTATTTTGCCCCTGTGCTTTTAGTTTTGTTCAATTAAATTATGATATATTAGCAATGTGTTTTATGACCAATGTGTTTTTGGGTCAAGCATCATTTTCAACAAGCAAAGCCATTTTGATGCAAGGTAAAATCACATACACTTCGTATAAATATTTTAAAAGTATTTTACTGATCCGTATAGATATTTTAAAAGTACTTAATTGACACAATAAAATATAAGATAAAATATTTTGATCCCTTATGCAAAATAATTAACTCAGGCAACCTTATTACTTTTTTCCACTCCCCCACCCCAACACCCTGCCCTTTTATCCACCCCTTACCTATTTTTGCATTTTGCATATAATTAAAGTGTCCTTGTTGGATTTTTGAAGCAACCCTTTTTGTTGCGTGCCTTTTTGGCGATGCATGGCTCTATGGCTGCGTTAGGGGTGCTCTGTGCTTCCGGAAAATCTTCCCTTACCTTTTATTTTTTAGTTAGGATTTGATATTCTCCGCACATTAATCGGGTTCTGCCAACGCTCTGCACCCACTCGACAAATACTGTCATCTCCTAAATATGTACTAGTCCACTACAAGAACCACACTATATTACGTAATTCTACACGTTTTTGATATCGGTTTCTATTACTGCGATGTCTCATGTAATATTGCACATGTGATTTTAATTGTCGTTGGGCGATATTCTGTGGGACTGGTTATCCCGTTTTTATAAAAACAAAGTTGATTGACCACTAGCTTTAAACAGATCCAGATAAAGAAAAAAAAACCGTAGTAGACTCGGTTTTACATTTAATCATTTAGACGTCTTTACTTAGTATCGTTTGAAGGACTTTTTCTGGTTTTTGTTTTACGGCGCACCAACACAGTACAAGGTACCACAGGACTTAAAGTTTCCACCCCTCACTTACATCGGAATAAAAAATATAAAGATATGAGATATGGAATAAAAACTTTCATACCCGCTGGAATCACATTAGTAGCCTCTTACAGCCATGCATTTATAAACCACATGGGACCGTTCTGATCACGTTCCTTTCTTGTAATTCTTAGGATCGTTGTCGTTTTTTTAAAAAATAAAGCCTGTGTACGAGTATTAAGGAAAAGTGAAATACACCTTACAGCCACTTAAACACTTTTTACTATATTTAAAGGAGTTCATCACAATATTTTGTGCGCAGCTCAATCGCGCAGCAAGCGATATCCACTGTAAAGTTCAGAATTCGCCGCCGAAAGTGCATAATTGTCGGATATGCAGCGCACTCGCGCAAAATATATCGTATGTACTGACAATATAGGTCGTGCATCCATATTTTACCTTTAAAAGTGATGGTATTTTATCGGAGGAGTTGTTGTAAGAAGTGCTCGAATCAAATACATTGTGGACAGCCAATTTGAAAGTAAACTATTTCGTCCAGTAATGATGCAGCAGACTCCAAATCAAATAAAATTCCAGAAAATCTTAACGTAGATATATCTCCTTCAAGTTCAAATGTGACTTCCTAAAAATGTTGTTATACTTTTTGTGCCCAATCCCGCATTTCACGCAGTAAGACCAGAGTTATGGCCCCTGATAGTCAAATTGTACATAAAGGGTCTAAACATTTGTGTCGCATGTATCTCAAAATTATATGCGCCAAGTGTCATGAAACCACACAAGAATTAAATTCAGCATGCGAAATTGTACACCAGTGCTTTTATTTGAGGTTTCACTCAATAAAAATAGATTTATGTCCCTTGACGTGGTCTATATATAGTTACGTAAATGGGATGTGAAAGCTTGTGTAGCACGTATCTCAAAAAGTATTTGACCTAGAGGCATGCAACCATAAAGGAGCATTATTCCGCATGTGAGTAAGAACATTGGTTAAGAAACTGATAATAACATTGTGCAATATGTTTTGTAAGAAAATTAAATGTTCATAATTTTTAGGTGGGTGGGGTAATGAAAAAATACTTTTGTGGGTGGAGTGAATATTTTTTATTTTTTCTTGAAAACAAGCACGGGTTGATATTATTGTTTTGGTTTAGATTTTTTTGTCTTAGTTCTAGCTTACATAATATAAAATTTGGAAAAATTCTGTCCGCTAGATTTTTCATATCATTAAGAAATACTTCGTGTTTTTCTCAGTTTCAGATACTTTCGACATCTGTCAAGAGTATTTTTTCTGATTTAATATATCTATTTGTTGACATTTTATGCATAGTTATAGTGGTGTTATTAATTCGGATGCATAAACAGTAACATCAGAGTGAAACTTCGAATAAATAATTATTTGCAGTAGTTTTATTATAACATGTATGTACTGTTTCTTCAGACAAAAATGCCGATTTGGTGTTCTTAATAAACTTTGAATATTGCAAAAAGAAGCACGGGTACCTATTATTTTTATTTTTTATTTTAACTTGTCATACATCAATTTATAAATATGCAATGTTACAAAAAATTCTGTCAGCTAGAAATAATTGTGAAAAACATCGTTAATGTTCATCATCAATGTATTCCACACAGGTTGACTTTTCAGAACATGTCAATTCTGTCAAGACCAGAAACTATTCAAGGATATATTTGAAAGACGATATTGTGCATTGATATTCTTTCAAATGAACATTTAATTCATTTTTCCTGAACAAAATGTTACATTTAAAACATACAAAGATAATTTGTTCGTAAGAGATTAATACGATAAAGATATGCTGTAAGTGAATATCCGACAACATATCTGAGACTCATCTTCAGAAAACTGACGTCAAAAGAAACATAAACAAATGGAGATAATCGAGGATTGGCAAAAATCAGTCTATTTCAAGAGATATTAGTGTTTCAGTGTAACACCATCGTGCCTTTCATCTATTGTACAAGCATGCGAACTAAACATTTAAGATAGTTAATACTGAAAATTTACATGTCTGTGAATTTATATTGCGTGTGAAGACATAATGTTTAGTTGAAGAGTAACTGATATCATATCGGAGACAAATCTGTGTAGCTAAATATATAGCAAATGTACAAAAATAGCTGAGAGACTATTTGAAATCATTTATAAGGTCAACTAACTGTGCAGTTGAATGATATTTATTTGCCAATCAATATAATTATCCGGATTAATTAAAAAGAAATATTTGACTATGACTGCGGTACGTCTTTCCATATCCGTCTGCTTTAAGAGTTTAGCCGAGCATGAAACTAACATCAAAAAGGCCGAAAACTTGATCTCCGAGTGAGGCAAGGTTTTTCGGAGAACGCTTGATATCCCGATGAGGCAATGTTTTGTGGAGAATGTTTGATCTTCAGGAAAGGAAATGTTTTGCAGAGAACACTTGATCTCCTGGCGAGGCATTATTTTGCGGAGTAAAAAGCGACTGCTAATACTACAACAAGAAACTTCTTCTTGTCGTTCGCAACGCAAACAAGGAAATAATTGTACATGAAGAAACAAAGTATTCTAGAGTTAAACATGATTTTGGTAACGGTCGCTGGATGAAGCCAAGTCAAGAAGTATGAATACTTTCAGGAAATTTTCAAAGCTGTCTTTCTACTGAATGACATAAGCGCAGTTACATTTCTACCCGTTTATACCACAATTATTTGACTACAGAAAAGGTGCCGTTACCATTTCAATCTCCCGGAACTACAACAATAACTCCACATTTCTCTTTAATGCTAATTAGCTAAATTACACGACTTATCGTGCAAAAAGAACCTTTCAAAGTTTTTTTAAATCAAAAATTAACAATAGTAACAATAAATATATCCAATATACCACACTGATTAATGTGGTAAAGAGATATGTTTTCCCCTGTCAAGTTTTTTTTCAACAGTCTTACCTAAATTTACAAACTATGGGGCTTTCTATTCTTTTGAAATGCAAATACTTAAAGGGAAGCCCAATAACTGGTATTGTCGATTTGACAAGTATAATATTGGATGTAACTCCTGCATCGGCTTGTAAGTGGACACCTGGAGAACATTTAACAGTTGTAATTTATCGACACCTTGAAGTTAAATAGTGTCAAAGTAAGCCTCATGCATAGAGGTTCGCTAACTAGGGGGTAAAATATAGTGTTAAAAACCAAATATAAGATATATATATATATGGGCAATATACAGTTAGAAAAAAACGCTTTGAAATCACAGCGAGAAAGAAATTTAAATATATGAAGTAAAATTATAATATACAACTTTAATTAAGTTCTTATTCTTTTCTTAATTTCATTTCAGTGTTTTAATACAGCACATTTGCAATCGATATCGCATTTTGTCCCCTTTTTTGTATTTCTGTTGTAATTAAGACAATTTTTATTAAAATTATATACTGTAAAATCATTAAATTTCGTGGGCATGAACTTTCGTAGTTTTGGTCAAAACAGCAATTTCGTGGGGATATAAATTCGTGGATTTCAACGTCTGAACATAAAATGTACGGGAATTTTACTTGTTCGTTGGGATTAAATTTCGTGGATTGGCTAAACCACGAAAATTAGTCCCCCACGAATATTTATGATTTCACAGTATGTTTTGTACTATTATATAAAACAACAAAGAAATTATTTCATTTATATCAATACATGCGTAATGTTAGGACTTCACCGTAACAAGGCCTGCATCTTAAAGCCTGAATCTTAATCACATAGTCATTTCTAAACTTCGTTCAGTTACAATGAACCATAAAAGTAAATATTTTCTTACTATGTACCTTGCTGGAAATATTAAAATGCTATTTTATGTACTGTATTTACACATGAATTACATATGAATGCTACATGTGTGTATGGACCGGAGGAATTTGTTCAATAAATTTTGAATTTGAATCTGTATACAAAAGTAAGTTTGAAATTTCAATTGATGTACCATAAAAATACATGTAAAATGAATGTTTTCTGTTAGAAATAAATATGTGCTCAGGTGTTTTATTAAGTAGTTAGAAAATTATTGTTAAATGTTTTATTGAGATCATTAGAAGTTAAAATTTTGTATAGTACGAATTAAGTCTTCATTAGTCGGTTACATGCACCGGATGCTTATAAATTAGCTTAATATATTTCGGATTTTTGTTTTTAAGGGGTTCCTTTTTAAGTATGCCATTGTCTTAAGATGACAGATGCTGCAGCGATCTTATCACCATCTGTATGTATAAAGTACAATTAAGTGACTGATATCAAGAAAATCTATTAAAAGACTAGTATACTTGTAAATCTAGAGGTCCCCAATTAGAAGTTTGCCAAGCGTATGCTATTTCGAAAAGTGTATGCCACAAGATGTGCCCGAATAAAATTGAAAATCACAACTAGCAAATAACAACTAATATGAATTTGCAAAAGCATGTCATTTGCCCTCATGTTAGTATAGGATAAGTTATACCAATAACTATTATAGGCACGATATTGTCGTTTAACGAGCTGTTTATGTAACTGCGCACACTTCCGGTTATTGAATGGGTTAAGGGACTTTTCCTGTATAAGAATTCGACATAATTTCAAAATCTAATTTCATAATGCTTCAGTAAAAATGTCAAAGAACTAATATGATACAATTTTATACTGAAGGGGAGTGGTGATCTAGTGGGTAAGGTGTCGGCCGCTCAACCCGTGGGGATCGTCGTTTTAAGCCCAATCGGGGTCACGACCAGGCCTTTTCTATACGACACCAGTACTGGTTTTTCCAGGAAGTGGACACGAGTGGTTTAAAATAAGATTGAAGCTATTACCATAATCGGGGTAAAATAAATAAGTATAAACTAAGCTAAAATATTATGTTTTAATAATTAGACAACATATTTTCTTTATATAACAATGAAAACTCACATCATCATACACCAGCGACACTAAGACATAAGACAATATATTACGTGCATGAAGATAAACCTTAGGACGAAGGTTTTATAATGCTCTACCTCTATTATTTATAACTTGCTTAGCACCCGAACGTCAAAAGAATTCAATATATTATACAATAATATTTAAATTTTTTACTCATTGCATGTTCTACTTAGTGTTAAAACTTCTGTTATTATATAGTGTATTTGCGTCAGATCTTCATTACAACAGTGTCGCCGGCCTAAAATTGTATGACATCGACAGTGCGGCACTATAAAAAGTAAACATCAGACTCCTATACAGACAGCGTCTATTTCTTGCACGCCGATTTCTATTTAAATTGAACATTGTGATGAATGAATGCTATGTCTCCTAAATAATGCGAAACAGACAACTGTAGTCACGATTCCACAAAACAATACAGCAACTGAAATAGCTTCCTTAATTAACAGATTTTCCATGTCTAAAACATTGTTTAATTACATATTACAAAATTAGCATATACATGTATATCATATCTATTTGTTTAAAATTGCTTTTTCAAGGCGTAGTTGCAAATACTAACAGTCACATTGCTAAGTATCAACTGTACGTTCAAGACGTATATCTGTATGTAGTACACTTTAATATTTCATTAAAATGGATTATATACCACAAAACCGTTTAACTTTGAAGCACGGTATTTAACTGAACAAGACAACTAAACAAACACTCATCACTTGAATAAACTGTAATACATCTGTGATCAAATGTTTAAACTCACAAACCAATACACCCAGTCTTAGCCACCTGTGCCTAGGTAAATACATTATTTACATAAACTATATTCTCACCTGTCAGTCTATAATGCTTACTCAGCCAAATAAAACTCTTAGAGCCAGAGCGTAAGTTGCTAAAGCTTGAGCATGTGCTAAAGACGTAATTTCAAATTTCAAGTGCCATCTAGAGTAAAAGAAAAAATAAGTTGCATATTTGATTTATTTAATTGATTTTATGACACAACAGATGTATTAGCATGGCAATAAAGTAAAGTATTAACTGTTATCAACTTACATCATGAGTAAAATAAAACCATCTATATAAAGAAAGATAATGACAGAAAGAAAGCGATTTACTTCAGTAAAAGAGAAATGCAATAAAGTGTGGCATTAGTCAATTGCGGGTGTTGTTTTAACACCACGTAGATATATTAACTAAAAGACGATTCCCCACTTCTCAAATATCAACAGAACTTCTAGAACAATTATTGATTTTCACATAACATTTAAAGGGGTTAGTCAGATATATTCAAATCATTAATATTAAAGTCTTGTGGGTGATGATTATTTGCCTGAACAACACATCATGATGATGTTAACCAATAAATAATACATTACTCATGTTTTAAACGGTTTGATTTCTCTGCTCAACAGAGGTAATAAACACATCCCTAACGCACAAACGTCCCCTAACACCGACATGATCAGAATGTAATTCTTTCACTAGTTGTAGGTGCAGATGGAACTATTCTGCCTTGAGGTTAACTGTTTAGGCGGTAACGAGGCTCTACCGCCTAAATAGTTACCCACCACCGCACCTTTACCCGGTGATAGATTCTTTTAATCTATTTAGAAATCTAGAAATATTGAATGACATAATCCGACAGCACAAGAAAGTATAACGGCACCAAGTGTCACGATACTTTTTGTCAAAGACATAAAAGCTTTTCAACCATTAACATTCTATCTGATTAACATATCAAACTTATCAAATCTATTTCGAAGACAGCTTCGTGACGCTAAGGAGCAAAATCTTAATGTACTCTCTTAAGAAGTAAGACATTAACATGTAGGTGTACTTTTCACAAAGTGTCGTATTGAATTAATAAGTTTTCTCTTCTTAAATATACTTTAAATTAGCAGAACTGCTTACTTCAGGAAAGTAGTAATTCAAATGGATAAATACTGATCAAAGAAGATAACCCGCCTTAGTAATATTTGCATTAATGATCTTTCATAGTTCACCTCCGCGTGTTCGACCTTCGTTTCTGTTATGGTGCATGACATATTAAATTTGATTTCGGTATTATGGCGAACCAGCCGTGACAGTAAAGGTTATAAGGCGACAAACAGAACTAAAATTAAGGTCTATCTTCTCATTTACATTAAATAAATATCAAAACTTTTATCCCTATTGGGATCATAGAAATAAAGCAAAACCAAGTCTTCAGACTCTATTCATCATCTCTTACGGTCACGAAAGGGTAAGACAGTGGTTTCAAAGTTGTCCCAGAACCACGTGAGACATAACATCCAAACTCAATGATATTGATTTTAAGGCACACCAACTCAAAACAGCTATTATGACGCCAAAAAGGATTACAAATTCTAGTTTCAAATCTCATTTACATCGAAATACAAATATGAGGTATGGAATCAAAACGTTTATTTCCTGTTGGAATCACAGAGATACAGCAGTATCAGTGGCATCTTATAATGCTGCATGGGTAAAGCAGTGGTTTCATTTCTTTTCATACAAAATTTGTCGTCCCAGAACCACTAATGAGGTGAAATATTAAGTGGGATTTTTTCGCTAGAACTCGGCGGGAACTGTAAAATGTGTTCGAGTTATTGATAGTTCGAGCCCTTGAAAGATATACATTGAATAGGGATGTTGCAGAGTTCGAGCGAATGATGGCGTTCAAATTATCCGAATTTGAGTGAACAAAGTTCAACAGTAATACAAATATTAGAATGGCCGGTTTGCTTTTTGTACCCCCCGACAACAAAGTTGTAAGGGGGGGTATACTGGTTTCAGGTTGTCTGTCCTGTCCGTAGCCGTCTGTCCGTAGACGCAATCTTGTGCGCACCATCTCTCCTTATCCCCTTGACAGAATTTAATGAAACTTCACACAAGTGATCAGTACCAACAGTAGTTGTGCATAGGGCATGTTAGGTTCTTTTAGAAAAAAAAATTTGCAGAGTTATGGGACTTTGTTTTTTTGTTACTATACTATATACATAGACACAATCTTGTGCGCACCATCTCTCCTCATCCCCTTGACACGATTTAATGAAACTTCACACAAATGATCAGTACCAACAGTAGTTGTGCATGGAGCATGTTAGGTTCTTTTAGAAAAAAAATTTGCAGAGTTATGGGACTTTGTTTTTTGTTACTATACTATATACATAGACACAATTTTGTGCGCACCATCTCTCCTCATCCCCTTGACACAATTTAATGAAACTTCACACAAGTGATCAGTAACAACAGTAGTTGTGCATGGGGCATGTTAGGTTCTTTCAGCGACAAAAATTGCAGAGTTGTGGGACTTTGTTTCTTGTTAACATAGTATGTACATACAGTCTGCATATGCAATCTTGTGCGTGCCTAATCTACCAAACCCTTACACACAATTTAATGAAACTTCACACAAGTGATCAGTACCAACCCTAGTTGTGCATGGTGCATGTTACATTCTTTTAGATAAATATTCTGCATAGTTATAGGACTTTGTTTTTTGTTACTATACTGTATACATACAGTCTATATACATACAGTCCACATAATTATGCAATCTTGTATGCGTCAAATTGCAATGTACTGTGTCAGTGCATGCGGGGGGTACATTCATCACCTTTAGTGATAGCTCTAGTTTACTCAGTACAAAAAGGTGAGACCCGGACAAAATATGCAAATATTAGTCAAGAAATGTTGGCTTTATTGAATGTTACACATTGAGCGAGCAGCAGATAAAAATATTTTACACTGTAAAAATTTACATCTCTCTGGCAGAAAATGGCAGAAACATAAACAACTGCTGTGAGTTAAAGACATTAAATGCTGACGTAACATTTCAGACTGCAAAAGCAAGAATGTGTATCAGGAAATTAATTATTAATGCGGATATGTTACCAGGGAAAATGTGAAATGACAGGTATCCTAAAACATTCACTAACAAATGACACACCAATAATAATGTCACACTAATTATTATCTTCAACATAAAACGCCACTCTTAATGCCAGTATCCAACAGTTGGAACGACTATAAACTAAATATAAATAGATATATGGTTAAGATCTCAATAATGTGTCAAAATATGTAAATTATACGTCACGTGTAACAAAAACATATGAAATTAACTTCTCAGAAACTAACATATTGTGTAATATAAATCTCTTAATGCAAGAAATGTTACTGCATTTACTGCAGTTAACATGGCTGACGACGCCTTTTATCAGACAAACACATATAGTACTGTAACAGTTGAGATTGACTATTCTTTGTTTGTATAACTAGCAAATACCTACGTGTTTGGACTGTCGTGCGTTGCCTTTCAGTACCACTGTGCTATTGCTAATACAAATAACGACAAAACGCTGTGGATATTTTTAAAATCTCATCTTACTTTAATACGAGCCTGTGCTACTAAGTAATACAACTGATAGTCATTTGTTAAAGGTATATTAGAATCAAATTTCATATTTGAAACTATGAACAATATTACTACACAATGTTTATGTAAACATTAAATTAACATGTTTATGTGTATTAAAAGTACTATGCGTAAGGTTTAAAATAGATCATAGTAAAAATGTGTAATACCACTGAAAAACTGGTAACTCTTTCAGCGTGACACACAGCTCTACATACACTATTTATTTATATATTTAGTAAAGACATATACAGCTAATGAGATTTTTCTACATCTGACAAAAATACTTAAAGATTATATACTTCAGTGAAAGAAAGCAAATGTATATTTTAAGGATGTAACGACCAAAGTGCAGGGTCCTTTAATAGAAAGGATTCAAAACAAAAAAAATCTGCGAGATTCGTCCCTGTGGTTATGTTTTCTTCTTTCACTTCCCTTTCCGGTATTCCAACAACACAGACATTTCCTCTTTTTATTTCAGCACCTGATGACTTCAAAATCCACGTCCATGGCGGCTGTTACTTCGAACTCACAGAATCCGTTACATCTAGAAAGATAAAAGATGCTTCGCTATGGTTATATCTCGAACCGTCGGCTTTCAAACGGAAAACAGTAGTGGAAATATATATATACGTTGTACCACAAAAGGCAAAGCCGCAACATATTCTGAAGGGGCCTGTACGCTATAAGAAGACAACGGCATCCGGGTGGATAGAATTCAAGTTCGCACATATTGTGCATCACTGGATAAAACAACCTGCTGCTAACCGAGGCATTGTGATACAAGCACTGGATGAAGATGGAAATAATCATATTGTTACTCCAGGCAAACATAGTGACGAAACATATGTAAGTTAATAAATTTTGTACTTTTTGTCTATCAACCAATATTTCATTTGTCAAAAAGCATTCAATTTTAGCTAAAAGCTTAGCAAACTATATTATGCATTAATGTATTATGTATGTGTGTCAGCCAACTTAACCTAAACGTTGATTCAAGTTAAAGGACAAATGAAGAGAAACATCTAATAAAACTAACACCCTCAAAACTGTTAGAAGTTTATTTGTGAATTGGGTTAAATTGTTACAAATTCAGCACATGCTAGTGTTTATTATAACAAACAAGCCATCACACATCAATCACTTTGTTAAAACATTTGTGTACCAGTCACGTTACTACACCGTCTTTCTATTCAGGTTTAATCCGGTCTTCTATTTTGCGTAATTGCTTTCTATACCTCCAGATGATCGTCTTACAGATTATATTATTTCATGTTTTTTGGGTTTTTTTTTTTTCAATTTATCACGAACGTTTAAATGCGATTTTCATCTCGAGTAATATAAAAGCCAGTGTTTGTAGTTAAAATGCGGGACATACAATAACGGTTTTTATTCGGTTAAAGTAAGATGTCGCTAGCCAATGCAAAACAACTGAGAATGTTATCCATCGAAAACTTACAGGCTTTATTTCAGTAATCATCCTTCTTAAAATGTAATCAGTGCTATATTTGGTTCTTTCAGATCCCTATGTTGGAGATGTCCACAGTTGAACATCGAAATGAGCACAGCAGAAAGAAAAGGTCTTTCAATCACATTTGTACAGAGCAAGAGAGAATAGACACTTGTTGCAGATACCCATTAAGGGTTGATTTTGTGCAGTTCGGGTGGGACTGGGTGATAGCCCCGACAGGCTACTTAGCCAATTATTGTTCGGGCGAGTGTAGATATAGACATATGGAGAATAATCCACAGGCATACCTAATTCAGCAGACCCCAGACGGCAGTGGGCCTTGCTGCACACCATCCAAATTCTTTCCTTTAGCTATGCTCTACTTTGATCACCAACACACTGTGCTGTATACTTACATGCAGAAAATGATCGTTGTAAGATGCAGCTGCGCGTGAGAGTGTATAAAGTTAGGTTATTTAATTACAATAAGAACAATATGGCTATAGGTAAAACACACAGTGTTTATCTGCCAGGACAGAAGCAAAAACGACAACTCATATGTGATATTTAGCTTTTGGTGCATAACAATCGTTTGCCATTTAATCGCGTGTGTTCAACTTAGCTACCGATCTCAGTATGGAAATACTTTCCAGATGATCGGTCGTGCTTTTAGGCATGCAATATCGACGAAAAGGCCAAAAAACAAAAGGAGAAAAGGGCCACGAAGTAGATTGATTAGGATACTCCGAGTGCAGGATTTTTTCCTGTTACAATTGAAAAATAAACATTCTTAAAAGATTTATTGTTCTCCTGTAAACAGTTAAGTATGATTAGAAAATGAATTTAATTAACACGAAGCTGTTTGTTCGAAAAATCACACATTCATCGAAGTTAAAAGGACAATATATGTACCATTTAGATTTATCAGACTAGCAAAATTTTCAATAGTTTTGTTCATCTGTTCATGAACCACTTTCAAACTGTTTACAGGGAAACAAACTGTTTACAGGGAAATGTTGAAAACAAATCGAAGAACAATAAATCTATGAGCGGAGAATGAATATAAGCTTACAGTGGGTATGCTTTTTTGCATTCATTATGAAAAGGGAAAAGTATATTGCTGAACGACACGAAGAAGATATATTAACTTATATATCGAGCCGAATGGAAATATGGATCAAATCCATTAAATGTGATGTTTAAACATGTTCATTGTTTTACATGCTTTAATTCATGAACGTTTTAGTGATCTTTGTAGGGTAGCCAGCATAATAAATCTTGAGATTTCTTCCCAGCATAATTGTTTAAAACATTTTTATACTTTACCTTCAAGTTTGATTTAAAACTCGTAAATTCTGGAATCTTTTTTAATAAGCACCTTCAGTGTATTATGACCGCAAAAGTTTGCTGTTTCAAAAACTGCTCGTTTAAAACTACATTTACTTCTAGTCTTCTTCTTTTTCATATAAAGACAAGATATTTTTAAAGTGTCCATATTGTATTGCAGTTGGCTGCCCTTACGCACATAAAATTACAGTGGTTTGTTTTGTTAAGTTTTACAAAAGACTATAAGTGTATGTTGAATTTTATTTCCATGTTATATTGTTAGAACAGAATGTGCGAAGTTTGGTTTAGAACTGTGTAACTGTGCGATTGCCTAAGTGTGAACTATTAGTTTTACTCGAAACTTCATGAAATGAAACATTAAGTATTATGTCGTTGAATGGAGTTTGTTGCTGCACAAATGTACTATTTTATCTTTCTTTGATTGACAGTAACGTTTCACTGAATTAGAACAATTAACTGGTGATTACCATTCAAACTGTTCAGAAATACATAAAAAAAAAAGAACAAAGATGCATATTATACACTACTAAAGTGGATATTATGAGTGTCTTTTCACACTGAATTTCTAACGAGTTCAATAAAATAATAACATACGAGGTTTTGTCGAGCATTTTATCATTTTTATTGTACGAGTTAAATGAATTCAATGTAGAATAACACAAATGTTATTCTTTTTATTATGTGTTAGCTTTTATTTGATGAAATATCGAAATGTCTTCTTTCTGTACATTATATATTGAAAAAAAATCATTTCGACCAATGTCACCTACAATTTAAACTACGTCAAAGTAAAAATGTTATTTACACTATTGTTTTCACTCCATCGACGGCAAACATGTGATAAGGGTATTTTTGTCTATTACTTTTTACAATGTCAACAGTATGTAAAGCAAACTTATTATGTCTGCATTTGTATATATTAGTTTCCGATAACAAAGTATGCAATACGAGCATGATACCAGATTTAAGCACAGGAAAAAGGATTGATTGATATATTGCAAACTTAAATAAATGCTTCTGAAAAGTACTAATTTTCAATTTTCAAGTTCCCTTTATCATTTTATGCATCTGACCGTATATTAGTGACAAATTTATCCAAATTCATAAATTTAAGAACGCAAAACATTCAGTTTGCCTTTACTTTGTTTATAGAATAATTATAATGAAGAAATTTTGTTGGATGGTGAATATTACGACTGAGCCTAAAAATGTTTGGCACTTTAACGTGAGAATGATAAAATGGTTTACAATCTGGTACCTTTTCTCGGGTGCTACGCAATATAGATTTGATTCCAAGATATCAAATTTGACAGAGGATGGTCAAAAATAACTGCATTCATACTACAGATTTATGTGAAAAAGTGAACAATGACATACATTTTTAACCTTTGTATACTTCAAAAATACTGTTTGACAACTTAACTTAATTGTTCACGGATAGACACGATTTTGCATGGTAGGACACGATTGTGTCAACAAACAAATATTGAAAAACAAAAACAGGTTAGACACTGACCATACTTTATGTTAAATGAGTGCAGAAAATGTGCTAGGATGGTCTGTATGATTTGAGGGTTTATCATGATGTTTATATACATTGCATTCCGACATTTGTGAAAATGTGCTTTCGAGCATTACTGTTTGTGTCTTTCAAAAAATTAAAGCCTGTTAAAATCACGTATTCTATTGTTATATTTGTTATTTTCCCCCATTATACGGCATAAAACATTTTGGAGAACAAAGACAGCGTCCGTTTAAATGAAAAAGAAAAACTGGAAAAAATCGATATTTATATTAAACTTGATATTTCTATGTAACATACACTAAATATATAACAATCGCAAAACAAAAATGTGGACTGTTCAAAAATGTAAAGCGGTTTCGGTCTAGATATATATATTTAAAAAAACATAGCTGACATAAAATTATTTTTTAAATCTACAATCGTCAAATAATACTGATTATGATCCAAGGTGTTTTGTGCTCGAAATAAATTCAACGCCCCGTCTACGCATTTGGAAGTTTTCGTAATGCATATATTTCTTAAAACATGCATAATAAATATGAGTACTGAGGTTGTAGTTTGTCCGTGTTAAATGATGCCTGACTACCTCAACTCTCACTGAATAGTTTAACTGAGCTCCAGTTCTTGTCGTTGGAAAGAAA
Organism: Mercenaria mercenaria; assembly: GCF_021730395.1. Lineage (NCBI taxonomy): Eukaryota > Metazoa > Mollusca > Bivalvia > Venerida > Veneridae > Mercenaria > Mercenaria mercenaria. The sequence goes on from NC_069371.1 coordinate 77,080,202, forward strand.
TATCAGTTCAAGTTGTTACATAATAAAGCGCAAGTTGTAAAACGCCACGGTAGGTTACGCTGAATTACTTTAAAACGCTCGTAGTGGTGAAAAACGCCTACTTCTGATCAGAAAAAAAGTCAGACTGTTCTCGGTCAATGTCACCATGATCTTTGACCAATTGACCTCACAATCAATTGGGGTCAACTGCTGGTCATGATCAACCTCCCTATTTAGTTTCGTGATCCTAGGCCCAAGCCTTCTCAAGTTATAGTCCGGAAATGGTTTAACTGTTCAGGGTCACTGTGACCTTGACCTCTGACTTACAGATCTCAAAATCAATAGGGGTCATCTGCTGGTCATGATCAACCTCCCTATTAAGTTTTGAGATCCTAGGTCCAAACATTCTCAAGTTATCGTCCTTTGACCTATTGGCCTCGAAATCAATAGGGGTAATCTGCTGGTCATGACCAACCTCCCTATCAAATTAAATGATCCTAAGCCTAAACGTTCTTAAGTTATCATCCGGAAACGGTTTAACTGTTCAGGGTCACTGTGACCTTGACCTTTAACCTACTGATCTCAAAATCATTAGAGGTCATCCGCTGGTCATGACCACCCTTCCTATTAGGTTTCGTGACCCTAGGCCCAAGCATTCTCAAGTTATCCTCGGGAAACGGTTTAACTGTTCCAGGTCACTGCGCCCTTGACCTTGGACCTACTGACCTCAAAATCAATAGGGGACAGTTGCTAGTCATGACCAATCTCCCTATCAACTTTCATGATCCTAAGCCTTAGCGTTCTTAAGTTATCATCCGGAAACGATTTAACTGTTCTGGGTCACTGTGACATTGACCTTTAACCTACTGTCCTCAAAATCAATAGGGGTCATCTGCTGGTCATGACCAACCTTCCTATTAGGTTTCGTGATCCTAGGCCCAAACATTCTCAAGTTATCGTCCAGAAACAGTTTAACTGTTCCGGGTCACTGCGCCCTTGATCTTTGACCTACCGACGTCAAAATCAATAGGGATCATCTGCTGGTCACGATCAACCTCCCTATCAACGTTCATGATCCTAGGCCAAAGTGTTATTGAGTTATCATCCGAAAACCGATTGGTCTACAGACCGACAGACCTTCCGACCGAACAATACACCCTTCTTTCTTCGAAGGGGGACATAATAGATAGATAGATATCTTTATTGCCTCCTCATAGGGAGAGTATAGCACATAAATATATACAATATACGTAGCATTATATACAAAAACAGAACACATATTGACACAGTATGTAGCAAGCAAATACATTACATCACATACATAACGTCAATTTCTATTATATTAGACAAATTATTAAAAAGAAACAAAAAACAACAACAAGCTATTATAGTTATCAAAGAAACGAAACGAAACGCAAGTTTGACTGGGAATGACAAAGGAAATGACAGAAAATTCTCAATGTTTATGAGATTAACGTACAACGTTGATTATTCATACTGTTGGAGACAGTTACTATCAATGTACTTGAATGTACTTTTGTTTAATATAATTAAAGGAGGTGATCAAACCATTACATGTACATAAACCAGAATGCTTTACTGACTATTTGTAAAACATTCTATTGATTATGTGTTGGGCAAAAAGCTAGACATGCCAGATAACATGTGAAACAATTGTTTATCTGGCTGCATCTGTATTAGGTCAGTATATAGCTTTAAGCCAAATTTATTGAGAAGTGTTGACCAAAGTTGCTCTCTGCTGGCGCTGTTTACTGAACAAAAAAGCAAAAGATGTTTCACTACATAATAGACATTTAATATAATGGAAGTCGAGACATTTTGAAAAATAAAATATGCTTGTTCCTGAGTTTGTAATTAATTTGACCTGTAATAGCATTTAATATTGTGTAAATGCGAGCTGTGAATTTCTTATGCGATTCAGCATAAGCTATACGTGCACAGATCACAACAGTCTCGCTTCATGGGTAACAGTGGAATCCACCAAAGAGGATCAAATTTAAAGAATAATAACATGCGAACATCAGAGTATTTGAAAACAAGTTCCATGAATGAAAAGTTTGTCATATATGGTTCAGGCGTTTTTAGAACGCCCTTACTGAACACAGAAGTCCAAAATAACAATATCCTTTACATCTCACGTAGCAAGTGTTCTATTAGAAGTAAACATCCCGTTATTGCTTTCAATCGCTGAGTTAATAAAGGGACTTGAAAAATATGTAGTAAAATGGCACATGCAATAAACTGGTTGAGATATTTTAAGAAACTGGACTGAGACTTAAAGCTGTTCCCAAAAACTGGCCAAAACTTTTAAAACTTGCTATTGATCAGTCAAAACATTGTGCACAGAAACAAAGCACAAAGACGCTGAAGGTTTAGTAAGAGTCAGTCAGATATCTAACACTGACTTAAAAGTCTAATGAAGGTATCGGAATCAATAATTTATATTCAGTTTCCATATTATCATTTCTTTATTTACAAGAAAACAGATATGAGATAAAACAACAAAGACGAAAGGCGATATCCAAAACAAGTCTACTGCCCAGCAATTTAAGTCTTCACCAAGACGGGGCCTTTTTATATTTGCTACCACAGGATCAACATTTCTAAAATTGAAATAAGCTATAAGACCTGTTTGTTCTCTAAATCACACACCACCTATAAACCAAGTTAATCTTTTACTTTTTTCGTTAATGCACGATTTATCTTTTGTGACCAAACAGAAGATTGTGAACATATTGTACATAATGCCATTTATCTAAGTTCCCGTTTTCTAGAATTCAAAGTTAATGCAGAATCCACTATTTCCGACAGATAGTCAAACAGATAGATTGAAAAACGTAGAAAATATAATTACATTCATTTTCTTCTCTTTGTTTCTAATCTATGTAACAAGGTATCGCAGGATCCCACTTTGTGTATCAATCATATCACACATAAGCAAGAAAAACCTCGTCAGTATTTACCATGAAAATTAACATTACAATGAAATGACTTATCACTAAGTTTTTAACCATACAGTTACTTCGTTGTTCCTTTTATCTTATGCCATACAGACGTATAGATAAAGGCAAGGGAGGAGTATTTTTGAGTCATTGACTGATCTCTAGTACTACACAGAAACCATAAAATTTTGTTCGGAGCACCAGTTGGGGATTTATAAAAGTCTAAAAAGTGTTGTCATAACTCCAGGGCCAATCCATTTTTACGTGTTACTTTTGCTGTTCAAATTACTGTTCATATGCTTTAATAAAATGCAATAAAATATTACTAAACTTAAATTTACATGTACTCTAAACAGAATTTTTAAATTTATTTTAAATAATTTGCGGAAACGTGGAATTCGAGTCTTCACTTAAAGAAAAAGCCTCAGCTTGCCCAACACCACATAAATGGAAATGTTGCAGAATATTTCTAATATAAATTTTCACAGTATTCCGATACACAGTCATTTTGATGCCGTGTCAAAAAATCGTTACAGTAATAAATTTAGAATGTCCGTTAAAAACCACTTAATCATTGTATGATCTAGATATACTTCTAAACTATTTTAATGATTAACATGAGAAGTTTATGAGGTATCATTCAAGCCTCCCTAGGCTCCAAAATACTCCTCTGATTGGGTTACTAGGCCAAAAATGTTAAATAAGAGTATCAGATATGTCTATTTAATGTTGCTTATTGTACGTATCATTATCGGAAGGGTTAAAAGTTGACCATTATAATGGTCTATCAGATTTCAGCAGTTAATAAAACATAAAATTGTGAAAAGATGAACAGTTGATAGTAATGGGAATCTTTATCTTTGACACGCGCTCAAGGTTCTCTGTCTACTTAAAAAATCATTATAAGATGAATATGCTAAATATGCAGATTGTGGAAGGAAAATGATTAAATGACCTTGAAACAGACCCGCGCATATAGTATATTAATGAATAAATATACTCATCATGCTGATGCAGGCCTTTTTTTATGCATTTCAAGTTATTTACCAGGAAGTCCATGAGCACTTATAGAAGAGTTCTGCTAAGTCGGTACTTTCAGAAGCTCACATTCTCGGACACATTTAAACAGGGACTGTTCTAACTTTGTTTGTTTGCGTTCAAAGCTTGAAAATATCTTCTTTTAGATTCAATTATAAACTGCCAATACATGTTCTATCACACAGTTATACAAGATAATGAAAATACAGTGTTTTGGTAACACAGGCAACATGGCGAAACAATATTTCCATCTGAACATTTAACATTACCATAAGGGAAATGGATAAACAATGACTTCGACTTTGTGTAAACCCACTGCCACAGAATAACTGTATTTTTTTTGTATTTCCATGATGTGTGTGTGCAGTGAGCACAATGCCCAACTTTATAGTGCTGCCTAACTGGAATATCACGCTGTAGATACGTGTAATGATATCCTATCCAGTCACGTTATACTGACACCGGGCTGACCAGTCGAAGCACTATATCCTCTTAATACTGAGCGCCAAGCGAGGAATCTACGTCTTTGGTATGACGCGGCCAAGGATCGAACCCACGACCACCCGCACTCGAAGCGGGCGCTCTACCTCTAGGCTACCGAGGCGGTACATATTTCTATGATGGTAATTATACATGATTTGTATAAATAATAAGAAATAAGAGTATCTAACTACAAACTGGCCGTGACATATATTAGGCCGAGACAATGTCTTAAATATGTAAATACTACATTGAATGAACATAGCAGCATGCACAGTATTTGGTGTATTAAGCCGAGTTTAAACCACACTTTTATCTATGATTTCAAAACTATACTGAAAAGTTGCTGACTAATTACGTTTGCAGATGTTTTTAAAAACATACAGGAAAGAGATAGACTGAATAAATTTGCAGATAAAGTTGTGAAAGAACATTAATTCAGGGAGTGTCTGAATGTCCAGCATAGCTCTATCATACCAGCATTATAATCAGAATGATTTTCATGAACTTCAAGAGGAAGTAAAATCTAGGTCACTAGTTGCGGTGGGTCTTTAACTATAATATATAGGATAAGGCATTTTATACAATCTTCCATTAAGGATGTAATTAAAAACTAGTAAACAAATCTTTATCTGCTGTCGTAAGCTTGTCAAAGAAGAGGGTCATAATGGCCAGAGTTTCACAGCTGGCTTTAACAACTGTGGTAGAAGGACACGCAATGAATATATCTGAGAAATTATTTTGAAGTTATTCTAAAAACGGACAAGTGATTACATGGGGGTGGGGGGGGATTTTTTCATATAGGCATATAAAGAGTACAAACACCTCCCTCAAATTTTGAACGTACCGGAATCATTTGAAGGAATTTAGTAAGTCAGCCAAAAAAAATGTTTTAGACTATTTTAAAATCGAACCAGCGCTCTAAAAGGAAATTTTTGTACAGTTTTCCATATAGTCATACAGAAAAAACTATCGTTCCCTGGCACCCACATTATATGTATCACCATGACTTGAAGGGATTTATTAGACGGTCAGCCTAGGGGTATTTTATCAAAATTATTTGAAAATAAAGCAAGCTTTTTAAAGAAGAATATTTGTTTTATCTTTCATACAGCAATATATAGAAAACAAGCTCCTGGAGTACTTTCTTTAAAACAAATGGAATTTTGGTAAACGGTCACACGGACACACAACGGGTGCTGTGAAATCATTTCGAAATCAAGTCAGCGGTTTTCCGTTTGGTTGCCGGGTCGACCAGAATTTTGCTTGGATGAACTGGATATGAATAAATTTGAAAGAGGACCACCAAGGGATTCTATTTTTTAATACAGTCTGCACAGAATTAAACCACGCAAAACAAATGCTGTCCATAAAACAGCACGCTAAACTATTCAACAACTTCGATCTAAGTTGAACAAGCACCATAAGTTATCAAGACTTACAAAACAGAATCATTTTATTACAATTTATTACAAATCAATATTTTATGATGGCAGTGATAACAACCCACAAGTAAAACATCAACCAAATTTCAGCCAAATTGAACTTTGGTATGTAACCTGCATAAGAAACAAGAGCTGTCTGATGACAGCGCGCTCGACTATTCGAAGAACTGATTGAAGAATGGGGTCAAAATATTTCCACGGATATTCAGACAAAAGAAATAAATAGATTAGATAAACAATGTTCCTGTATTACTTTGATTTCGATAAGTCTTGCACTAAATGGCAATATATGAGCCAATTTCAAAGTCAAAAAGGGCCATAATTCAGTCAAAATAGTTATGTACTCTTGTCTACAGATGGAAAACATAATGATAAACAAGTGTTCAAAGTTTAAAAGCCATATGTCAAATAGTTTTGACAAAACATGGACTTGTATGAAAACAGAACCAATTTCAAAGTCCAAAAAGGACCATAATTCAGCCAAAAGAGATGACAGAGTTATTTTCTCTTTCCTACAGATAGAGACTATTATACTAAACAAGTGATAAAAGTTTCAAAGCCATATGTCAAACACTTTACAAAAAAATATGAACTGGTACGAAAAACTTAACCAAGATTTCTAAGACAAAAGGGGCCATAATTCAGCCAAAATCCTTGATGGAGTTATGTACTCTTGCCTATAACTGGACATGGTGATGGTAAACAGGTGTTGAAAGTTTCAAAGCTTTATCTCAAAAGACTGTCAAAATATGAACTGGTATGAAATATTAACCCAGATTTCTAAGTCAAAAAGAGCCATAATTCAGCCAAAATCCTTGATGGAGTTATGTGCTCTTGCCTATAACTGGACATGGTGATGGTAAACAATTGTTGAAAGTTTCAAAGCTTTATCTCAAAAGACTTTGTCAAAATATGAACTGGTACGAAAAACTTAACCATGATTCCTAAGTCAAAAGGGGCCATAATTCAGCCAAAATCCTTGATGGAGTTATATGCTCTTGCCTATAACTGGCCATGATGATGGTAAACAAGTGTTGAAAGTTTCAAAGCTTTATCTCAAAAGACTTTGTCAAAATGTGGACTGGTACGAAAAACTTAACCCAAGGTGTGACGCCGACGCCGACGCCGTGGTGAGTAGGAAAGCTCTACTTATTTTTCGAATAGTCGAGCTAAAAAAATCAACGGACTTTAGAATTCCAACAAAATGCGCATGCCAACTTTATGCTAATAAGGTATACCGAGTTTCATTTGAACTGGATGGAAAGTGGAGGGGTTGAGTAAACAAGGTTAAGATGTAGTTGTATTGTTGTTAAGTACAAACAGGGCCATAGCTCAAGAAAAAAAGTTAACGTGATGCATTTATGATATAAACCAAGTTTCACGTGAATTTGATAGAAAGTGTTGGTATCCTAGGACAGTACGACGGGTAGAATGACGGACGGACGAAAATTAAAACACTATATTCCTCGAAGTCGTTGTGTAAAGCGTGCAAACCGTTTTATTATACTTTCTGATGTTGAGACCAGAAACAAAAAATAACAATGTGGGCCCTTCTTACCGCAACAGTTGACCCACCGACCACTGCAACAAACAAAACTTTCAAGTGTAAAATATGTAGCTTTCATTCTTTCAGATACACAGTCCGGAATAGCAAGATCACTTTGTCCACTAAATCCATAAAAATATGGAATTTGCTTTATATGTGGTGCTCTGAATGTCACTTTCCCTGTTCGACTTTTGTCCTTTTATCCCCTGAAGTGATACTTAGTGCGTAAAGTTTGAATTAGCAATTACACTCCCTAAATTAAATGTCTAAAAACCACTTTCAGCCTCAAGGTAATTTTTTAATTAACAGTTGATCTGATGGCATCCGAAAACCAGAAACATTATTGCTCTAGTGGGACTTAGTCATTGTGTCAGGTTTTCAGCCTTCTCTTAAATTCGGAAAAGAAACTGTTGACTGACGGACAGAAAACATTATTACACGTCGCTATTTTTCAAAACGATAGAATTAAAACTGACACAGGACACGTTTATTAACATCAAGTTATCAAAATAAACACGAAGAAATAATTACAATCATGTCGCAATGTTCCCGAAGAATGCCTCTTTTGTCAGTAATCTGTCCATTTCTCCGGGAAACTCCTTCAATTTTGGCATGACAATTGCTATATAACCATCACTCAAAGGCTGAAAAAAATACTTGATACACAATTAAAACAACAAACTAATTATATATTTTAAGTTTTTGTGTTTTAAAGCGGCATGCCTCCAGATCGTTCGACAACAAAAAAAATATTTTTTTAGATATCTTGAAATAAATGCTTTATTTCTTAAGAAGGCTTTAAAACTTAATTACTGACAAACTTTATGTTACGGAAACACATGAAAATTTGCTGTTTTACTACTTTTTACGATGAAAATCGAAAAGCGTTTGTCACACTTTTACTCCAGGTAAACTGTCTCGATTATAAATATCGATATTTTGAAGTCATTATTCACTACTTCAGCTATACCGCTATTGGTTACGACGACGGGAAAATGTCTTTATTGCCGCGGCGGTCCGGGGTTCGATTGCCGACGCGGTCATCCTTTTTTCTTGACATGGAATTTTTAAAATATTTTAGAAACAAAAATACATATTTTAATGTTCATAATATGACCAAAACTTCAATTTGAAAGAAAGATCATTTTTAGCCAAATCTGGAGGCATGCTGCTTTAAACGTGAAAAATAGAAATGTAAAGATTTTAGGCCTTGTTTCTTAAGCTTTTCTATGCAACATGTGTTTGTATTTTGAAAATTACTGTGAGGGTGTCTAAATATTGATTTCATTAAACTAATAGCTAAAAGACCTGACTACACAGGCACAGATACATTTTGCCGCTTTTTAAAAAAAATGTATAAAATGCTCATATTCGCTTTATTTCGCGTGGGTGTATGCCATTGGCAGAGACTACAACACAGATATGTTGCAATACATTTAGAACTTGTAATGTGTTCAGTTCTTTTTATTACTGTTTTTACTTTTTAATACATTTATTAATACATTTAAGGCCATTCTGGTATTTTTCCAAAAAATAGATCTATGATTTATTTTATACTATTTTATTCAATCAACTAAGACACGACATAAATAAAAATGTTGCAGGTTCGGTTTGACTGAGCCTGTTTATGGACGATAGTGGAAATGCAAACTACCGTCCCGGGTTGAGGAGAACTCAACATTTACACATGTTACAAATACCGAAATAAAATTTAGAGCCACCCGCAGGTGTATTCATACGGCGGTGTACATGAAACCTTCAATGATATACAGAGTGCAATTCCATGAAAGGCGGCGTATGGAACTGTGTCTGCTAATATTTCTTTGTTTGAATCAACTGAAAACATATAATGCTACAAGAGTAAAATACCAGACTCAGTTTGATCGAGATAAACTATTTTACAACGCAAAACGTAACTGTATCTGATTAATCAATGACCGTTTCATAAAATATTAAAAGATGTTTTAAATTATGACGTGGTAAACGTTTCATTCGAACTGAACTTTATTGGAATGTTTATCGCTTCTACATATACTCAGTCCTACCTTTTCTGTCAGAGTGGATGGTGAATTTTTCAGACTGTCGTTCGTTTCCAGCAACTGACACTTCAGACCACACGGAATAAAATATTGGCTCCCATCTTCGCAAGAAATTTTACATAACAACGCATCTTGCGTCAAGTTTTGTCCACCCTACAATTACAAAAAAATGATATATGAAATATAAAATAAAGACCCAAGCTGAGTTTATAAAACGTACAACAAGAGCTGTCTGTTGACAGCGCGCTCGACTATTCGAAGAATTCATGTAAGTATGGGTTCCTAGTTATTTTTCGAATGGTCTAGCTAAAAGAAATATGAGTAAAAAAGTTATGTACTCTTGCCTACACATAGAGACCATGATGGAAAGCAAGTGTTCAAAGTTTCAAAACAGTACATCAAACACTTTAGACAAAATATGGAATTGTATGCGAAACTGAATTAATTTCTGTCAAAAAAGGTCATAACAGAGCCAGAATCCTTGTCCTAGTTATGCAGTCTTGCCTACGTATGGAGACTATGATAGTAAACAAGTGTTCAAAGTTTCAAAGCCATATGTCAAACAATTTAGACAAAATATGGACTGGTACGAAAAACTTAAATGATTTCCAAGTCTAAAAAAGGCCAAAATTCAGCCAAATACCTTTGATGTAGTTACATACCCTTGACTACAGATGGAGATCATAACGATGAACAAGTGGTCAAAGTTCCAAAGCCACAAGTCAAATGGTTTTGACAAAACGTGGACTTAACCAAAAACTGAACCAAATTCCATGTCCAAAAAGGGCCATAATTCAGCCAAAATAGTTGAACGAGTTATGTACTCTTGCTTAAAGATAGAGACTGAAATAATAAACAAGTGTTCAAAGTTTCAATGCCACAGGTCGAAAGTCTTGACAAAACACTGACTTTCACGAAAACTGAACCAATTTCAAAGTCTAAAACGTGCCAGAATTCAGCCAAAATATTAGACAGAGTTATGTTCTCTTGCCGATGGTACACAAGTGTTGAAAGTTTCAAAGCTAGATGACAAAAGGTTTTGTCAAAATGTGGGCTGGTACGAAAAGCTTAACCAAGGCGTCGTGATGAGTAGGAAAGCTCTCTTCATTCTTCGAAAAGCTAAAAATCCAAAAGACATGTACAGTCATTGTAAAAATCAAGGATAAATACAAAACCAGAAAAGTCAAGCTGCATGAACGCAGTCTCCACAAACAGTGCATGCACGGATACGCTTACCACCAGCAACACAAATAACATATCGACAATGTAAAACATATAGACAATGAAGACGAAATGAACAAATAAATGAACAGAATGGAACAGTCAGTGGCAAAACACCACTGGGTAAGCATTAACCGGTTTATGGTGCGCATCTACGGATCTAACCACCCTCTTGACATACATCGTATTCAAAATCACAGGACAGTGTGAGCTAAGTTATCCCAACCAGGTGAGTCAACAACACACACTACGAGAACACAAGGCATGGTATGGTATGGCAAATTATGCTTGTTTGCAAGCAGACTGGGACAGGACAGTGTTGTGTTTATTTACTGGGGGTGGGGAGTTGGTTTGTGTGAGGAAGGGCGGGGAAGGGGATACGTGTGGTTGTGTGGGATTTGAATATCAAGATACAGTATCAAGAAATTGAACTGAAAGTTAAAAAAAAAAATCCATGGGAAGAGAGGGGTCGGAGGGAGGGTCGTGATGCTAAATATATACATGTAGAAGGTTGATAAAGAAATTACAAGGGAGTAAGGAGTGAGTTTTGTGGATAAGGGATATTAGCTGATAGTAAAAAAAAAGAAATTAAAAGTGGCGGGGGTAGTGTGTGTGTGTGTGTGTGTGTGTGTGTGCGCGCGCGCGCGTGTGAGGGGGTTGGGGCCGGGGCTGGGGGGGGGGGGGCAAGGATATGGATGAAGGGTATTAAGTTGTTATATAAAGAAACTGACCTAAATTTTAAAAGTCTTTTTTCGGGAAGGGGTACTTGGGAAGGGGAGTAAGATGTTGATGAGGGATACTAAGATGCATTATGAAGAAACTGATATGTGGGGCAGTATCCCTGTACCTTGGTAAGCCACTGACCTGGAAAAATGAATACGCATTTTCCCCAAGTAGTACTTATCTATCGAGTAAAACTTAAAGATGTAGCATATACACTTTCTGCCTAAGCCTTAGAGCCAGGAAACAAAACAAGACCAGGAAATAAGTCGGGTCCCTGTGACCTTAATCTTTCAGCCACTTACCCAAATACTTATAGAGACCTTTCTTTAGTGGTACTTAGCCATCTTGTAAAGGTTGACAGCCTTATGACTAACAGTCCGGAAACAAGTTTCAGTTTCTTCGTTTCATCGACCTTTACCTTTGACCTATTGACCACAAAAACAATCGGGATCCCCTCAAGCAGTGATTAGTCATCATGTAAAAGCTGTAGCTGTAACTCTTCGGGATTTAGAGCCTAGAAACGGAAAATTTTGTCGGACAGACGGACGTTCTTACGAACGCACATTTACTGGGTATTTCTTGTTATAAAGTACCCAACAGAAAGTACCCAATAAGCAGTTTGGAATGAATAGATTGACAGTTAACTATTGTCCTGCATACTCACCAAATGTCCTTTCGTTCGCTCGGAAAGACGGACGAAAAGACACTGTCATTCCATGATATGTCCCGTACTTTTTAACAGGCGAATAAGAAGCAAGTGCAAAGACCAATAAATGTATGTTCGCAATATCTTTGCAGATGGAAGAGCACCAAGAAAAACACCATTAGGAGCCCGGCGAAACTGGCTAGAACATAGATATCAAAATAGGTCAGTGCCAGTGGGCTTTAAGAACTGACTATTATGGGGTCTCCAGTGCCATCGCAGTCGAGGATGAAAACGTAGCGTCCAATTGAATAAGGATTAAACACGAAACAGGCGCTGTCCTTTTTCAAGATCAGACTGAAATTTCTAAAGCTACCTATTCAAGCAAGAACGTGGTCTGAGAATAATCCCAGCAGAAATTGTTAGAGCTGTAAATAAGGACAATTCTACATCGCAATAAACTATTAATGTGACCTTATGTATCATCGATTATGATTAATCTTATAAAATGCGCTTTTGGCAAGTATACAACTCAAGGTTGATGATAGGAGATGCCCACGGACGTTTGAAGTTCAAAATATTTTCTTTTCTACTTAGAAAGCGGATGTAATATTTTTGTCAGAATTATTTATTTCGAAACAAAACTTGGCACCAGTGGTAATTATATCGGAAATGTAAGTAATCCTCTTAGAATTTCCAATTATTTTTTTTTTTGCAAGTGCAAAAATGGTAATTACATATCCTCGAATTTTCAGTTTCATTACAATGTCAGTGAAACCCTTATCATACATAATCTTAGTATCATTTCATGTAAGCAGTTTTTCATTCGTAATAAGAGAATTATATGTGCCTTAATTTCATTGAAATAATTTGTTGCACTTTGTTCTAGTTCTCACATCAACTGCACGTGAGAGGCTTCCAGCTCGAAAAAACATGATAAGCATGCATATTGTATGATTAAATGAAACCACTGAAAGAAACCATGTGGCCAATTCCTTCATTAAGAGATTGATACCAGAAGGGGAAAACAATAAACAGGTTTTCTCATGTTAAAAACTTCCAGGCAACCTTCCAGATTTCATGAAACATACGCCATATTATCCAAAACCTTTTTTTATTTCTGGATTTCTTAATGTTAAACGGTTAACAGTTGCATGTTGGAATGTTCTTGGTTATCAGAAATAACCTGCAATTACGAAAATATACTTTACTTTTTAGTTTTGTATTGTTCGATTTTCCAACAAACCTTGTAACTATTACTTATCAGTTTAACATTTCTAATTCACCGCAATCGATGAACATGTCAAAATATTTTTCCAAATATTGTTGGGTTTAACTTGAATTTATTTATTTATTTATTTGGGTTTTACGACGCACCAACACAGTATAGGTTATATGGCGCCAAACAGGACTACACATTTTGGTTTCACATCTCATTAACAGCATATAAAAACATGAGGTATGGAATCAAAATATGCATACCTGCTGGAATCACAGAGTTACAGCAAAACCAAGTGTTAAGACCCTATTAGTCCCCTCTTACGATCATGCAAGGGTAAGGCAGTGGTTCCAATTCTTTTCATACACAGATCGTCCCAGAACCACATGGGGTTTAACTTCAAATCCGACACAATTACAGGACGACTTTCCTGCTTTTGGTGGTAGAGGAAGGCCCCAGGTGCCCCTCCAGGCATTATTTCATCAAGGGCAAACACCTGAATAGAACCAACAACCTTCTGTAAGCCAGCAGAAGAATTCTACAGCCAAAGCGATAGGTCGAACCACAATGGTGAAGGACAAGTGGTTTGAAATCCTTAACCACAGAGGTTCCTATGCGGTAAGTCAGTTCGGGACAGAGGGACGGACGGGAAATGCGGCGATAATATACTCTATGAACGCCGCATGAACGTTTTTGGGAGCGGTCGGCCCAGATGAGATAGAAACGGGGCAATCGGTAACACCGATGGCTGCTCCCCGAAGCATTTCCTCTCTAAGACCTTAATAAATGTGTCAAGCAAAAAGTCAATCCTTTATATTTTCAAATTATTCTCCGGACAATCTTTTATACGTAAGGAAGATAATAAAAATAGGGTGATCTAGAGTTATTGTTTATATGTACTGCACTCCCCCTCATTGTGTTCTATAAGAATTTAAAGTTTGCAGAAATTATCTCTTATAGTTAACGAGAGATGTTCTGGACAAACTTTTTAACACAAAGGAAGGTAATTAAAAATGAGGCTAGTTATAGTTACAGTTCTTAGTTACTGCACTTCCTCTCACTGACCTCTATAAATGTGTGAAGTATTGAGTCAATCATTTTAATACTTTTCAAGTAATATAACAGGAAAGTTTTCATACACAAGAGCTGTCCGTAAGACAGCCAATGCTCGACTATTCGAAATATTGTCCCAGAAGCGGGAAAATATTACCCAATATATTAAAATATCTAAAGAGTTTCAATCCAGTACCTGCATTGCTAAACTTGCTAACCAGAAGTTTTCTAAGTCTAAAATGGGGGATAATTTGACCAAAATGCCTGTCAGAGTTATGGCTCTTGATGTGATCAACTAGCTTCATAACCATGAAGGCACATGTGAAGTTTCAACTTAATATCTGCATTTGTTCTGCAGATAGTAACTTGCACGCAAGTTTTAACCATAATTTTTTAAGTCCAAAAGAGGGCATAATTTGCTAAAAATGCATGTCAAGAGTTATGGGAATTGATCCAGTGAGGTTAGTGACTGATCTAGAAAAGGAAAAAATAAGTTTTAAATCTATATGCCTTTAATTTATAGCTGTATGTACTTGCACGCAAAACTTTAACCAGGATTTTATAAGTCCAAAAGCGGGCATAACTTGGCCAAAATGAAGGTCAGAGTTATGGGACTTGGTGCTATCAACTAGATTTATAACCGTTAAGACACATGTGAAGTTTCAATTCAATATCTGCATTAGTTTTGGTAACTTGCATGTAAAACCTTAACCAGGATTTTCTATGTCCAAAAGGGGGCATAATTTGCTCAAAATACATGTCAGAGTTATGGAACTTGACCCAGTGAGGTTGGTAATTGACCTAGAAAAAGAAGAAATAAGTTTCAAAGCTATATGCCTTTAAACAAGGCAGTCTGAAAGACAGCTATATCCCCCGCCACTGCTATGGATAGTGAAAGGGTAAACCTTTGATTTTAGCTGTGACCTTGACCTTGAACTGACATGGCTGACTCATGAATTCTGCACAACGTCTTGATGAGGTGATCATTTGACCCAAGTTTCATGAAAATCCTTCAAGGGGTTTAGGAGATACAGAGCTGAAACCTCTGACCTTCAGTTGTGACCTTGACCTTGAGTTGACATGGCTGACTCATGAGTTCTTGATGAGGTGATCATTTGACCTAAGTTTGATGAAAATCCTTCAAGGGGTTTAGGAGATACAGAGTGGACACAAAATGGAAGGCTCAAACCTTCGACCCTTAGTTGTGACCTTGACCTTGAGTTGGCATGGTTGACTCATAATTTCTGCACATCGTTCTGATGAGGTAATCATTTTACCCAAGTTTTATAAAATTCCTTCAAGGGGTTTAGGAGATATAGAGCGGACACGAAATGGAGGGCTCAAACCTTTGACCCTAAGCTGTGACCTTGACCTTGAGCCGGCATGACTGACTCATGGGTTCTGCATATCGTCTAGATGAGGTGATCATTTGACCCAAGTTTGATAAAATTCCTTCAAGGGGTTTAGGAGATATAGAGCGGACAGAAAATGGAAGGCTCAAACCTTTGACCTTGAGTTGTGACCTTGACCTTGAGCAGACAAGGCTGACCCATGGGTTTTGCACATCGTCTTGATGAGGTGATCATTTGACCCAAGTTTCATGAAAATCCTTCAAGGAGTTTAGAAGATATAGAGCGGACACAAAATGGAAGGCTCAAAACCTTTGACCCTAAGTTGTGACCTTGACCTTGAGCCGGCATGGCTGACTCATGGGTTCTGCACATCGTCTTGATGAGGTGATCATTTGACCCAAGTTTTATAAAATTCCTTCAAGGGGTTTATGAGATATAGAGCGGACACAAAATGGCAGGCTCAAACCTTTGACCTTGAGTTGTGACCTTGACCTTGAACTGACAAGGCTGACTCATGGGTTCTGCACATCGTCTTGATGAGGTGATCATTTGACCCAAGTTTCATGAAAATCCTTCAAGGGGTTTAGGAGATATGGACCGGACACGATTTTGTTACGGACGGAAGGACGGACGGACGGAAGGACGGAAGGACGGACGGACGCAGACCATTCCTATAATCCCTCCGCCACGGCGGGGGATTAATGATAGCTGTATGTACTTGCATGCAAAACTTTAACCAAGCTGTGACGCCGACGGCGACGCCGACGCCAGGGTGAGTAGAATAGCTAGACTACTCTTCGAATAGTCGAGCTAATAAAGGGAGATTATTCAAAAACAGAGTAAGCTACTTATTGTTCTTTGACACTGCACTCCTTCTCACAGATTTCTATCAATATGTAAAGTATTAAATTAATCCCTCATATAGATTTCAAGTTATATTCTGGACAAGCTTTTTCACATAAGGGGAGATAATTCAAAAATGGGCTTGAGTTATTGTTCTTTGACATTGCACATCCACTAACTGACCTCGATCTACATGTAAAGTATCAAGTCAATGCCTTTCATAGTTTTGGACTTAGCTCCGGACAAAATTTTTACATAACGGGAGATAATTTATAGGTCTTGGTTACTGCACTTCCTTTCAATGCCGCTCTATATTTGTCATTCCTTCTTATAGTTTTCAAATTATGCTCTGGACAACCTTTTTACACATAAGGAGAGACAATTCAAAAATGGGGTCAGCTAGAGTTATGGTTGTTTGACACTGCACTTCCTATCACTGACCTCTATCATTATGTAAGGGGGTTTCCGTGGCCGTGTGGTTAAGGTCGCTGACTTCAAATCACTTGCCCCTCACCGATGTGTTCTTCATGTTGGGAGGCCATCCAGCTGGCTTACGGAAGGTCGGCGGTTCTACCCACGTGCCCTCCCGTGATAATGCACGGAGGGGCACCTGGGGTCTTCCTCCACCATCAAAGCTGGAATGTCGCCATATGACCTAAATTGTGTCGCTGCGACGTTAAACCCAACAAAACAAAAAACATTATGTAAAGTATCAAGTAAATCCCTTTCACAATTTTGGACTTAGGCTCCGGATAAGCCTTATATTCAAAAATGGGACCACCTAGAGTTATGGTTCCTTACCACTGCACTTCCTCTCAATGAGCTCTATCATTGTGTGAAGTTACAACTTAGTACCTTCAATACTTTCTGAGTTATGCTCCGGATAGGAAGTGTGACGGACGGACGGACGGACGGACAAGGTGGCGACTATATGCTTCCCCCTTCGGGGAGCATAAAAAGTGCTAATAAGATATATTTTCAAAATGTTTGTAATAAATAGTCATTGTTAGAACACTAGACGTCAAAATGAATACATGGAGTACCTGCCGAAACATATTGTTTTACGAACAAAAGGGACAAATGGACGTACAGACAGGATAACGCTTTAAATATTGGCACATTTTATAGAAGAAAAACATGCATTATTGTTTAGTTTATCATAAAAGTAGGGTATTTGAAGTGCTATAGCAACAACATTCCATCGAATATTCATATATTGTTGTATCCTAACTGGCCTATAATGTGTTTTATAGTGTCCTCGATGCTACTTTATAATGCATACTTACTTGCATTAGCTGTTAAATGATTCTTGGACATAGAGCAACATTTTTTTAAATATATAAAACTCATGAAATACTGCCTTCTGGTCAAACATGAGAATAAATGCTCGGGAACAACCACAAAATTAAGACAAGTCTGAGATTAAATGCCCGGGAAGAATCCTTCTACTGCAATGTTGGAGAATAAATGCCAAGGAACAATGACTTTACTTGACAAATATGGGAATAAATTCCCGGAAACAACGACGATACTAGAACAATATGAGAATAAATGCCCGGAAACAACGACCCTACTGGAAATTTTCAAAATAAATGCCCAGGAACAACGACAATACTAGACAAGTATGAGAATAAATGTCCGGGAAGAACCCCTCTACCGGAAAATTGGATAATAAATGCCCGGGAACGACAATACAAATACGAGAATAAATGCCCGGGAACAACGACAACACTAAACAAGTACGAGAATAATTGCTCGGAAAGAACCCCTCTACTGGAAAATATGATAATGCCCGGGAATAACGACTCTACTGGACAAATATGGGAATAAATGCCCGGGAACAACGGCTCTACAAGACAGATATGAAATGAATACCAGGCATTCCCGATCTCTGAATCAAAAAGGTTCGTTTACTGACCTTGCCAGTTACCGACTCGACCAGTTAACTTACCTTGCCAGTAGATGGACTCTGTTTGAAATGGTTGAATTGTGTCGACTTGCTGTTAAGAAGTCACTAATAAAGCAAGGAGCAAAGGTCGCAAGTCAACGACTAGTTATTGAAAAAGAGCTGTCACTAATGGTGACAAATGCCTCCGCAGCGCCTTGACCTTTGACCTGGTGACCTTGACCTGGTGACCCCAAATCAGTAGGGGTCGTGTACTCAATAAGTACTATCAGCATGTGAAGTTTGAAGGTCCTGGGTGCAGTGGTTCGCGAGTAAAGTGCCTTCAGACAAAAAGTTAACATTGGCCCCTGTGACCTTGATCTTTGACCTGGTGTCCCCAAAGTCAGTAGGGGTCATGTACTCAATAAGTACTATCAGCACGTGAAGTTTGGAGGTCCTGGGTGCAGTGGTTCGCGAGTAAAGTGCCTTCAGGCAAAAAGTTAACATTGGCCCTGTGACCTTGACCTTTGACCTGGTGACCCCAAAGCCAGTATGGGTCATGTACTCATTAAGTACTATCAGCATGTGAAGTTTGAAGGTCCTGGGTGCATTGGTTCGCGAGTAAAGTGCCTTCATGCAAAACGTTAACGTTGTGACGAACGGGCATGCAAAAAGTAAACATTGGCCCCTGTGACCTTGGCCTTTGACCTGGTGACCCCAAAGTCAGTAGGGGTTGTGTACTCAAGAAGTACTATCAGCATGTGAAGTTTGAAGGTCCTGGGTGCAGTGGTTCTCGAGTAAAATGCCTTCATGCAAAAAAGTTAACGTTGTGACGAACGGACGGACAGTTGGAAACTAATATGCCTCCCTGGGGGGGGGGGGAAGGGGGGGAGCATAAAAAGTTGTCATTTTCTCTACCACAGTTGTATTTCTAACACAAAGAGCAAATCTCTACAACTCACTGAATATCTTGTGAATAATGTCATAAATAATTCCACAATTCTCATTAAATCGACATGCAATAAAAACCATAATTATCTCTTCTGAACATGCTTTACTCATTTCCATGTTTCCGTCAGTTAACATGATCTCTACATTGATTATATAATTAATTGAATAATTCAGTACATGCGCAATTCAATTTTGTTTTACATGGGAAATGTGTCATACTGGTATATAGAAACAAACGAAGGTTTCTCTCCAAACGGAACTGATAATCAATTAGTAGCCTTGAGAGTGGGAAATCATGCTAACAACAAGCTGTTTATTAATACTGTCTTATCTATAGCATGTCGCGTTCATGAACTAAGGTAAAATATTCAACACCGGTCAAACTGTCATCGACATTTATATAAAGAGAGTCGAGAGCATAGCATGGCATTTACTAAGGGCTAAAGATGTTTTTACTGCATCGTGTTACGGTCAATCCGAACCACTGATACTATCCTGGTATCAGACACTAGTGCGTATTCTAAATTACCATGATAGTAACTCTAATAGATCTACAAGAAGCAACAGAAAATGATTTATAACCGATGCTGAAATTAAGTCTTAGCAATTGTACTTAAGTACCCACTTAGCAATGATCAATAATGTTTAATAAGCAACTAACAGAAAAAGAAATTACGTAAATTACGACTATAAGCATCAGATTTCAAAGAACGTTTTGCGTGCGATGAGCATGTGAGACCTTTTGGTCCAAAAGCTAAAGGCTACTGATTTTTTGGAGTAAGTGTTAAAAGAATATTGGAGAATGCACCTTCCTACCGGCAATAAACTTTAAAGGATATCTGCCTGTTTCAATTGCAACTTGTTCTTTGTTTGAAACATAGATTGTCAAATAGCAAGGTCAGTATTGCGCACCTAGAAAACAGCCTACATCTATGTTTGCTTGGTTTCGTTCTACATGTGTATGCTTCAAAAGGACCATTAACTTTCACAGCAGAAATCTCATGCAGTGTGGCGGCCGTAAAACGTCATTCCGTATCTTGATTCAGTGTTGCTTTTATTTCCAGCCCTTTAGCATCACCGTGACTTGATTCAGTGTTGCTTTTATTTTTAGCCCTTTAGCATCACCGTATATTGATTCAGTGTTGCTTTTATTTTTAGCCCTTTGGCATCACCGTATTTTGATTCAGTGTTGCTTTTATTTTTAGCCCTTTGGCATCACGCTATCTTGAATCAGTGTTGCTTTTATTTCCAGACATTTGGCATGACGCTATCTTGATTCAGTGTTGCTTTTATTTCCAGACATTTGGCATCACGCTATCTTGATTCAGTGTTGCTTTTATTTCCAGACATTTGGCATCACGCTATCTTGATTCAGTGTTGCTTTTATTTTTAGCCCTTTGGCATCACCGTATATTGATTCAGTGTTGTTTTTATTTCTAGTTTTTAGCAACACAGTCTATACATTTGTACTTGTCTGAGTCCTACTTAAACCGGTGCTAGGGAGCGTGACTGATTAAGTTGGTTAAGACGCTATGACAGAGAAAAGTCATATCTCTCTTGAAATTATTTAAAAATGTCGAAACAAACCTGAGATAATTTCCCGAGCCCACAAGTCTTACTGGACAAATCTGAGAAAGAGCAGTGGTCTAGTGATTAAGGTTTCGGCCGCTCAACCCGGGGCTTTGGGGTTACAACCTCACTGGTGTCACAATTGTACCTTCTCATATGACACTAGTATTGGCTTTTCTAGGCCCGAAGCTCTCATCAAAACCTTGCTAAAATATATTAATATAAATTAAACCGAGAATAAATAACCAAGGAACACTGGTCCTACTGGACAAAACTGAGAACAAATGCCAGGCAAACACCAATCACGAGATCAAACATGCTGTTACTGGCCTTAAAAAAATAAGTTATCGATTTGTGTCATCTTGTTGGTTATGCTATCACTAATTAAGCAAGGAATAATGGCCGCAAGTCCACCACTAATTACTGAACTTTGCTGTCGTAAGTTATGAGAACTTCCTCTAAAATTTACACTGACGTTTTATTTCGCGAACAAACAGCAAACCTCTTATGACTCGGTGAGTATCTTGTGATCTTGTAATTGCTGCTCATATAATCTTAAATCGCAAAAACCATAACCATTATTTTTAAACATACTTTACTAGTTTCCGTATTTCCAACAGTTACCAAGATCTCTTCATTGATTATATAATTAATTAAATAATTCAAAACATGTGCAATATAATTTTGTTTTACAAGGGAAAATATATCATACCGGTACACAGAAAACAAACGAAGGATTCTCTCCATTTTTTTCCAACCTTGAATGTGGGGATGTTGCTTAACAACAAGTTGTTGATTGAAAGTCTCTTATCTTTCGAATCGCGCGTCCATGACCTAAGGAAAAAAATTCAACACAGAAGGTCAATCTTTCCTCGGTGCATGAACAAGCCACAAATAATTTAAACACGTAATATTACCGGAGTCGAGCGTCATTAAAAGGTTGTAGTTAAAATATATTATACGTATAGTATTAAAAGGGCCTCTCAGGGTCAAGCAAAACGACTGCTGTTAACCTTGTGTCAGATACTGAAGTGCATGTTCTAAATTCTAAATCCTCATAGTAAATCTGATGTCAGAATAATCTACAAAGGTTATTTAAAAAAAAAGATTTACAATCAATGCTGAAGTTAAATCTTAGACAAGAGGGCCAAGATGGCCCTAGGTCGTTCACCTGAGTAAAACGTCATAGCAGTGTAAACATGTTTGACCAAATGACCCAGTTTTTGACACCACATGACCCAGTTTCAAACTCGTCCGAGTTTTCAAGGAGATAAACATTCTGACCAAGTTTCATGAAGATATGATCATAAATGTGAGTAGTATATAGTGAGTTCGTAACTCCCCCGTTTCATGCTAACATGCTATCCATGCTAACAAAGACAGTGACCGTAACATTTACCGTGACCTTGACCAACTAAGGTACATGTGGGTCACCTCCATTCTAAATATAGAACGTCCGTGACAGATCACGCCACCACCTAGTGCTTATATAACTACGTTTTTTGGGTTCCCAGGTTGTTCCCCTTAACACGTGATGCATGTCACGAATGACAACTGTTAGATTTTATGCATGTATTTACGATAGCTGTTGAGATTTAAATAACCCACTTAAACATTAAACGCTTAACCGAGCATAAAGAAGTATATGTAAAGTCTAAATATAAACACGTTAAACTTTTAAAAACTTATTTAAATCATACCATAGTTTGTTTATTTTGTTCACTTTGCTATTATCTCTATAAATGTGTATTTGATCTTTCATATGTAATACATTTTCTACGTATCGATTATTGACAAGCTTTAAATGCAGAAGTGTAGTTTAGTTTAAATATATTTTATTGCTCCTTTTTTTATAACATGTACAATGATAAATATATATATATGCATATACAATTAATGATATCAAAAGTAGCAAAAGGGTTGAACCACGAGTTCTAACAACATCAGTAAACGGTTCTCCCCTACAATATTTCACAACAGTTGTATAGCAACTAGACGTTTACATACCAAAAAGGAAGATTATAATAAACAGACCAATTGCCAATATTGTTTGAAAACAAGACAAAAAAATTTAAAAGAAGGAAAAAAAATGTTGTTGAGAGTTAAGCATCCTAAGGCCATCCGGAGAGGGTACAAGTAGTATCGTTATTGCCTTATTGCCGACAGACATTGGGGATTTATACAATATATATATAAGTTAATTTACACATATATATTCATTATCTACTTTCAAAGCGTTGAGAGGACTTTATGTATTTCAGAACTTCGCTAAAAATTACTGAGTTTTATTCATTGGAAAGAGTTTCTTTTCCAAACCGGAGAGTATCTAGACTTAATGGATGAAACGTACGTGTCGCGCGAAAAAGTTGTATTCTTTGATAATTATATAATGGACACTTAAAAAAATAATGTTCTGCATCCTCCATACTGTTTCCACAATTACAAGTAGAGTTTATCCTCAAATTATTTCTACAAAGATCTGCATTAAGATTACTACAACGATTTCTGATGTGTGCATGATGAACTGCCAGACTTCTTTCTCCATTTAGAAAAAACTTAGGAACAATAGGTGGTTTAAATTTGTTTTTAAGACGAGATTTAAAGATATTTAAATTTTCAGCATTCCTTATAGATTCTTCTAAATTATTCCAAAGGTCTATTGAAGATGGAACAAAGGAATTCGAGAAAATATGTGTCCGACGTGAAATTGTCACATAATTGTTATCGTTTCGAAGAAAGTATGGAGTAGAATTCGCGACATTATTAGGAAATAGATCTGCTACATAGCTTGGCAGAATACAACGGTGAACTTTAAATACGGTAACTAACTTCTGTATTTTTCTTCTATCTGATAGTGATACCAACTATTTCTTAAGAAGTCTTTCATTGGAAACAGATCTCGTTACCAGTCACTACACGGCACTTCGTATTGTAATTTTTCAAGCAATTCTTATCGTTTTCTGTGCACCGTCCCAGCTATCGAGCCGTATTCGAGAATGTCGCAATAGGAAAGGTGTATATTTGATTAAGGTTTCTTTAAGTTAAATTCAGAGCTCTAATGGGCCAAGAACTTGAGAGCATTGACATAATATTGCATATATGTTCATGCCATCTGCCATCTCACTAAAGGTAAGGCCAAGATGTTTTGATGTTCAACAAATTTTAGCTGAGTGTTTTCAAAAAAGAGAGCGGACATGGTCTTTACTCAAGGAGAAAAACATAACTCAGTTTTATTCGGATTAAAGTTAACAACCATTGGGACCAATCGGTAATAGGCTTAGATCTCTATTAAAGTGTTTTCGATAAATTAAGTTGTTAGAAGAGACCGCAAGAGAACTTTCATCCGCTAAAAGACGGGTTATACTTAGAAGGTTTATCATTTACGTATACTAGAAAGAATAAAGGGGCATGGACCGATCCTTGGGGAACTCCAGCTGTGGTATTTTTTGCTTTGGAATATGTTGATTTTACAAAAACTTTTTGATTACGATCTATCATGACATGTCGCCAGCTTAAAGAAGAAATTGGTGTCATTTTGTCCATTTGGTGCTTCTTAACTTGATCATCTAAGAGGAAGATTTCGAAAGATATTACATGTATGCAGCAGACTATACTTCAACACTTGCCCCTCATCGATGTGGGTCCGAGACTCACTCGATGCATTGCATTCTCCATGTGAGGAAGCCATCCTGTTGGCTTACGGAAGGCCGCGGTTCTACCCAGGTGCCCGCCACTTATGACATAATGCACAGAGGGGCATCAGGGGTCTTCATCCACCATTGACCGAGTGACCTAGTTTTTGACCCCATATGACCCAGTTGGCAGTTACTTGTGGTACAGAATGCAGGAACACTGGTTAGGTTAACTGCCCGCCTTTACATAACTGAAACACTGTTGAAAAACGGCGTTAAATCCCCCCTCCTCGACCCCCCAAAAATTTTTTTTAATTGAACTACGTGAAAGGTGAGCTAACAAAACCAAACAATGCTTCGAAAACTGTATGTTACATATGCTTTTAAATTATCTTTTTGTTGCTACTATCTCCATATATTCATTAGGAGTGCGTTATAAGGTGCTGACACTACTAATGTTTCAAAAAGAAGTGTATATATTTCTTGTTCATTATTTAAATATTCTACAAGGTTGTGTTTTTGATATATATGGGTAACACCATATCTCTACATTCTATTCGATTTAATTATTAGTCATACATTACTCTATCATATGTCATGAAGTTGTTATAATGTAGTAAAATTAACGCAGTAAGTTGCATAATTTCATTGCCTCATTTTATTGTTCAGCCTCGTTTTTACGTCCGTATACCTTTCAAAACTCAGTCGCACTTTCTTAATTTTCAGCCAATGTCTGAATGCCGTTAGGTTTTTTTGAGCTAACCATTAAAATTTCAACAATTCGCAGTTCAGACACTATAAGGCGTGCGCATCGAACACAAAGTAGAAATATAACATTGACAATTTACTATACTTGAAAGGAAGTTCAAGAATAAGGCATATACAGGTACATAAAATATTCCATATTTTCACATTAGACACAAATGTTTTAGACAATCAGGTTTGTCCACGAAATGGGAAACCAAGTGACCAAAACTATGTTGTGTGACATGTTACCACATGCAAAGGTGCAGTGTATAATTCGACAGAGACTTTCGAACATGAGGCATAAAACAAAAAATTAAAGATATATATTTGTAAATATTTAGCCAACACAGTCGAGCATGTCAGGTAAACTCGATCATTACTTGTAAAACGAACATTTATATATTTTTTCATCCTAAAATATGCACGAAGTTATAAAGATAATCAGAATCCAATGTCAATGGAATGCAACATCCTATACAATTCCTGGAAAACTTAACAGTTATTTTCCTCTAATCCTTCTGTACATATATAAGAAAGTAATTTTTAACGCCCTCACAGTTCTTGAACTATATAATTATTGCAAGTTTATATATGTGGACCAACTGAACAGAGTGGAAATTAGTAGTATTTATTGGCCGCTTTAAATGATAAAAGTTTGAATATAGTAAGCAATCTATACATTTGACCTTAGACCTTCTTTTCACCTTTAATCATCATACAGACAAGACGGGCTATTACAAATATAATAGCTTTTGTAAAACAAAAATTTAATAAGAAAGATACCATTTTATCAACAAAATGTATGCGCAATTTTCATATTTTCTGTCTGTTTCATTTTTTGTTGTTGTTGGGTTTAACGTTACACTGAAACAATTATAGGTCATACGGCGACTTTTCAGTTTTTGATAGTGGATTAAGACCCTATGTGCTCCTCTGTGCACTTTTCCATCACGGGCGGGCACTCGAGTAGAACTACCGACCTTCCGTAAGCCAGCTGGATGGCTTCCTCACATGAAGAATTCAACGCCCTGAGCGAGGATCGAATCAACATCAGTGAGGGGCAAGTGATGTGAAGTCAGCAACCTTAACCACTCTGCCACAGAGGCCCCTTCTTTTGTGTATGAATATTTTTGGTAAGTGACTTATCCCAACACAATCTTCTGACATCAAATACTCTAATTTGACATTTGACCTAGATAAAGATCACACATCACACATTTGATGGTTTGACCAGGAAATGTGTTCTGTTTGATCACTGACCTCAAAACTTTGAACACTGACCATACACATAACACTCTGCATGACAAAGGCTATGGACTTTGACTAGGTAAGCTCAACACAATGAATGCTCTTTACGTAATAACGGTCATTGTGTTTTTGACTTTGGAACACCGATCTCAAAACTTTGAACATTGACCTTAAAATTAATAAGGTCATTTACTGCCCATTGGTAAGTTTGATGGTCGTAGGTCAATACGTTCGCAAAATAATGAGAAGAAACGGATTCAATGTTACATTTGGATGATGGAGTCAATTCATTATCTGTGTAATAGGATTGCACTTAAGGCGATGCTAGAGGCGTGAGGGATGTTCCACTTTCCATTACCTCACACGAACAGACTTAATCAAGCCTAGCCTGCTATTATTTCGCTTGGTTGCATTCTATGCTTCGAAAGGGTCTTGTTATAGATTTTATTTGTACTAACAATAACTGTAAAATTAACCTTTGACCATATGACATCAAAAATCAATAAAGGTCATCCACTTCGTTTATGCAAAACAACTGCTAAGTCTGATGGATAATCAAGAGCAGAAACGGTTTGTATACTTGGTATACTTGGTCACTTTAAACTTCACCTTTGACTCGCTCGGGGTCCTTCAGTCCCCACGGAACCTGACAAGTATGAGCATCAAAGGTGAAGAGGGTTTCAAGAAAAGGCAAGGGGTCTGGTATAACTGACTTAAAAAGATATTGCTAACAGACAGACAGATGGACGACCTCGGTAGATTACATCTGAAACTTCCACTGTTTCAAACAGTGCGGTTTTCATTTCATATTTTAAAATGTTACAGAACCACACATAATCATGTATA
The DNA here is from genome assembly GCF_021730395.1 of Mercenaria mercenaria. Taxonomy (NCBI): domain Eukaryota; kingdom Metazoa; phylum Mollusca; class Bivalvia; order Venerida; family Veneridae; genus Mercenaria; species Mercenaria mercenaria. The sequence goes on from NC_069371.1 coordinate 77,107,624, forward strand.
ATATTAATTTTAAGTAATCAGAAATTCTTTCCGAAATTAACATCAACAGGACTATTGTCCAGCAACAGAAGTCCAAAATCGAAGAGACAATTGTCACATTTGATGTCATAGGAATCATTTTTTATAACGTAACCACCGAAGAATCTGCATATTCTCCAAATAATGCACCATTTTTGTTTCATGAAAAAAGTTCCTTTATCTGATCCTTGGCTATAAACTGTTTATCCTTTGCAATGACCAATCCTTATGTGAAGATTTGTGGTAATAGGAGCAGTAGTTAAATAGATGTTGTGAAACTGAGGTTTGCTATAAAAAGTTCAGCTTTAAGCAACTGCAACGATGACACCAACGCCGACAAGAGTACAATAGCCTTCCTTTGTACTCGTATAGGGCACATCTGAGGAAGCTGGAACTATCACTGGAGTGTTTAATGACTCCAATGTGGGTGATGATACTAGACATAATTTAAGTCTTAGTCAAATGTATTTTAAGTGACAACTGAGGTAGTGTGAAAGTGTATCAATACATTAACTAAATATAAAAGAAACACGGTTCAATGAATATTTCTGCAAAAGTAATGTACCATGTGTCAAATCATGTCACTAATAAAATGGAACAACCATTTCAATAAAATCTATAAGAAGATCCTTTGGAAGCATATAATGTAACCAAGCAACATAATAGCAGACTTGGTTTTATCGAGTCTGTTCATGAGAGGTAATGGAAAGTGCAACATCCTCATGCCCCTAGCATCGGCTTAAGCAGAATTCAATTACCGGTAGATAGATATGGAATGGACTCATGATTCCAAAGGATCAGAAAAAATTACTACACGAGTCCAAGTCTAAATCAAATCTATTTAGTAATAAATGAGAAAGAGCAAAAGTGCATCACAACTTCAACCTGAAATTTAATTTCAGTAAAATGGGGGCATAATTCATAAAATATCAGTGCCAGAGTTATGGACCCTATGTCATATGATGTGGGTGATTTTGGGGAACAATTACATTAAGTTGTTCGAAGCAAATCCATTGAATAATAACAGAGATAAAGTGACAGTGCATCAAAACTTTAACAGATGCTGATGCTGACGCCTGGTCGAATAGGATAGCTCTCCACATACTTGGAATAGTTGAGCTAAATCAGAAAATCATAACCAAAAAGGGGGCAAAGACTTATGCAATATTTGCACTTTTTCAAAACCTGTATAATTAATACTGAAAATTACCTTTTTGCCTTTTCCTGACACTCTGTTACAGAGTCTGTTTACATTATCGAACTGGTAATCTACACTAGTTACTTTCTTCTTATCTTTGCATATTGGGTGTGTCTCTGCTAAGCATATGACACATATCCTGGAATAAAAAAGTATCAAATTATGAATAATATTACCTTTTTTTTTGGGGGGGGGGGGGTGTAGAGCAGGGTTGTGATGAGGGTAGCACTATTTTTAAACAGTATTTCAGTTATGTAATGGGGGCAGTTAAGCTAACCAGTGTTCCTGAATTCTGTTCCAGTTCTAACCTAACTGACCAGAGTGTTCTCTGCAAATTAACTGTGCTAACATATGGGCTATTTCAACTTTTCTCTGGAACTCCATGAATTAGCAAAACAATGACATGGAAATGATTAACATCCATAATAAGCAGTATCTAGAATCCTTAAAAAAACTATACATAACTATATTGAAAGCATATGTTTAAAGGTAACTTAGACACAAATTTCATATTTAAAAATGTGAAGAATTACTTCTTATAGTTTCTGTAAAAGCAAAATTAAGTTTATGTTTACTAACAGTACTATGCATTAGGTTTGAAATACTAATAAGCTTTGATAATGTGGCAGTTGAGTCCAATAAGTCTAGGGGTGTTCAATGATAATCCGTCATAGATCCATTGTAAAGCAAATATTGGATTTACCTGTATTGGAAAAAAAACAGTGTCGATTGTCAGCTGGTGAACTGCCACATTATCAAAGTTTATTAGTAGTACAAACATGTTTAGATAAACACAGTATAAATGTGTACTACCACAAACAGACTGCCTGGGTTTTCTTTTCAACAATCAACTGTATCTGCATAACATTTAATTATGAATATGTAGCTCTATTTGCAAATTTAATTTATATATACAGTAAAGTTAAATACATCTGATGAGGAATTTTACATTAGAAGTAACTATCTAAAGATAAAATATTTTAGCGAAAGATGGCAACTGGATATCTTTAAACATACATATTTTCATTATATGAGTAAATTTCATGGGAGTTGAATTCAAATGATACTTTGTCTATCATCTAGACCCTTAGTTACAATAGTCACCGACTTCGTACAAAACATGTTTAAAGGCACAGACCTCCAGATTTTGGCTAAAAATGACCTTTCTTTAAAATTGAAGTTTGGTCATATCATAAACATTAGAATATGAGTTTTTGTTTCTAAACTATCTAAAAAAACAAATCAAAAAAACAAAAATGCCCGCGTTTAGAATTGAACCCTGAGGCTGCCACAGCAATAAAAACTTTCCTCTGTCTTTACCTGTACCGCCACGGAGGAATATGTGTAGGTCGCGTTAAGTACAGATATTTGTAATTAAGGTCAGTAATTAAGTTTCAAAACTTTCTTAAGAAATATAGCATTAATTTCCTGATACCTAACTTTCTTTTTTTGTTGTACGATCTGGAGCCCAGTGCCTTTAATGTATAATGACTATTTCTGTTTTAATATAAATCATTTATAGACAAAATGAGTGTTTACTTGTACTTTATTATACAATCTGAAGAAAACAAGTCAAATTTATTCTTTTTTGATGCAATACAACCACACACGCCACTTACAGTTTGCAAAGGTTGTAGTTTTAAACTGAAATTTGTCAGCAAATAACAAAAATACAATTAAAAGTGTTTGAAAGTTTGTAATTCTTATTCACTTCAGTGTAGTTACTTTGAAGTTAAATCAAACTCATGACAAAGATTATATAGCTATTTAGGCATAAAAAAGATGTTTTTATGCTTTAAACATGGTCAGTGATGCTAGAAATCAACTTACTGATGCTTTAAAGGCATAACCCCCTTATTTGTATTCATTTTTGACACAGAAATAATTTCCAAAAAGCCTCACTTAATAAAAACAAGAGGGTCATGATGACCCTGAATCGCTCACCTGAGTAATATGAGCCACATGTTTAAAATGCCAAAATGATGCTAAAATATTAGAAAGAAGGTCAGTAGGTCACATTCATGGTCATTGAAAGTCAGTTTTAAGATCATTGTGCAAAACTGTACATGTCCAGTGACCCCTAATCACTTGGGGTCATCAGGTAATTATAATTAAACAGTCTAGGAAATATGATCTGATAATTTTTTAAGTATTTATTAAATTTGGGACCCCCAGGGCAGGGCCTCTTTTCACCCCAGGGGCACAATTTGATAAATTTTGGTAGAGGACCACAAGGCAATGCAACATACCAAATATCAAAAGCCTAGGCCTTGCAGTTTAAGGCAAGAAGATTTTTAAAGTTTTTTCCTATATGTCTATGTAAAACTTGAGACCCCCGGAGCTGGGCCTCTTTTCACCCCAGGGGCATAATTTGAATAATTTTGGTAGAGGACCACAAGGTAATGCAACATACCAAATATCAAAGGCCTAAGTCTTGTGGTTTTAGACAAGAAGATTTTTAAAGCTTTTTCCTATATAAGTCTATGTAAAACTTGTGACCCCCCGGGAGGGGCCTCTTTTCACCCCAGGGGCATAATTTGAACAATTTTGATAGAGGACCATAAGATGATGTCACAAGCCAAATATCAAGGCTCTACGCCTTGCGGTTTTGAAAAAGAAGATTTTTAAAGTTTTTCCTTTCAGTTGCCATGGCAACCAGAGTTCTATATGGAATTCAATTCTTTGAATAAATTTAAAAGGGGGGCACCCGAGGATCATTCCTGTGAAGTTTGGTGTAATTCTGCTCAGTTGTTTTCAAGAAGAAGGTTTTTTTAAAAATTGTTGATGGATGCACAATGCACGATGGACGATGGACATTGAGCGGTCACAAAAGCTCACCATGATTTTTTTTAGGCCTTATGGCTGAAAGAGTGATGTCATTATTTACATGCAAGAGTCATCCAGCTGACTTTTTAAAGGTCGGTGGTTCTTCCCATGTGGTGAAATAATGCAGGGAGAGGCACCTGGGGTCTTCAAAGCTGGAAAGTAGCCATAAAAACTAGATGCCCACGGGCAACATGTCGAGCCCACCAACTGTCAAAAGGACTGGGAGATGCACATGACACTCCTTGTCTCTTTGAGGCAAACATTTATGCCAAATAAAAAGAGATTGCAAAAAGTTACAATATAAGTTATTTAAAGTAACAACAAAGGGACGTAAATCTTAAAAAAAAAAAAAAAAAAAAAATTCACAAAAAAGTCCACTCAAAAATCCTCACCAGTAAGTATAGATAGGTCAAAATACACCTGACAATTGGATGTAACATGCATGCTGTACTTCAGAAAAGTGGTCTTGATTTTTCCCTACAACCAGTAATAAACAAGAGCTGTCACTAATGGTGACAAATGCCCCCGCAGCACCTTGACCTTTGACCTGGTGACCTTGACCTTTGACCTGGTGACCCCAAAGTCAGTAGGGGTGGTGTACTCAGTAAGTACTATCAGCAAGTGAAGTTTGAAGGTCCTGGGTGCAGTGGTTCGCGAGTAAAGTGCTTTCATGCAAAAAGTTAATGTTGGCCCCTGTGACCTTGACCTTTGACCTGGTGACCCCAAAGTCAGTAGGGGTGGTGAACTCAATAAGTACTATCAGCATGTGAAGGTTGAAGGTCCTGGGTGCCTTGGTTCGCGAGTAAAGTGCCTTCATGCAAAAAGTTAACGTTGGCCCCCGTGACCTTGACCTTTGACCTGGTGACCCCTAAGTCAGTAGGGGTGGTGTACTCAATAAGTACTATCAGCATGTGAAGTTTGAAGGTCCTGGGTGTAGTGGTTCGCGAGTAAAGTGCCTTCATGCAAAAAGTTAACGTTGTGACGAACGAACGAACGAACTAATGAACGAACGAACGAACGAACTAACGAACCAACGGACAGTTGAAAACTAATATGCCTCCCTTCGGGGGCATAAAAAGTTACGAATATAAGCTATTTATAGTAACAACAAAGGGAAGTAATTCTAGGATCTTGCGCATGACACTCCGTCTCATGATGATGAACAATTGTGCCAAGTTACATCAAAACCCCTCTATGCATCAAAAAGAAATGCTCCAGACAAAGTCATTCTTGTATCTGACATTTGACCTCTAAGTGTGACCTTGACCTTAAATCTATGGACCATGTTCTTGCACATAACACTCCGTCTCATGTTGGTGAACATTTGTGCCAAGTTACATCAAAATCCCTCCATGCATGAAGAAGAAATGCTCTGGACAAAGTTGTCATTCTTGTATTCTTTGACCTCCAAGTGTGACCTTGACCTTAGACCTAGGGACCTGGTTCTTGCGCAAGACATTCTGTCTCATGATGGTGAACAATTGTGCCAAGTTACATCAAAATCCCTCCATGCATGAAGAAGAAAGTCATTTTTGAATTTGACCTTTGACCTATAAGTGTGACCTAGACCTTTGAGATAGGAACCTGGGGTTTGCGCATGACACTCCGTCTCACTGAGGTTAACATTCATGCCAAATATATACAAGATTGCTCCATGCATGTCAAAGTTATGGTCCGGACAAACAAATCCGGATGGACACACGCACGGACGCACATACACCGAACAACCATTTCGACAACTATGTCTTCGCTTCCGCAAGCGGGCTCGACAAAAATTATGACCTAAAATTGTGTTGGTGTGACATTAAACTCAACAACAACAAAAAATATGTCTGTTATTGGAAATTTATGAAACAAAAAAGAATTATATAAAAAAATCTTCTTCTACCTACCTACCAAGCCTTTAATGGCAAGTGCAGAAGCAGAGAAACCAAGGAACTTTTAAGGGTTGCCTAAAACTGAATATCAGTTGAATCTGTATCGGATTGTTTTTGGTTGGATTTAACATGGTATCGAATCATCGACACAGTTATAGGTCATATGGCAACTTTCAAGCTTTTGGTGGTGGAGGAAGACTCAATGTGCCTCTCTGGGCATTATTTCATCATGGGCAGCACCTGGGTACAACCATCGACCTGTAAGCCAGCTGGATGGCTTCCTCACATGAAGAATTCAACACCCCGAGCTAGACTCGAACCCACATCAGTGTGAGGCAAGTGATTCGAAGTTAGCGATCTCAACCACCTCAGCCACAGAAGCCATCTTAATCAAATCTAAGTTACAATGCTTTTATAGTGTACAACTCACAAATTCTTGCTTAAGTGTATAAATTGGGAATAAAATATACATTTGATTATTTTCTGACTGTTAATCAAAATACTCTCTTTTACCTTAATCAATTATGGATTATGTTTGGATTCATATTTGGCAACTTAAGAACCTTCCAAAAACAGGGCAGTGAAAAATCATTCAAAATTAATTCAAACTACTTTGTATTATTGAAATGTTTTAATAATATGTATCAAAATTGATTTCTATCATGTAAATATGCTGCATCTGTATCATGCACTTAATTCTGTCCTACAAACAAATAATAAAATGAAAGGAAAAAACATCCCTTGCTTGCACTTCAGTATTGGGCGAGTGTCAATTACCAATTGATTTTATTTTCAGGCAGCAGCAACTCATTGACAAAATTAGAATTGTTGTAATCAATATGCATCTATTTGTAAGGCAGTAAAGAACAATCATGAAAAAAAAAAAAATTTGAATTTTAATCCAATTCCTAGACATCAATAAAACAGAAACTAAGAAAGACATAAAGCTAGATGTGTTTCCATAGGACACTCCCACTTCCTGTCACCATATTTTTCATATTACCTTGGGCTGGGGCTGTAAGTCAACAGGAGTAGGGGTATATGACGAGGGGTATGGGGGCTGGGGCTGTAAGTCAACAGCGGTAGGGGTATATGACGAGGGGTATGGGGGCTGGGGCTGTAAGTCAACAGGGGTAGGGGTATATGACAAGGGGTATGGACACTACAAACTACATGTATCACCATAAAACACAGAATAAAACTAGAGCTGTCGGAGGACAGCAACGCTTGACTATTCAACAGCCTTGTCAACTGAATGAATATTAAAGTCCAAAAAGGGGCATAATTTTGTAAAATTGCAAAACAGGGTTATAGAATCTGTACAATGCATATCAGCTCATGACAATTGTGTGAAGTTTCAATCCATTCCAATTAGTGGGTACTGAGATACCAGCTTACATAGAAAAACTTAACCAAAAACTGCTAAGTTGAAAAAGGGGCATAGTTTTGTAAAAATGCAAAGTAGAGTTATGGAACCTGTGCAGTGCATGTCAGATCATCACAGTGAACAAGTGTGTGAAATTTCAATCCATTCCCAATAGTGGGTACTGAGATACCAGCTTACATACAAAAACTTAACCAAAAACTGCTAAGTCGAAAAAGTACTGACCAGTCAGTTAACAGACTATAGTTTGAATTTGACGCTGGAGAGTTCAATATATAGACTTGTTTGCCTATTAGGGAATCAGCATGATTTACCTTGCCCTTTTGAGGTAAGAACCACAATCGTACTAAATAATACTACCTAAATAACGGACCGTTCCATTATTAAAAGTACAAAAACATCGCTGACCTCGAAATCGAACTAATTACCGTAATAGCATACATTTGTTAATATGTTGGTTATTGCTTGCTAATTATATAGCTAAGTAGTATCAAATCATAAATGAAGTCTCTATATGGCTGCAAAAGCCAAAATAGCAAATATTGGCCTTTTAAGGGGCCATAACTCTGGAACCCCATGATGGGAACTCGCCAGTTTTCGAAAGGAACCGAGATATTATGCAGACAAGAGCTCGTCGAACACAAAATGCCCCCCTTGATGCATTCAGTAATTGCACAAAGAACAGAAATTATTTGCTCACTGCAAACGAAAGTTCTACTGTTCTGGGTCAATGTGACATTTGACCTATTGACCTCAAAATCAATAGGGGTCATCTGCTGGTCATGATCAACCTCCCTATCAACTTTCATGATCCTATGCCCAAGCATTCTTGAGTTATCATCCGGAAACCGTTTAACTGTTCCAGGACAATGTGACCTTGAGTTTAGTGATCCTAGCCTCAAGCGTTCTCAAGGTATCGTCCGGAAATGGTTAAACTGTTCCGGGTCAATGTGACCTTGACCTTTAACCTACAGACCTCAAAATCTATAGGGGTCATCTACAGGTCATGACCAACCTCCCTATCAAGTTCCATGATCCTAGGCCCAAGCGTTCTAAAGTTATTGTCTTGAAACGGTTTAAATGTTCCAGGTCATTGTAACCTTGACCTTTGACCTACTGACCTTAAAATCAATAGGGGTCATCTGCTGGTCATGATGAACCTCTCTATCATCTTTCATGACCCTTGGCCCAAGCGTTCTCAAGTTATCATCCAGAAACCGTTTAACTGTTCCTGGCCAATCTGACCTTGAACTTTGACCAAATGAACTCAAAATCAATAGGGGTCATCTGCTGGTCATGATCAATCTCCCTATCAATTTTCCTGATCCTAGGCCCAAGCGTTCTTGAGTTATCACCCGGAAACTGTTTTACTGTTCCTGGTCACTGTGACTTTGACCTTTGATCTACTGACCTCAAAATCAGTAGGGGTCTTCTGCTGGTCATAACCAAGCTCCCTATCAACTTTCACGATCCTAGGCCCAAGCAATCTTTGTTGTTGAGTTATAATCCAGAAACTGTTTAACTGTTCCGGGTCACTGTGACCTTGAACTTTGACATACTGACTTCAAAATCAATAGGGGTCATCTGCTGGTCATGACCAACCTCCCTATCAACTTTCATGATCCTAGACCCAAGCGTTCTTGAGTTATCATCCGGAAACCGTTTAACTGTTCAGGGTCACTGTGACCTTGACCTTTGACATACAGATCTCAAAATCAATAGGGGACCTACTGACCTTAAAATCAATAGGGGTCATCTGCTGGTCATGATGAACCTCTCAATCATCTTTCATGACCCTTGGCCCAAGCGTTCTCAAGTTATCGTCCAGAAACCGTTTTAACTTTTCCTGGCCAATCTGACCTTGAACTTTGACCAAATGAACTCAAAATCAATAGGGATCATCTGCAGGTAATGACCAACCTTCCTATCAACTTTCATGATCCTAGGCCCAAGCTCTCTCGAGTTATCATCCGGAAACGGATTGGTCTACATACAGACCAGCTGACCGACATCTGCAAAACAATATACCCCTCCTTCTTCAAAGGGGGGCATAATAAAAGTTGTGTGCAAGTTTGATCTAAATCGATTGTGAAATGTGGTCTCTTATGTGTTCACAAGAAATTGTGGACAGACAACGGATGGACGACCACAAAAGCTCACCTTGTCACAATATGACAGGTGACCTAAAAAGAAGATATCCCAACTATGAACAAATTTCTTTAGCAGCCCGTCTTTACTTCGACAAGTTAACTTTAACTCTGAAAAAATCTCATTCAGATAGGTGCTACAAAACCTTTAAGTTTTGCTCCCATTTTTTCTTTCTCCGAGGGAATTAATTTAGCACCACTAGAGTGTACATTATTTCAAACAGAAAACAAAAACTGCTATACATTTATTTCACATATACTGTACTTCTGCATGTATAGAAAATCTCCTACTTATTTTGGAAGTAACAAATCTTGAGTTTTTAATGTTAAATAATATAAATTACATTTCTAGGGTCAAACAATTTATGACAATTACTGAATTAGATCAGAAATTTGCAATAGGTATTAAAAGTAGTCAAAACTACAAAATATTACATGTCATTTTCATTTTACTTCCAAATGTGATAAACATGTGTCTTAATTATAATGTCTCCATTAAGAAAAGACTTCTAAGCCACTATAATCATAACTTTTAAACAATATTAAAGGTCCAATACTAAGGAAAGTGAACATTTTAATTTCTTTTAAAAAGCACAGAAACTGTTTCATTTTATTGGAAAATGAAAGTTGGTATGTAGAAATTCGAAATAAATCGCAGTATATGTACAATTATTTTTCTATGAAGTATGAAGAAAGTTAAAAAGACCTGGGGGGGTCATTCTGTCGATTCATTGAAATTTCAACATAATACACATACATTTCTTTGAGTTCCAAAGACCTTCTGTAAATTTTGACCCGCCAATCTTCATTATTTAGTGTCTTGCAGAAGTCTATGCACTGGCTATGAAAAAAAATGCCAACTCACTTTCCCTTAGTAATGGACCTTTAAAATTATGACAGTAAAGTGCTTTTAAAATTTCACTGGTTATTTGAACTGCAACCAAAGTGGTGTCTAACATGTTATCTTATCTGGTCAGTAAACCAGTGGTCTGCAAAATCTGTTAACTGACTGGTCAGTAGTCTGTTGATTTGAGTGGTCTGGTCAGTGTTTTGTCTTCACCCCTATAAAAAATGGGCTTGTTTGGTCAGATTATGATAGAAGATGACAATTTCAATGCAATTTTGCAGCAAAATGTAGAAAAACTAAAAAAAACATCACAATCTAACCATTTTGGGTGTGTGTGTTTTTTCTTAAAATGCATAATTCTTTTTGGCCATTTATGCGTATTCTGCATGATAGAAACACTGTAATCTATCCTGATCAATATGTACAACTACACTTCATACATGTACCATTCATTGTTGTGAAGTTTGATCAAAATCTAAACAGTAGTTTAACCATTACCTTGCTAAATTTCTATAATGAACTGTCCATCTTCCAATTTGGACAGTACCATTAACTGTTAAATGGGGTGCTTACCAAAAAGATACTGACTGAATAGTGAACAGTGCAGATCATGATCAGACTGTAAGGATGTGTTGGCTGATCATGATTTACACTGGTCGCAAAGGCAGAATAAATTGTGTCCAGCATGATAAGGGTTAACTGATATATGCTGATACAATTTTTGACTACCAGACAGAATCTCTCTTCAAATGCATTGGTTACAAATATCAAAATTAAAATACTTTAGACCTTGTTGCTTTAGACAATCTTTTGTTTACAGAAACCCTTACTTGCAAGAAGTAACAGTGCGAAAGAGCTTTTACCTTTTACATACAGAAAGAAGTAAAAATTTGTGAGGAAGCAAAATTATTTTTAACCTGTTAACCTTTACCCTACTAAATTTATAAAATGGACTGGTCTATTATTCAATTAGGGCAATACCATTTTATTATTCGAAGGGGTGTTCACTTTAACCCTTAGCCTGCTGCAGGCGATTTTAACAGCCTTTGCAAACAGCTTGGAACCAGATCAGACGCCGATTAAATCGGCGTCTGATCAGGTTCCAAGCTGTTTGCTAGACATTTTCTTCAAATTTTGGAGCAAATATGAATTAACTACATTTTTAGCAACAAATTTCAAGCAGACGACAATTTTACTAGCATTATAAAGGTTTAAAGTTACTGACTGAAAAGCGACATATTTGGTCTGCACTGGTCTCAAAGGCAACCAGCAGGCTAAAGGTTTAATAGAAAAATATTTTTCAACAACAGTATACTATAACGTAAATTTATGTTTTCTCATAATGAGTATATTAAATAAAACTTTAAACTGTTTGGCAAAGATAGAAATGATGGAAATTGTTAGCTTTATTTAGGAGGAAATTCTACCATTTTCCTTGTAGAAGATAGAAGGTTACCTTATTTCAGATATAGCTTTTTTTTCTTTGATTGAAAAACTTTTGATTTTTCAATGGTAATATCAATTTGACGATGCAAGAGAGGGAACACCTACACATCAGCAAGGATATAAGACTACCAAGGTTACATCCCCTACTTACTTGTTGGAATGTACAAGAACACACACATCTTCTCCTTCATGTTTCAGATCTGTAAATAAAAGTATACACTTTTTAAGTTAGGAATCATCAAGTACTATATAACGTTACCATAAGTAGACATATTTATTCAAAACTGAAAATTATTACATCAGGCATTTTATAGCTAATAAAGGGTTATATTCCTAATTAGAAAACAGAGCCTGCGTGGCAGGGTGGTTACGGTCGATGACTTCAAATCACTTGCCCCTCACCAATGTGCATTCGAGCGTCACTTGGGACGTTGAAGTCCTTGTGCAAGGAAGCCAACCAGCTGGCTTACGGAAGGTCTGTGGTTCTATCAAGGTGCCCGCTAGATGAAATGAAGGACAGAGGGCACCTGGGGGTCTCCCTCCACCATTAAAAGCTGCAAGCAGCAAAGTCACCTTATGTCCTAACACTGTGTCGACATAACGTTAAATCCAACAAAAAAGAATATAAATTAGAAAACTTCCCTAAACTGATATAAAATATCCAATGTTTATATTTAAAACTTACATTGAAAGGTTCAACATAATTTGAGATAACTTGGTAGAGTGATGTTTACACCCTTCATCATAGGACAAGCTTACATACAAAAACTTTACTAGCAATTTTTTCCGCTGAAAAAGGGACATAACTCTGTACACTGTAAGCTCAAGTTACAAAGTCAAGTTCAGCACAGTCACCCCGTTAACAGGGACTGCATTTTGGGCGATAACTTTGCCTTGAAATATTTCATATCACCCTTCCCGCCCAGAAAAGTGAAGTTCCAAATGCCCTAAAAACTGGATGAAAGAAAAAATAATCGGCACTGAGATCATACGTCTCGGTTATGTAACACTTGTAAACACAACATGCAATACACAAAATGTCACCAGGAGGCAAACACGGCGGAATGTGCCCATGACAATGCAAGATGATCACTCAATTTCAGGTTGACACAGCTAAATTGACTGCTAATAGCCCTGCAGCCAATTAATTACATTTGACAATCAGACTGGTCTTGTTTTCAATTGATGTGATTGCACTAAACAATGATTAAAGGAAAAAGAATAATAATTAAACTTTAAAGATGACCAAAAGCAAACAAAATCAGAGCCCTAAATATTCAACAACAACAAAAATTGAATGAATTTCTTTGCAAAGCACGAAGTGTCAGTACTTTATTTCCTAATTAGAAGATGCCTTATCCAATGATCATGGTTTTGAGTCAAAATCTGACCCAATAAAAATCGTTTCAAAATTTTTGATGCAGGAAATGTTAAGTACTGACTGCTTGACAAAAGTCTTACAGTGTCAAGTTGTCAATGATTTATGTACTGTTGAAATAATGTCATTGTTTTCTAATGTGTGTATTACTAAGCAATGTGCTGTCTCACATTTGCCAAACTTCTCCCTAAATTTCAAAACTTCTCCCTATTTCTCCAGGTGGCAGAAGTCACTTCTCCTTAATTTTCCAGGCTAAGGTAGTCCCTTATGATAAATTAATTTATCTAATTTTCGAGCTAAGATAGTCCCTGTATGCTAAGGGAGTCCCTGTATGATAATTAATTTATCAAATTTTCCGCTAAGTTCCTGTAGATAATTGATTTATCTATTCGAGCTAAGAGTCTGTAAGAAAAATTGATTCTATTCCAGGCTAGGTATCCTGTATGAAATTGATTTATCTAATTTTCGAGCTAAGGTAAGTCTCTGTATGAAAAATTGATTTATCTAATTTTCCAGGCTAAGGTAGTCCCTGTATGATAAATTGATTTATCTAATTTTCCAGGCTAAGGTAGTAGTCCCTCTATGATAAATTGATGTATCTAATTTTCCAGGCTAAGGTAGTAGTCCCTGTATGATAAATTGATTTATCTAATTTTCCAGGCTAAGGTAAGTCCCTGTATGATAAATAAATTTATCTAATTTTCCAGGCTAAGGTAGTCCCTGTATGATAAATTAATTTAATAAATTATTAGGTTTGACATCGTGGGAGTGAAAAAAAGCAATTACATAAATTAGATAATACACTAGTGTAATAACGCTTTGACGTTGACAGCGTTTAATTCAAGTGTAGGAAACGTTGGTCGAATTGACTTGACTTGGTCTATGGTATGTAAACTTTACAGAAAGACAAAAGTTTGATGTTTCAGCAGGAAAAACTTACATGTGATAACAAGAATATTACACTCGTGTCTTTCAACATTGAATTATTCAACGAGTTGAGTAAAACTGATAAAATGCTCAGTAGAGCCTCGCATTTTATTTTATTCAACTTGTTTAATAAATTCAGTGTGAAAAGACACTCATGTAATATCTGACGACATTATTGTCTATTTATTACACTATCTATAAACAAATGGCAAAAAAAATCTTAGCCAATAGGCTAGGCATCCAGTTACTAGAACGCTAGTCAAAATAATTTGACGGTATTAGATTGTTTAATATACGTGATGGGCAAACTAACCGTCAAAACTTCGAAGGACCAAAATAATGGTGGATAAATCACAGCTAGTACTCCTTCATGTAAAGTTATTTGTTTTATCACTTGCGCATTTTGCCATGTAGACGCGGTAAACGTTAATCATGTACAGTACAGTACATACATATGTTTAAATCATCAGAAAATTCGTAACTTTGGAAATTATTTGAAATTTTTTACATAAAACAATGAGGTATCATATTCGCAATAAAATCAGCATTTAAACCCAAATTGGCAGCAATGACAATTTCATCGGAAATTTCCTCCACTATTTTGGTCTTTTGAGTGTTTTACCCGAGTGGAGATATTGCCCATAAGAACAATAACTCAATATTTCCTAGGAGCGTATCAATTTAGTTGGACTACAAGAACACAGGCTAGGCATCCAGTTACCAGACGGCTAGACACTTCCTAGTTCAACTAATTGTATGCGAGTCACAATATTGTGATAATTTTTGCACAGGTCAATATCTCTCTTCCACATAAAACACAGGAAGGACCTTTTCTGTGGTGAACCTTCCGCGGCGATTTTTAAATCCATATATTTAGTTAGACAATGCGGATCACAGGTGGAGGTTATATCTAGTAGGCTTATACATTCTCTATAACAAGAGCACCGCCTTGCGGGTGCTGACGCTCATCTGATTTTTTTGGTATAATAGAAATATTGTCCTACCCATGATTTTCTAAGTCTAAAAAGGGCCATCATTCAAGCAGGAAATAGTCATGTTTCTTGATGTACAGCATCCGCTTATGATGGTGAAAAACTGTTCCAAGTTTTAAAGCAATAGCTTTGATAGTTTATGGGAAAAGCTGACTTAAACATAATACTCAACCAAGAAAACTGATTTTCTAAGTCCAAAAGGGGCAATAGATATTGCAAAAAGCAGGATGGAGTTACGTTTCTTGATGTACAGGGTCAGCTTATGATGGTAAACAAGTGTTGCAAGTTTCAAAGCAATAGCTTTGATAGTTTAAGAGAAAAAGTTGACCTAAACATAAAACTTAACCAAGAAATCTGATATTTTCTAAGTCCAAATGGGGCCATAAATCTTGCAAAAAGCAGGATGGAGTTATGTTTCTTGCTGTACACATACAGGGTCAGCTTATGATGGTGAACAAGTGTTGCAAGTTTAAAAGCATAGTTTTGATAGTTTAGGAGAAAAGCTGACCTAAACATAAAACTTAACCAAGAAAACTGATTTTCTAAGTCCAAAAGGGGCAATAATTCTTGCAAAAAGCAGGATGGAGTTAGGTTTCTCGATGTACAGGGTCAGCTTATGATGGTGAACAACTGTTCCAAGTTTTAAAGCAATAGCTTTGAGAGTTTTGGAGAAAAGTGACCTAAACATAAAACTTAACCAAGAAATCTGATATTTTCTAAGTACAAAAGGGGCCATAAATCTTGCAAAAAGCAGGATGGAGTTATGTTTCTTGTTGTACAGGGTCAGCTGACGCCGACGCTAATCAAGTGATGACAATAACTCATCATTTTTTTCAAAAAATCAGATGAGCTAAAAATGACTGGTTTACAGTTTCAAAATATGGTCCGGTGTAACCTTTTCGTAGATACATCCAAATATTTGCATATCCGAAACGGTCTACAACTCGCGAAAACTAAAGACAAAACAAAATTTCTCTAAAACTCGAAAATATAGCGGACATTGGTCAAGATGTTCATTAGCATTTAAGTAAATGTACTTACTTTTGTAATATTTCTGTGTGAAATATCGTTCAGTAACAGATAAATACTTCTCAGAATCAGATAGCAAATCCATTTAGAGAGTAGCTAGGGGAAGTAACTGAAATTAAAAATTGACACGTACGCTGGCAGTTATGGTTATTATCCACACGTTTATACAATATATTATTTCTAAACAGATCAGTGGAACAGACTTAAATTAACTTACAAATAGATAGGTTTGCAAAAGGAATTTTCCGACATTAATATGACATTAGGAAAACAGATTTATAAGTGTAATCCTTAACGTACATAGTCTAAGAAATAATTTCAATCCAATTCAGAACCTTCTTTCAAAGAATATGTTTGATCTTCTGTTTATTTCAGAAACAAAACTAGACATATGTTTGTTAACGCTTTATTTGATGGTCGACAACTCCAGAATATGGAGGAGGTGTAGCACCCCACCGACCTGAAGCATCTATCAGGTTAGACAGACCGTTAGTCATCCTCAAGCCAATGTCAGCTCAAATTATTTGAAGCATCCCAATTTCCATGAATAGACGCACCCTACATTTCATACTGGGAGGTGCGAGGCACTATAAAGAGACAGATAGATAATTCCCGCAACTTTACCCAATACAAATAGATTATATAGCAGGATATTTATATAAATAATGCCAAAAGAAAAAACTAGAAAATGTTGATTTTTATTATGTTAAGATTTTTTTGCTTGTATGCAATAGCTTTTTTGTGAAAAGGCTAATGTATCAATTAATATAACGACTTTCTTCGCCTTCTTAACATCAGTTCGAAACCACTATTCAAAAGAATCGTCTGATCTTTTCTTGTCCTTAAAATATTCGTTGACCCATAATAAAAGAAACAATTTTCTATGGTGTTGTCACTATATATATATATATATACATGTTAAAGAGAGATTCGTGATCAACTGTATCAGTCACATCGGAGTAGGAAGAACGTAGCCTTGTCCACCGCATTAATCACTGCTGGGGGCATCACTCTGTACTAGTGCCAATTAGAATACAAGGGAAGGTAGGGAAGGGCCGATCGCTAATGTTGTAAGAACTTGGGCCCAACCCTTTTGCTTTTCAATATATCGTAAATGCCTTGCCTCTGTATATATTCATGTATATATAAGCAATAAAATATGTTTAAACTAATTAGAATACAACGGGATGTGTAGATCATCTCTCGCTGAGTTCAGATGTTCACACATAAATGAATACTACGCCCCAAGCAAGATTTCGGACCTACAGCGGCGAGTGACAGGTTATTCAAAGTCAGCAACTTTAACCACACGGCTACGAACCTCAACTCATCTCCACACGCACGCATGCACGCGCGCGCATGAGATGCAAAATTAAGTACCCCGACGAGTTTAATATTGATAATCAATCTCCAGTCAAGCTAAAAGCTGATCAATGTGTTACAAAAACGTTATTTCTTCTAAGAACAATTTCGTGTACATTTACATTATGACATATGTGACTTTCGACAGGGCACTGGTTCATAAATCACGCCTCAATATAGAATTACTGTGATTCATTTCCTGAGTTCATAATATTCAATGTGTTACAATCAACACTGTTGCAGATTTACGAATAAAACATATCTGAATTTCAAGGTACATTTACAAAATCCATAAGAAGATCTTTCGAACGCGTAGTTCTATAACGCTACTAAGCAGCGAAATAATAGGAGACTCGGTTTGATTGAGTGTGTTCATGAGAGGTAATGAAACGTACCATAACCTTTAATGGGTTCCATGATCCCAGACCAGGGCTTTTCATCAGGAAATAGGGAAGAGGCCTTGGCCTTTCAAATTGGGAAATTTATGCGCGATAATTGTCTATTTTGGGAAAAGTAATCAACCAGAAGTAAACATCGAAAGACGAATTAAATTTATCTTCCCTGAAACACGGACTAAAATCCAGGCCATGAAACATAACAGATTAGACATGTAATGTGCCACACATGGTTCTGTGCACTGATAGGGTAAAGTGCAACCAGACAAATGCTTCCTCTGGAAAAATTAAAATGTAAACAAAATCTTAACCATCTGTTGGCATGATTTTTGGAAATCTTACCTTGCATTTTGGGAAATATCTCTGTCACAGTTGGGAAAAAATAGTATATTTTTGGATTGGGAAGAGGCCTTATACAGGCCTCTGTTATATAAGGATGAAAAGCCCTGCAGACGACGAGAAAACAACAGTATAACTGACTGTTTATCCGAGTTTTCACTTTATTCTTTTTTGCGCCATTTTTAAAAATCCGGGACATACGAAATTACCTAAATGGAATCTATGGAATCTGGAAGTTGTAAGAAAGGTGAAAACAAGTCCCGATAGAATTGTTCTGTTAGTCCTAAACTAGGCTAAAGGCAACCTTTTTCCCATCTCTATCTTGAGACCGGAATGCGATAAGTGACTGTCTAAAATAATATTTAAGAAGACGTGAAGTCAAGTAAAGTCATAACAGTTTAATTTCTTGGACTGAACAAATTCATTTGTAATGTCTAAAAATTGAACGCTATATTTGTGCGTTTATACAGACATAAACCGCATTGGGACTTCTTGCAAATGCATGAATCGCGCTAGCGATTCTTGGATGATTTGCAAGAAGTCACAATGTTGTTAATACCCGCATAAACGCACAAAAATAGCATTAAATTTAAGAAATTATAAGTTCTCAAGTGTGGTTTGTCATAGAATAACCCGTGTTTTAATTTCTTATGCGTAAAACTATATCATGAAGGCCGTAGGCCAGAGCAATATATTGTTTCGCATAAGAACGAAAAACTTGCACACTTGGGAACTTGTTATTTCGATTATAAGACGACATACTTGAAACAACAGTGTTAGAAAAAATGGTATATATAACTACTTTTTACGACATGAACTACACTTCGTGCTACACACCTGGATTTGGCTGTTGAAATTTCCTCCATATATTCTCTCCCCATTGCTTAAGGATTGCAGCAAATATTGTGTAACATGGCCATCAAACTTTTCATATGATCAATTACCCTCCAGTCCCCAAAACCACGGCGAAGCTAGCAGATTGTTCCCGATTGTGCCATTTTGCAGCCGAACTTTGTTGTTGTTGTTGTACGCGGATAGCATGATTTTTACGATAACTAGTATTTACAAACGTCACGTGACTTTCATTCATAAAAAGAAATGTTTCTACAGTAATTTATAGTTCTTTTTGAAATTTTGGTGTCCAATTTCGAAAGCATTTTTTCGAACGACGCCATTTTGGCCCCTAATGTTGTTGGGTTGGGGTTTTTGCTTTTGTTTTTTGGTTGTTTTTTTTATTGTAAATTACGTCAGATCGAGGAAAGGACCATCTTTGATATCGTTACGCTAATGTTGTTTACACGAAAAAAAAAAAACACAACGCCTTTTTCATACAAAATATACAGTGAATGTAAATATTATTTAATACATGGTTGCTGAAAACAGATATAAACCAAGCGTTGCAATTGTTTGAAACATCAGTCAGTTTCTTTTTGATAGAGAAATATGATTGCTGCAGGATTTAAAACTGATTTACCAAGATATCGACGCCCCAGAATAAGAAGGGCGTAAGTGTTAGTTACGCCCTTTTATGAATCATACATTTTTTGAAACTACACACCAAGGGGCATAATTCTGTAAAAAAAAATTTGTCACAAACTGCTGTGTTGACCAAATTCAACAATAATAAAAGGGCGTAAGTGAAAAGTTTTTCAGAATCCCAGTAATAGAAGGGCGTATCTACACTTAATTGTTGTACCAGAAAAGTCCACTTACGCCCTTAAAATTAGAAGGGCGTATGTGTCATAGACAGTTTTTTTCATTTTGCCGAAAACTATGATTTTCCACTTACGCCCTTCTAATTCTGGGGCGTCGATATGTGAATATATAGAGAAGGACGGGCGTCTCTATCTATTGTAAACAAGAGTCCAGTTTCTTCTGCTAAATAGTTTAATTTACTTTAACGACTAAGCTAATAAGTGGCTAACCAAAATGAAGACATAGTAATGTGAATAAAATAGATCTATTTGCATTCCTTTCAAAACAACTGGAATTGTGTTTGTATAAATTCAAAAACGGGAATTAAACTCTTATTAAGAAAATAATTTAGAGAGAATGTAAACATTGCGTTGGCGTCTTGTACATACCGATAACGGTGTTTGCGTAAGATACAGAATTATTATAGTCAATAATGACCTGCATATTGCATTTATACCTACTTAAAGCTACTCGCCCACAGTTTGGATTATATTTTTCAATATGTTGATTTCCACCAAGTTTGGCATAGAATGTATATATGACACTGAAAATGATAAAGCGGATAAAAATAAAAGTTAGATATTGGTACAAATGCAAGAAGAATGTAAATTTTCTGCACTATTTCAAAAGCGTTGCAACAGTTTACTACCTTCTGCACGATAGTTTTGGTTATTTATAAGAATATCTTGCAAAAATCTTATGTCAATAACTTTGTACCACTAGTCTTTTTTACCCACTTTTTACGGATTTTTGAGAGAAATTAATTTCGCCTAAAATGTGTGGGTTAGTACCTTTAAGTTCTATTTGAAAATGTTAAATTTGTTTACAAATTAATATAAAATGATTACGTATTAGGATTTCTCAACGCGGAATCAAAAGGAAATTCCCAATTTAACATTTCGTTTGTTTTGCTTGTTCTGATGTGGAAAGAAACCTCTTTTAATTTAACGCTGCTCAATCTAATCAAGACTTTCGTCACGTGGAACACGTCACGCAGTGAATATTGATAATTTTCCCTTAATTACTTATTAAACGGTTACCAGTGCCGCTATGAAGTTTTTCTCTTTTGTGATATCAGTATGGCGCTTCATGCAGTGTCAAATTCGAACAAATTGCAGTGGTCTAGATTATAATTTGAACAATCTGTCAATTTTGACATGTTTGAATTAGCTTTTTTATGTCAAAATTAGTTTGATGAAAGCGTTGAATGTATGAACATTTGTTTAGCTTTTTGAGATCCACATGACTTAAGTCTACTTCGTAAGTGAGCAAAATGCATAACTTTACATTTCTGCTTCACTGCTATATCTCGCTGTAGACATGTGGCATGATACCCTAGTCATAGTATACTCACACCGAGATGACCAGTCCTAGACCTATCCTCTTTAGAAACTAATCGCATTGAAAGGTGTTTTCTAATCGTTTTAATTTGTCAATATAATAATTATTCTTGTGTAAATGTTACTCAATTAAATATTCATGCGTACGCTTTTGTTTTGGGCAGGCAGCTTTCTTGGAACATGACCATTCCTTATTGGTCTTTATCCTTGTTTCTTTAAGAAATGTCTATGCACACCATTTTCCAAAGTCCTTAAATGAACAATACTATTCAACAGGAGTTATACATAAACTGGTGCCGGGTACAAAATCACGATAATGAAAGAAAAACAAAGCTCTTGAGCACAGTTTACCTGACGAAAGTCTTTTACAGGTATACTGCTTAACTTGAACATTAACAAACGCAGAAGTAACTGTTATATTTGAATCTTAATTCACTGAAAGATGCGGGACTGCTACACGGACACATTTAACTATATACATGTTTTGGTATGTAAAGCATATCGACGTAAGCAAAAATTGTTGATATCTTAATCATGTACCATCCGATCATAGAAGCGACCACCATCTTTGACAAAAGCCATCCAAGTTGATATAGATATGTAGTGTAGACTTTTTTTAAAAAAGAAGATGTCTTTATCTGGAATATCTTCTAACTGGTTTAAACACCACTGTCACCCTGGATGTCCTGGACCGGTAGTCCCTATCCGTGTCTAGTTACCTCCTCTGAAGGTCCGTCCACGAGTTGGACTACTGGACCGCACTGTTACACCTCAAAATGGTAGCAATGCATTTTGGTAGTCACTACCAAAATTCGGCCGAGTTTTGGTAGCGACAAAATGCGTTGCAAGGGTACATATGATGTGTTAAGGATCGTGGAATGGAACGTATTTTGGTAGTGTTTTTCTACATCAGGAGCTGTGCTCATTTATACATTACGTACAAAAGAGAAAGATAAAAGGAGAGAATGTCTCCTATAAAAACAGTGGGGGAGGGGGTTCGGAGTTCACCTCCCGAGATGTTGTTTTCCTATAAAAAGAACCAAAATGTAGATCTCTGAGCGTGTAAAAGGGGCCTAAAACGACGCTTCCTATGCAATAACATTGTATTGTTTTGTTGTTTTAATGTGCTAGTGTTGTCGCAGATATAGTCCACCTAGATTTTTTAAAGCACAAAAATGTTGACTTCTGTAAAACGAAGTATAAATGTGAAGATGGCACGTGGGTCCTCCACCTAGATATTTTCTCGTAAATCTCCTGAATTTTAATCGCAAACAGTCTGTACCTACTTATGGGCGTTTGCGAAACCTGCCCCAGGGTCAGGGGCCACCGTGGTAGAGTGGTTAAGGTCGATGACTTCGAATCACTTGCCCGTCATTTATGTGTGTTCGAGCCTCACTCGGGGCGTTGAATTCTTCATGTGAAGAAGCCATCCAGCTGGTCAATGGTTCTAACCAGGTGCCCGCTCGTGATGAACTAATGCACGGAGGAGCACCTGGGATCTTTCTCCACCATCAAAGCTAGAAAGTCGCCATATGAGCTATAATTGTGTCGGTGCGACGTTAAACCTAACAAAATAAAATATATGTCCCAGGGCCATGCGAAATTGTGGTGAACAGTTGTGCCAAGTTCCTTCAATATCTTTCGATGTATGTTAGAGTTGCATTGACCTCTCTCGAATGTGTTCCAACGATCCTGCTTGGCTGAATCTAGGGCCGTTATATTTTCAAGGTCAAAAGGCCCAGGTCGGATGAGAGACTAAGTTCCATCATGACTCTCTTTGAAATTACAGTGTCCATTCGTCACAAAATATTCTTTTTGTAAATCGTGAGATCATTATTAAAACCGTTTTGCGTTTGATGTGTACATATCCAACGTATTTTGGTACTACATTTTTGCAAACTACCAAACTGCGTTGAGTTTAACGCATTTTGGTAGTGACTACCAAAACTCGGCCGAATTTTGGTAGTGACTACCAAAATGCGTTGCTACCATTTTGAGGTGCAACACCGCACGATAGATCTCATGTTCATTTCCACCAAGTTTGACATAGAATATACGTATATATGACACTGAAAATTGATAAAGTGGGTGAATATAAAAGTTAGATATTGGTAAGAATGTAAGATTAATGTAAATTCTCTGCACTATTTCAAAAGCGTTGCAACTATACCGTTTACTACCTTCTGCACAATATTTTTGGAATATCTTGCAAAAATCTTATGTCAAAACGTTTGTACCATCAGTCACTTTCAGAATACTCTCTTTTTATGGATATCTGAGAGAAATTATTTTTTGCTTAAAATGTGTGTGTAGTTTCCACATTTTTTAGCTCACCAGAGCCAAAGGCTCAGGGTGAGCTATTCTGATCACTCACCGTCCGGCGTCCGGCGTCCGTCCGTAAACTTTTACTTTAAACGACATCTCCTCATAAACCGCTAGGCCAATTTCATCCAAACTTCACAGGAATGTTCCTTGGGTGAAGCTCTACAAAATTTTTCAAAGAATTGAATTCCATGCAGATCTCTGGTTGCCATGGCAACCGAAAGGAAAAAATTTAAAAATCTTCTCAAAAACCAGATGCCCTAGAGCTTAGATATTTGGTGTGAAGCATTACCTCAAAACAAATCAAAATTTATTTATTGTCGGAGATATTTAAATAAATTTTGATTTGATTTGATTTGATTTGAGGTAATGCTTGAGGACCTCTACTAAAGTTTTTCAAATCATGACTCCGGGGTCAAAATTGACCCCGCCCCAGGGGTCACTTTATTTTACATAGATTTCTATAGGAAAATCTTCAAAATTTAAAAAAAAAAACCTGAAGATCTTAGATATTTGACATGTATCATTGCCTAGCAGACCTCTACAAAATTTGTTCAAATCATGACCTCCGGGGTCAAAATTGACCCCACCCCAGGGGTCACTTGATTTAACATAGGAAAATCTTCAAAAATTTTCTAAATAAAAACCAGAAGGCCTAGAGCTTAGATATATGACATGAAGCATTGCCTAGTGGACCTCTACAAAATTTGTTCAAATCATGACCCCCCAGGGTCAAATTGACCCAGCCCCAGGGGTTACTTGATTGTACATAGGGAAATCTTCATAAATTTGCTAAAAATAAACCAGAAGGCCTAGATCTTAGATATTTGATATGTAACATTGCCTAGTAGACTTCTACAAACTTTCTTCAAACCATGACCCCCGGGGTAAAACTGGCCCCGCCTCAGGAGTTACTTCATTGTACATCGGAAAATCTTCCAAAAAATTTCTAAAGATCATCAGTTTGACATTTGAAACATGTAGCTCATATTTCTCAGGTGAGCGATCCAGGGTCATCATGACCCTCTTGTCTATATTATTTTAGTCATTTTACTACATTTTAACTACTTGAAACTGATGAAACTTGCTCATAAATTAGTCACGACATCTCGGTAAAAATTCTGATTTAATTATAAAAGAATAACATGATATGCATTTTCACAATCAAATTTCATCTGTGGGCCCGATCACTATTTATAAACGGATTGCCTTAATTAAGCATATTTTACACTCAATTATATAATTTTTGACAACTAAATCAAAAGGTTAATCCAATGTTTACAAGATAAGAAATAATCGCTATTGGACAGGTGAAAATGTAAATTCCACAGGCAGACGACAATCTCACTCCAGGAGAACTACGTTCCAACGTAAGTCAAGTCTCATCGATATCATGTGACATACCTCAACGATGAAGCTACGGTGTCGCTTCGAATGACCTTGTTGATTCATATATTATGTGTAATTAAGCGTATATATTCTACGTTTCATAACTGAAAAGATGAGTTTGATGTGTGGAAGATATATTAGCTATTTGCAGCATTTTGCAAGATACAATGAACTAGTTACAAATACACATATGTAAGCTACATAAATGTTGCAAGGCCGCAACGATAACAGAGATTATGTGACAACGTCTCACATACAGTGTTGCAAAGTCTCAGTATCATAATTACCATTTGAACTTGTAGAAAATTCTTATGTACATCTTATCTTTACGTCGAGAACATTTCTTTGACATTTTCATAAATGACTGGATGACGTCTGGGCAAGATACAACAATTTAATCAGTATGACAAATGTATTTGTCGTTATAATAATACACATTATAGTATTACGCAGGGTGGAGTAAAATTCTTTTAAAATGGATTAATAAAATCATGTACAATTTCAGCATGAAAATTAAAATGTAAGGTTAATGCTCTTCAATAGAAATAAGTATCTTTCATTTATATCAAATTCCATGGAATCTTGTAAGCATTGTCGATGGCTCCTACACAAAAGTGGTGCTCAGCTGAACCATTACTCTTACAGTCAGTTTTGAAAAAGTGTATACATGTTATGCAATGTAATGTTTACATTTTACGTTAAAAGCGGATAGAGAACCTGTAAGGTTTTAATAATTGGAAGAAAATAACAATTATATTATTCTAAACTTTACAGCATGTCTTTCTTTCTCGTCCTTTTTAAACACGCGCATTTCATGAAAATTTCATTGCTAGTATTTTGCGTTGTTTTCATCTCCCAATTTCCTTATTAAGTTCTCGAAACTTGCGCATTTACTAAGATAATCCAAACTTATGCAGCATATTGCATCACCCTTTTACTTTTCTTTTTCAAACATAAGCAGTGACTCGAATCTCCTTTACTTTGTCGTTTTACTGAAACGCCCTTTTCCTTTATTTTGCCTTTTCATCTATGAGCTTGAACTTTAGCTTTGGATGTGGGATTTTCATGTAAGAAATCCATCCAGTACGCTTGCAAAAGGTCGTTTGCTCTACCAAGATGCCCGTCCGTATATGAAATAATGTTCGGAGGGGCATCTTGCGCATTCCGTCACCACGAACCTTAAAATCTTTAATTGAGCCGCGCCATGAGAAAACAAACATAGTGCATTTGCGACCAGCATAGATCCAGACCAGCCTGCGCATCCGCGCAGTCTGGTCAGGATCCATGCTGTTCACTAACGGTTTCCCTAATTGTAATAGGCTTTGAAAGCGAACAGCATGGATCCTGACCAGACTGCGGATGCGCAGTCTGGTCTGGATCCATGCTGGTTGCAAACCCACTATGTTGATTTTCTCATGGCACGGCTCAATTATCTCGGAGAGATGTAGAACGCTTCATTAATGTTACAAAATAGCTTATACATTCACACTTATTAGATAGTACGCACATGTGTACGCCGGTAATCAATTCTGTATAGATAATCAGGATCGTAAAGCATTACTTCAAGAACTTTCCACATAAATTAGCTATTTCGTAACAAATGTTTTCGGCACCATGCGCAGGCGTATTGCTCATTTTGTCCGCATATAATAATTATTATTACGTCGTGCAAATGTATTAGGAACCTGAGACGTCATAACTCGTAACAATACAAGGCGCAAGTGCCCTCAGGACGGATATTTCTGTCGAGTTCGTTAACACGTTCGTTAACGGGAGGCCGTGGGTTCGATCCCCGGCCGCGTCATACCAAAGACGTGAAAAATGGTACCAGAAGCTCCCTTGCTTGGCGCTCAGCATTAAAAGGGAAAACTGGCCTCTTCTCTCATACCCTCGTGGCGATGGATTCCATCAGGAATAAGGTGTCGAGAGTGATTAATATAATTTGTAGAACTTCCTTCACAATCGACCTAAAATAAATTATGTATAAACTAACACATAACTGATTTTTTTCTTGCACATCGTATAAAAATAAGCGTTTCATTCTGACAGATCATTTTGTTGCATACCGTATTTCACAAATTACAACAGAAATTTAAAAGCAATTAGAAATACAATGTACTTCATTTGCAGTACTCATTCTTATGGCAGAGCATGCACCCACAGCGCGGGAAATGAACGTCCGTAAGCCGAAGTGACGTCATTACATTCAAGTGAAGCACAATAACAAAGTTCCACTTTAGTTTTATCGTTTAAAGCGTAACGGTATGTCCTTTCCGTAAAATAAACGTATTTCAGACCGACAAAATACTACACTACATATAAATAGGACGAAGAGTAGGTCTCAAAGTACCTGATATTGTCTAAGTTCACATATACAATACCATATAATATCAAAGCAGCGCAAGTTATCATAACCAGAACGAGAGCCATCGCATGGGGATGCCAGATGGGTTTTGCAGGCATGGGTAAAGTCGACGGAAACGCCAGTCCGTTGTACAAGAAATAGTTTTCCTTATTACATATCTACAATCATTTCGATTGAGTTTCAATGGACTGTGATCGTGCAATATTTTTCCTGATTGTATACGTTACTATAAATAGTAACAAAAAGCCATTTAAAACGGTCATTACGGATTCTGTTTATGTATCCATAATGGCGCAGTGCGCCTCTTGCGCCATAACCATAACGGCCCCAGGTAACCAGAACGTCAGCGCGTTCTGATGTTGACGTCATGAAGCAACATTATTATGGCGATTGAAAGAGCGCTGAATCAGATCGATTGTCAAATATTGATGGCATTGTTGATAAAAAGCAATACAAATAATTCTTTTACGTGTTTGGAAAATATATAAAATGAAAATACCAAGATAAATATGAAGTGAACGTATATGATAAAAAAGTCAATAAACGGCTGGCCAATAAGTCAAAAGTCAATAAGCCTTCTAGCCGCAATGGCACGCCAAGTTTCATAATGGTCCTCGGAATAAAGCCTTCGGGCGATTATAACAATGGCAAGAAAGCACAACCCAGTCGTATATTAACTTCGAAGTAATTCTTCATGAAATGATTTTTTTTCAACCCTAAATTATGCTTTATGTCAGAAAGTACAACTATCAAGGCATTTGATTTTATACAACATATAGCCTCTTATCCAAATAGTATAGAAACTGAAAAACTCCATTAAATGCTTGAACAAATGAATAATACACTTTAAATTTTTCTTACAAGATTTGAGTACACGTGTAATAAACAGGTAAATAGATGGGATAAAGGTGTCTTTGAGTGAAAATGGCCCTAAAAGAAAATAATAGCCCTCAGGCTATTATCACCTTGGCAGGGCCATTATCACTTAAATGCACCGCTCTCCCATTTATGAAACTGTACATATTGCGGACAACGCTTTCATATCAGAGAGAAATGTTTTCTAAACGTTTAAGTGGAAATAATCGCGTGATGTCCATGACGTCCACGCGCACGTTGCGGCATCTATTTGACGGTTCAACTTGCGGAAAATATGAATGCGCGTCAGCTTGATTTGTTTATTAGATTTTTGGAGAAATTCTTCTCGTACTTTTTCCTGTTTTTCGTAGCAGAAAGAAAATTTAGACATAAAGCAATTACTTGATAATAGGTATGTAATAAAAACGTTATCAGCTTTGTATGTGGATATATGCACTCGTTCTTTCGCGGACAATCTTGCGCTCCTAAAGTCGCGCAATATTTCTGCTGCAGAACAAGTGCATTATATCCAAAAAC
The DNA here is from genome assembly GCF_021730395.1 of Mercenaria mercenaria. NCBI lineage: Eukaryota > Metazoa > Mollusca > Bivalvia > Venerida > Veneridae > Mercenaria > Mercenaria mercenaria. The sequence goes on from NC_069371.1 coordinate 77,136,292, forward strand.
AATGTCAATAACTTATAAATATTGACGTTTCCGTTTCATTTCGAGTGCGTGTCGTCAATTGTGACGTCAGTTTCATGGATGCCGTCACATTTTTAAGTTCTTTAACTAGGACATTTTCAGTTCCACTTGGGCTAAAGAACAATTTTTTCATTGATATAATGAATTATACACATGTAGTAATTATAAAAAGATTTTAGATTTGCATCGATAAATAAGCATTCATTCTTCATAAATAAAACTCTGGAAAGTAGATCCCTCGGAAGCACCGAGAACAAGGCAAACAGTGAAAATTGCAGACTCGGTTTGATTGAAGTCGCGCAATATTTCTATATTTCCGCTGCAGAACGCGTGCATATACCTAGATACAAATCTAATAACCTACGATTACATGCTTATTTCAGGTTTCTTAGTTGCGCCCTGTGCTTCAAAAGAATCTTTTTACACACTTAATAATAATTAAGGTGTGCGCATGCAATAGTATAAGTCAACTCCGCGCCACCTCATATATATTGCTAGTAAGATATCTTGGAGAAACCGTCAAATGATAGTAAAAGAAACGGATAAAAATACTAGTACATACTTTGAACAAAATCTGATTTTCAGTCACAGACATTGTATATTTTACTCGAATATAAGTAATGTGTTAAGCAGCAATACTTCGATGAGTGTCAGTAACGCTTGCCTTTGTCGCGTATAGAGTTAGTATCATCATCGGTTAGAGTGAGGGACATGATATTTAATAAATATTGTTCGTTTATGATAAAGCCGTTGCAGAGATATATTTCTAAGATTAAAACTGGCATTGCCTTTAATCGATCATTGACTGTCAGTAAGTATTGCTGTTGAAAAAGTGTTGTATATTTGTTTTATTCTGGAAAATAGTAAAATGCTTCTATTTTCTAAATAACAGACAACTGCTTTTAAAATTTAAATGTTTTAATAAATTTATACGGTTACTTTTAGAATCTGAATAAATCTCAAGTCAAGACATAAGTAAATATAATAAAAGTAATTGATACACATGAAAATAATATAAGCCGTGTCATATTGAGCGATACCGTAGCCAGAAGTCGTTGAGATATGTCACATGATATCGTTGAGAAATGACTTGCGTTGGAACGTAGTTCTCCCGGAGTGAATCTATAGTGTAGACATCGAGTACAATGTTCCAAGCATTTACCGATATCTAAACGTTAACTAAACATGAGACACTTCGATTTTATTTGTGACGAGTGTCCGATACAGGGCAGGCTTGTGAAGTTGGAACTAGTGTATTGAGTAACGCTATAGCAACCGGGACGCGCATGCTGGGTAAATAACGCCTGTTCTGTGCATGTACAAATTATTTGTTCATTTTGTTGTTTAAGCTGTTATGGTTATTCTTGTTTGTTTATAAACAAACAATTTAAATTAATCATTTCCATTGATTTTAACCTGATTTGACTATTTCTGTTGAGGTTTTATCAATCTAGAAACAAAAACAATGCTATAGGACAATTTAAAAGTTTTCAATATGATTGAAATTAATCTTTTGAAGCCGGATACGTTTTTCGTGGAAACAGGATCAACGCGAATGCGAAACAGGTAGGACAATTAATGATATAATTAAAAGATATTATATACATGTAGCTTCTATTTGAAAAATTGGCGAAGCGATTTTCAACAAGTTGCCTCTCCTCGCCGAACGTGAGAGATAGTTTACTTTGACTATAACTGTTTGCTTTAAATGTATTTCAGTTACGTAATTTATTGTCATAGCATTACTTCATTTGAAAACCTCAATTTTTAGGCAATAAATGTAAGGTTGTGTGTATTTTGAGGTATCGTTCCGCTTTGGAATCGAAGGCCCGCAAGAAATGGTACGTGTGGCGTTTTTGCAAACCTTTAAAAGTAGGGGTAAGGTAGTTAGCGTACTTGTCATTCACTTACAGATGATATTAGTTAAATCTCAAAAGATGTGAAGATGTCTGATTAGAGATGAAACATCTTCTTGAATGTTGATTTTTTTTTTTCATTTTTCAAAGTTTTACTGGATATAATATATAGTGAAGTTTTGATTGTCGAATCGCTTATATTATCAGTCGTGATGGGTTCGAACTTTCACAGATGTGCACCCATGACATGCAGATCTAGCTAAGCCTAAAGTAGACAATCATTCCTGGGGGCTCTGTTTAATATGATAAATAATATAAAGGCATTTTTTACTATTATTTTATTTTTCGAGTGTTTTATAAAGTCAATACCCGTATACAGTCATTAATAGTTTCCTCTAATAAAGAAATGGTGATGTTTTCTTATTTTCAAAGCAAAAGCCTATATTATTAACCTAACATTTGGATATTTACTACGGTGTTCCGTTTGGACAATCGTGACTTTTTATTTAATACTAAACCGCGATGCACGATGGTACGATGACGAAAACGCGATGGCGCGATGGCACGATGATGAAACAACGATGGTACGATGATGAAATCGCGATGGTGCGATGGTACGATGGTGAAATGTCGATGTAATATCGCGTTTTCATCATCGTACCATCGCGTTTTCACCATCGTATCATCGTACCATCGCGTTTTCATCATCGTACCATCACGTTTTCACCATCGTGTCATCGCGTTTTCATCATCGTACCATCGCATTTTCACCATCGCGTTATCACCATCGTACCATCGCATTTTCACCATCGTACCATTGCCTTCCGGTGGTCATGCGCAGTGGTACAGTATATGTGTCAGTAAAATACAGGCTTGATACAATCTCATTTTCACATTGCACTATGTACCTTCTACATTCTAACAAGAATAAGCTAAGGTTGAATAATACCAATTGTGACTATTACACCCAGCTTTTTATTTACTTTCGTGCATACATAAAATACAAAGGACTTGGCATTGAAGATTTTATAGTTTTAATGAACTGAGCACTGAACATTTTGTAAAACATTTCGCAAAACAGCAGAATCTAAATAGTAAATTTCTTCTCACAAAATACATTGAGATACATTCATCTATTTTTGACAAAAATACAAGTGTATGGGACTACGCATTTCTAACCGGAAGGCGATGGTATAATGGTGAAAACGCGATGGTACGATGGTGAAACCACGATGGTATGATGATATAACGCGATGGCACGATGGTGAAAACGCGATGGTCGATGGTGAACCAAGATGGTCGATGATGATAACGCGATGGCCGATGGTGAATCGCGATGGTACATGATGAAACACGATGATAGGTGAAACCACGATGGTACGATAATGATACGCGATGGCACGTGGTGAAAACGCGATGGTACGATGGTGAAAACGCGATGGCACGATGGTACGATGATGAAAACGCGATGACACGGTGGCACGATGGTGAAAACGCGATGGTACGATGATGAAAACGCGATATTACATCGACATCGTACCATCGTACCATCGCGATTTCATTATCGTGTCACCGCGTTTTCACCATCGTACCATCGTTGTTTCATGATCGTACCATCGCGCCATCGCATTTTCGTCATCGTATCATCGTGCATCGCGGTTTAGTATTAAATAAAAAGTCACGATTGTCCAAACGGAACACCGTAATTTACTGCATCAAATGCGCAGGTGATCAATCAATTATCAATTGTACATATTGATAACACGACTCTTTATAAATCGCCGGTACATAGCGTGTGCTAATGACTAGTCTATAGTTCAAAACACTAAACTTTTCTTGGCTAAAGTCAAAACATGGAGAAGAAAAATGAAATTTGATGTCACTTTAAAAAAAAAAATATTTATTGAATGGTTTGTCGGTCAGTAGTCAAAACTATTGCCATCTGTCTTTCAGACCGGCAAGCTATTTAATTTAAGTGTATACTAGTACATTACTATATCAAAAATTAAAAATTAAAATAGAGATGGCAGTATTTTATACATAGACAGGCAATTAACGAAATTGACAAAAGATTACAAACCCATGTGTTTATTTGATATACAGTCAATAGCGCAGTCAACGACGGTATAAATAAATAAATTATTCATACATTTACACATTAATTCAAATATATAACTTTTCTATTAAAATGTGAAATCTGACGTAAAAACAATTAACATGATTAGGTAGTTCTGTCAGATAGCTAGTAATGCATTTACTGGCATATTTTACCTTTTAGATAGGAGATTATATAAGGTATCAGGGTACACTTCGAATTTTGGCCCCGTCAATATTTGTTATAATTAGAACTTCGTGATTTTGGATGTCTGTAAATTAAGGTGAGAGATAATGATTGTTAATTCTTTAGAAAATTTAAACAGCAAACACGTGTAAAATTCTGATGTAAGTTGTAAAACTAACTGCTGCTAGCTTTGTATGAATCGGTGAGTCACCTTGGCGCGGGAAATTCAAATCACGGAAGGGTTCCGTGCTTCTTGATTGATACTCAGGAACTTTTCCGCTATTTTGTGAAAAAACGAGCTGGATGGGCCCCCATTCCGTTTATATCCTGAGGGTCAGTAGGGACTATTAAATTTAGAAATGCAATAAAATTGGGCTTTGTTCTTGCAGCGGGATCATTGAGGGCTGTTCAAAAAGTGCAAAATTGATGATTTTGGCATGCTTTTTTTTTTTGAAGGATTGTGTAAAACTTTCGTTTCGATAACTTTCTGTATTCTTGTATGACAATCCTGATCGTGTAAGCCTGACCGTGCCAAAAATTTTCGAATCTAAGTGTACCCTGCTACCTTTAACATGTATCATCATCTATATGTACGAGGACTGTTGTATAGGTTTCACAAGGCTAAATCGTATTCCCTACATATATAGTATATAAAATTGACAATTTTCACAGAGCTGCCACACATAGCTTGACCCATTTCTGAGAACAAATCTTTACCTCATTTTAAAGAATTATGACAGAGCATGGAAAGAAAAGTAGGGGTTGTATCTTCTAAGAGAGATTTCTATTGTCACATTTGTTTACTGTAAAAATCACACCAAAAATCACACTGCTCTGACCTGGTTGTACTACTCATATTAAAACTGACTTTCACGTCACCAAATACAATCTCTCCTATCTTTTTCTACTAATTTATCAAAAATTAATCCACAATGAAATAAAAAAGTAACTGTGAAAAAACCTGTCCGCAATTACACGACTAGACCAGATGGCTCCCACGCTGGTTCCTTTAGTGCAGTCAGACCTAATAGTTTAGTTTTAGTTTTAGTTTAGTTTAGTTTTATTTATTTCCATCCAGAAGGTCTGAGACCCATGAGGCAATGCAACAATACATATAAATATGGCGGCATGTACAAGACATATATATCCTAATGACATATGTAAATTTCTCATAATAATATTATTATTTAACAAACTTATCTGCCAACTACATTCTATCCAATAAGACATTATTAATATACATGCAAATAACAATTCACACACAATTTGAATTATAACGCTCTGTATATCACATGTACAAAACGAATATTTTCTAGTAAAATGTTTTCATAAATGTTTCTGTCATTTCTTAAGATTCCAAAGTTCCAGATCGACTCACAACTTGCTCGAAATTGAAAACTAGCAAGGTGTGACATCTGGATTTTTAAATTTTGTCACCAATAAGCGAATATCAGACAAAAAAAAACAATACTTTAGATACCCGGAACAATATTTTTTCTATGTAAATATTTAACATGTCCATTTATTGAATTTTGGAGTGGAACAACATAGTGCGATAAATGCGCATATACTAATATACAGTTCTCCAAAATTCAAAAGCCTTGTAAACATAGGTGGAAAGTTTTTTTTAATGATAAAGAGTTTTCAGTTGATCACATTTCAGTAATTGTTTGGTTTGTTTAGTTTCTGTATATACCTCGCTCTAAACGTCTTTGTATAGCTTTCATTCTAACAAAAAAAAAAAATGTCGCACAACTATTTTCTTCGTAAATGTCGTACAACTATTTGCTTCGTAAAGTCGCACAACTATTTGCTTCGTAATTGTCGCACAACTATTTGCTTCGTATTTTGCACAACTATTCTACACTATTATACGACTGTTAAACAAACAACATCTTTACCGACGATGTATCGGTCCATACGACTTGATACAAGAGTGACCCCCTTTAAAAATGAATGCCATTTGTAAAGAAATAAAAGTAAGAAATTGGTGATAAATACGTTCCACCTAGTTATGTGGAATTTCAGCATTGGGACATTGTTGCTTTAAACCAAAGAGACTGCTGTAACAGTTCTTTGAAAATAGTGAGATTTTTAAAGATGATGAACTGTCCGAAACTTGGCGAAAGTGTGATCCCCATGCAGTCTTTTTCCAGTATATATCAGTAAATTGACAGTTGTTTTGTAAAGTAATATACATGTTTTATATGCTGTTCAATTTTCATGTAAAACAGCCCATTTCTTTCTATAATTTGATGTTTTTTAATTTTTTTCTCAAAAATCTTTGGATAACCGTTAAATTCTCTCTGGAACACAGTAAATTAGTTAATTGAATGTACATTAATCTGTAGGTGTGTCTCTATTAAACAATTTACTTGTCAATTACATAATATAGTGTTCTATGGTGTACTGTGTATATGTCATTATGTGGTTTATATCAACTTTAATTTTTCATTATGATCTTCTTCTTTTGAAGTTAATAGGTCAGGTTAAGTTATATGATTCTTTCTAAAATATCATTTTATAAGATTTTACATTCAAGTACCTTCTTAAATTTCAACCGCAAATTTTTAATATTTGAACAGGTCAAAGTCAATCTCCACTTGTGGTAAATCTCAATTTTTCTACAAGATTGCCCGTCAAATTGTCCTTTTCACAACATGAATTAATGTAATCAAAATAGTTCAATTGATTCCTATTACTTTCTTCGTATTTTTTAATCGGATAAAAATTAGTAAGACATATTATTGATACTTAGTTCAATTAACATACTTAATCTTAATAACATAAAGTGTTTTGCTTAAAGGATTAAAATTTAATCCAATTTATGTAAATACAACGTCAAATTACTATGTCATTTGCGAAACACTTGTGCATTTTACTTTTTAAACAAGGCATTTTATAGAAATGTATTTCCTCACAACGTGCTTAACTAGAAATGGTATAGTTGCGGTTAATTTCAGTAAATGGGACTCTGAATGTAACAAATTATACTTATGTACATTTTATAATTAAAATATACCACCAAATGATAAATATGATGATGATTTTTTGTCCTAACTGTAATAAACATGGCATGAGACTCTAAAATGAATCTACTTGAAGTGTAGCAAAATAGTGTCACTATCTTTAAAGTAAGTTGAAAGAACTGCGGCCAACCGCGAGGTCGACACCCCCACCCCAACCTGTCACCCTCCCAAAGCAAAATAGTGGTACTATCTTTAAAGTAAGGTGAAAGAACTGCGGCCAACCGCGAGGTCGACACCCCCACCCCCATGTCACCCTCCCAAAGCCACGAGGCGAGATACAATGCCGTTTAAGCGACTGGATCAAACACAAAATACAGTAACCCTAAAAATAATTTTTTTGTTGGAATGGAACAATAAGGGAAATGCATTCCAATCTCATTGTATAATAAAAGACCATATTGCTACTATAAACGTCATTTTTTTCGGTAGATGTGTTTTCAACAGTTACTTTTACTTTTATAATTACATAAAATTATACAAAACTGTTTCATTCGGTACATTCAAACGGGGCGTTGTTATCATTCTGGTTGTCAAAACACGGCACTTTTCTTGTCAGATATTTGTTTAAACATAATAGCGCATAAATTGATAATAGTATTGTAATAGGGTTCGAATTAAATTCGTTTGATATCGGAAAATACATGAAAATCTCAGGATATAGGGTGAAGATTATTTTCCTATTTATTCAAATAGCTTATCAATAAGAAATTCGATCTGAACGGTGTATAGTTGAAAAGTTTCCTGGTTTTATTACACACATTAATACAAGATTAGAAAAATTACAGTAGTTGGACTTTTTTGTTGTGTTTCAGATTAAACCAAGAGTGTTGACTAGCACAGGTTTTTGTGACCTTATACGGCAGTCTTAGGAGCATTGGCTAACATGTTAAAAGGCAGATGTAACGAGTGTATAAAATGAACGGAGTGGGAAATGTTTTGTTTTGAATTACTACGTTAAAAACAAGTTTCGGACATTCTTTGGATTTGCTTAAGAAACGTGGATTTAAAACAATGACGGACTTTACAATGAACTAGTGTAGATACCGCTAGTGATCACTCGATCACAGACTCACTCGATCACAGACTCTGACTAAGCTGGTGATCACGCGATCACGGACACTGACCAGGACAGAGTGTATTATGAAGATGGATAAGGGAGTCAAACCCGAAAAGGGAGAGAAGGTTGAAAAGAGTGAGCAATCAAACAATCCGGAGAAAATCACAGATAAAAAGGAAAACACTGAGAAAAATGAAAAATCCGAAAAAGCTTCTGACAAAAGGGATAAGAACGACAAAGGTGACAAAAGTGAGAAGATCGAAAAAGGTCTGGATAAGAAAGAAAAGAATGAAAAAATAGAGAAAGTGGATAAATTAGAAAATGGGGTGGTGAATGGTGTAAATGGCGATGTGGCTTCCGAGGACGGAGAGGGGGTGGAGGCAGAGGACGAATTACGAGATGAAGAGAGAGAAAAACTCCTGAGGGTTTTAGTGGGAGAACTGGAGGACCTTCCACCCTTAGGATCTAAGATTGTGAGAATCTTCACTAGCTCAACTTTTACAGGTAAGACTGTAATATTCCTTTAATTTGCAGTAGCTGATATTCATCAGCTAGCTTTGATGGAAAAACATTGCTTGAAACATCACTTATTAGAATTAGTTTCAAAAACCCGAGCTTTGCTTTTTGGAAAACATTGGTACCGGGTTTTAATGCGCGGATGAGGGGAATTGATTATGACCTGAATTAGATTTGTACCGAAAACTACAGGCTAAGCTGTCTGTACCGAATTCATTGAACCATTTTTTTTAAATGTAAAGACAAGACACCAAACAATTTTCAAAAGCTAGCATATCAAAGTAAATATGGACCCTATCACTGTAATCGCAATTTGACAGCTGGATGAAACTTGACCTAACCATCTGTACAAGCTTAACCCGATCCCGTTCATATCACAAGTTGCCTAGTGTAAACATTTGTCTAAAAAAGCGCATTTTGTCAGTATTGACGTAACTGTTTTAGAAGTCCAAAGTCCAGGTCTTGTAATAAAATCCGAAGTAACCGTTTAAGGGGTCGGCTGATGAGGTCCCTTTTGGCGTTACATGTATGAGAAGTTTATAAACCTTAAGAAGAAATGAAGTTTTTGTTTTAATTTATTTCACATGTTCACGCCAATAAAAGCTTTTTCATGTGTGGAATATAAAGTGAATGGGTCCAGAGGTCGCAGGTTAAAATTCTGTTTAGGTTAGGACTCCATTATTATAATTAGACAATCTTTCTGTCTGTCTGTCTGTCTGTCCGGTATGACATTTTTCTTTGGTTCCTATGAAGCACCTGCGACAGTGATATAAATATTTCTATGCTCCTAGCTTTTTTATTTATGATGCTGCTAAAATGAATTAATATTTTATAGTTAAATATAATATTTTAATGCCAACAGAATTAGAAATTAATTATACATAGCCTGTCGTTTTCAATCTGTCCTCGATTTAAACTTTTCTTTTAATGCCACGATAGCTAGTTTTATGTTTACTCTGTCCGGGCATTAGGTTTAGAAATTTTAAAATGTCATTCATTGATATTTTGTAATCTCGTATAATACATCGGCATTAAGTGAAAAAAGGTCTAATGTTTACTGTTGAACAATTGTACCTTTAACAAATATCTACTATTGGAAAACCGAATCAATACTATAATTTAAAACGAAATTGGGTAATTATTTTATCTATATATGATGAACTTTATGGTTTACATGCTATGGCTATTTCTATAACTTTATGAAAATAGTAAAGGGAAATTAAGGGCACCTGACTCAGCCTTTTTAACAGTAAACAGTATATTTATATTGACCTATCATTTTTCAACAGACCGCGAGATGAACCTGTTTAATCTTTTGAAAAATCATCAAATGGGCATTAAGGTCTATGATTTTGAAAGGTCAGTTGGATGTCAGGGATTATATAAATTTTTAAGGTAGTGGGCCCGTAGCGACTATCGGCAATTTCCGTGCGATTACGTATTCTACATATGCGATTTCGGCATCCTTCGGCCATAACAGTAACAACCGAGGAATGCCGAAATTGCAAACAGAGAATACGGAAACGAACGGAAATTGCCGATTGTCATTTCAGGTCCACTACCTTAATTATAGTTATTTGCACTTTGTTTATCATCTTTATATATTGTCATTACCAAATGAAAATATACATTTAAAATATTTGTATTTAGTTAATTGGCCGATTTGAGTTTATATGATGTGATAAAAGCTAAATAAATTATTTGTTGACAGAGTGAAATATTTTGCTAAATAAATCAGGCGGCTTGCGTTTGATCTTTGTTGCATTTATCATTTGTCATAAGAATAGAGAGAAAAAACAGCGCGTTAGAGTTGCAGAATCCGGGTCTTAAGCCCCATTTATCAATATTTAATTGCAAGTTTATTTATTCAACCCCCTGTATTTTATATTACATAACGGAGCTGCAGTTACCGAAATAGTCTTTAAAATTTAAGGGGAGGTGGTGGTGGGGATGGGATGGGGGGTACTTATTTTCGGAACTACATTCTGAAACATTTTTCTTGCTTTAACTGTGATCTTTTTAGTTTTTAAACGTTTTTTTCTGTAGATAGGTCGGGGTTTTTTTTATTTTTTTCTTTATAAAGTGGGACTTTTCGGAAATTACTTTTGTGTCAAAAATGAATACAAATGCGAGGGTTATGCTGTTATAGCATCAGTAAATTGATTTCTAACACCACTGACCATGTTTAAAGCACAAAAAGTGCAGTTTTGCAACTTTTTGTTAAAAAGTTGAAAACAAAATTTCCAAGGCCATAAAAACATTTAGGGTCGGGTCAAAAATTTAGGGTAGGTCGGGATACCGGAAACAAACATTTTTTTGAGACCTTATGAAGGTTGCATTCGCAGTTTTGATAGACGGACATACTTATATTATGGAATATGTTGTTGTTGTTTTTTTCATATGTAATGACAGATTTACAGTATTACTGTACGAACTTCCTGAACATCCCTCGTACAAGAAAAAGTAACCGATTTTGAGTTTGTATGATGTGATAAAAGCTAAATAAAATTATTTGTTGACAACTTGATATATATTGCTAAATAAATCAGGCGGCTTGCGTTTGATCTTTGTTGCTTTTATCATTTATAATAGGGGAAAAAACAGCACGTGAGAGTTGCAGTATCCGGGTCTTAAGCCCCATTTATCAATATTTAATTGCAAGTATATTTATTCAACCCCCTGTATTTTATATTACATAACGGAACTGCTGCAGTTACCGAAATAGTCTTTGAAATCGAGTGTATTCTTTGCATGTCACATATTTTTTTGAGAGGGAGATGGAGAGGGGAAACTTATTTTCGGAACTACATTCTAAAATATTTTTCTTGCTTTAACTGTGATCTTTTTAGTTTTTAAACGTTTTTTCCTGTAGATAACTGGTACAAAAATCCCGGTCGCACAATGTTTTTAAACATTGAGGAACACAATTTGAACAATTTACACACAATTACTTCATTATAATCTTTACAAGTTTCCTCATAAATGTAAATTTGATGTGGTTAAAACCTAGTTATATGACAATTATTTGACCCCTGCCAAGTTCTAATTTTCTTTACATATATTACCAATTATTCAATTCGTCTTCTTTGCTTAAGTCAGACACAAACAAAGGTTAAGATTTAAATTTCGATTTACCATACAAAAACAAACACAGTATTCAATACAAGATAAATGTCACCGAAATCTTCAGAAATGGAGATAATTTTACCATTATTAGGTCAATTCTTTTCTGATCTCGGCACGAGGTGTTACTCCCGGATTCCTTTGTAATGCGAATTTCATTATTCGAAAGAAATTTTGTTATTTTTGAGATAATTTGCTTGACTAGGGTCACGTTTAGCTAATATTTATGAAATCTGTATTATTTTAAGGTGGCATAGTGCTCAAGTCTGAATTCTAAACAGTGGTTAATAAGACGATAAAACTTGTGAAAGCCTTGTTTATTATCCCCCACCGAAGGCGGAGGGATATAGTTTTGGCGTTGTCCGTCTTTCCCTCCGTCCGTCCGGAGCCATATCTAGGAAGTGGTTGGGAATATTTAAATGAAACTTCATATACATGTTTACCACTATATGGAAATGCGACCCGTCAAGTTTCAGTCAGATTGCTAAGGTAACACCAGTGTTATGGCCCTTAGAAGTTTCTAGTGTTAACTATGCAGGGTACTATAAATATGGCAATTTCTGCTTCATAACTTGTGAAATATTTGACCTAGAACTATGAAACTTAAACTGAATTTAGATCACCATAATTTGATAGCGCACACACAATTTTGTCAGGATTTCTTTAGTAATTTTAGAGTTATTTCCTTTAATTGTTTGAAAATCCAAATATTTGTACATAAATTAACAAACTGGTAGAATTTCATTAAACTTCTTTCATTTTTTTCATGAACATTTATTATCAACATGTGAGTTCTTTTTCTTTAATTTTTTTTTCAAACCTCCCATGAATATTTATCAACATGCAAAGCTGTATCCTCCCCCGCCTCGCTCCTCCACCCAGTCATCCCCACCACCCCAATCATGCATCCCTCCCCCCACCCCAACAATTTTGTTTTCATGTTTTATTTTCCATCAATATTTATGATCAAGTTATGAAGTTTTGTACCCACACTCACCCGGTCAGCCCCCCCCCCCACCCCCCGCTTCCCCCCACCCCAAATGCCATCCTTTTTTTAATAAAAAAAATTCAAACCTTTCATGAATATTTATCAACATGTGAAGTTGTAACCACACCCACCCCACCACCACCCACGTTCCAGATTTCTTACTTGATTGTGCTCAACTAAGGACATCTGTCCTTTAAAGTTCAAATGTATATGTTAAACAGCGACACTTGGTGCCAAACTACTCAAATACAATATTTCGTTCTAGTTACACTTCATGCCCACATTTCAAATAACTCCATATAATTCTAAAAGCTAAGCTTATTACAGTAAACATATTCCATTCAAAATAATTTTATTAGCCAGGATCAACGTAACATACGAGTACATTTAAAACATTCGTTTTCTGTTAAATTGATCTTGACTAATGAAATTATTTACTCCTTAGTAACATCCTTAACTTTTTGCCGGATATATTTTTTTGCCATTCCTCACCACAAACCCTTTCGGCGGTGGATACCAATTCATTAAAAATTTGCTTGTTTGAAAAATCTTTCTTCCTTCTTTGACAAACAAGCAAAGAAATCGAGCCATATTTTAATGAAAAAGTAGCCAGCGGAGCCTTGTTACTTTTTTCTACACAAAGATTTCTATGGAAGGCCGATGCGCCATGTAATTTGCCAAATTCTAAATAGTTAATACAAAATGCTATTTGCCAAATGCTCAGAATCACATATTGACTGTCAAACGGTAATTTTCAAATGATGAATTTGTTTGCTAATTTTTAATTGCGAAATGCAGAACAATGAATAACAAATGCTTATTGCCAAGGAGCTGAATATATCAGTGGATGAATGCATCCTTTAAATAGTCATTGGCCATCGTTACATAACATTTTTTTCTGTTGAAAACTTTTTCTAAGCATTTTAGAGTAAATTAGTTTCAGTCCCATTTTCCCAGTACCGCTAGAACATAACTCATAATGCGTTTTCAAATAATCAAAGTAACATGCATTAGTTTAAGTAATTAGATACAGATCGGCTTTCCATAGATTACTACGAATCCGAATAATAGAAAAGATGTGAAAAATGTGGTTGTTCGTCAAAATATACAAAGTTCTGTTGCCAACTGCTTGTGTGTACATTTTTGGGTGATTTTGAGTACATGCGTGTAATGTCCGTATTTACCGACAAGTTCACTCTCATTAGACGGGAATAGCGGGCCTCGAAACAATGTATCTATTTTACTTAAAACATTGAAAAAAGTTCGAGAGGTGTGAACTACGCCATGATAGAGCTTTTTAGCTGGCTTATCCGAGGTTGTTTTTTTTTTGTGTTAATTTACCATACCGGATACCGTGAACAGGTACAAAGTTCTTCTATTTCAAGTATTTAATAACATTTTTGCTGCGATCAAGAGCACTTCAACTTCAAGCATTTGATGATAATTTAAATGCTACAAATGTGTTGGATTGAATTGAATCTAAATAAATGATATTTGAACAAAGTGTTTTTAGAAAACAATGTTTTTGCGTTATCCTGGAAGTATTTTAAGAGGGACGACACATGCATTCTTTCCTATTCATTATATCATTAATTAATTGCATCGTAATCCTGACACGTAAACTTTAGTGCAATTTATTTATTTTACACTGATTGTTCAAACAATACATTTCAGCTGTGCTGATAAATGATTCCTAGATTACTAACATTTCTCAGTATGCAATTACTTACTTAGTATTCTAATCTTTGCAACATTTAAGCCTAAGGCCCTCGGGTTATACCGGCCCTCTACAATGCAGTTTTAGATATGTATATACATTGCCATTAAAATGTGTCTAATAGATATCTCATAACTGCATGGCTTTTACATGCATACAAATATACAAAAATATGAAAGAATTTATGGCAAAAATACATTATAAGAGATCACATCACCTTCATTATGACGCCAGTTTTCCACCCCAGAGTCTCAAGCTTTACAAGACTCCTTTCCATCTTCGTTGCTGTATGAGGACTCCACCCCTTTTTACATATATGAGTCTCTTACACTGCTCAATTTTTAGGCTCCCTTCCCTCTCCGGCTTTTTATAGTCCATTCCCTTCCACTCTTAGCGAGTCATATTCTTATCCAAGTATTCCGTCTCTTAGCTTTTAAGGCCATCCCCAATTTTCCTTCCCTAGATTTTTAAGAGGTTCGTTCTACTGTATATATTTATAAGTGCCTATACTCTTCCCTAGATTTGTAAACTGCCCATTCTGCTCTCTAGCTTAATAAGGCCAATACTCTTCCCTAGATATGTAAGAGGCCCATTCTGTTCTCTAGCTTTATAAGGCCAATACTCTTCCCTAGATATGTAAGAGGCCCATTCCGCTCTCTAGCTTTATAAGGCCAATACTCTTCCCTAGATATGTAAGAGGCCCATTCCGCTCTCTAGCTTTATAAGGCCAATACTCTTCCCTAGATTTGTAAGAGGCCCATTCTGTTCTCTAGCTTTATAAGGCCAATACTCTTCCCTAGATATGTAAGAGGCCCATTCCGCTCTCTAGCTTTATAAGGCCAATACTCTTTCCTAGATTTGTAAGAGGCCCATTCCGCTCTCTAGCTTTATAAGGCCAATACTCTTCCCTAGATTTGTAAGAGGCCCATTCTGTCTCTAGCTTTATAAGGCCAATACTCTTTCCTAGATTTGTAAGAGGCCAATTCCGCTCTCTAGCTTTGTAAGGCCAATACTCTTCCCTAGATTTGTAGGAGATCCTTCCGCTCTCTAGCTTTGTAAGGCCAATACTCTTTCCTAGATTTGTAAGAGGCCCATTCCGCTCTCTAGCTTTATAAGGCATATACTCTTTCCTAGATATGTAAGAGGCCCATTCCGCTCTCTAGCTTTATAAGACCAATACTCTTTCCTAGATTTGTAAAATGCCCATTCCGCTCTCTAGCTTTATAAGACCAATACTCTTTCCTAGATTTGTAAGAGGCCCATTCCGCTCTCTAGCTTTATAAGGCCAATACTCTTTCCTAGATTTGTAAGAGGCCCATTCCGCTCTCTAGCTTTATAAGGCCAATACTCTTCCCTAGATATGTAAGAGGCCCATTCCGCTCTCTAGCTTTATAAGGCCAATATCCTTTCCTAGATTTGTAAGAGGCCCATTCTGTTCTCTAGCTTTATAAGGCCAATATCCTTTCCTAGATTTGTAAGAGGCCCATTCCGCTCTCTAGCTTTATAAGGCCAATACTCTTTCCTAGATTTGTAAGAGGCCCATTCCGCTCTCTAGCTTTATAAGGCCAATACTCTTCCCTAGATTTTGTAAGAGGCCCATTCGCTCTCTAGCTTTATAAGGCCAATACCTTTCCTAGATTTGTAAGAGGCCCATTCGTTCTCTAGCTTTATAAGGCCAATATCTCTTCCTAGATTTGTAAGAGCCCATTCCGCTCTCTAGCTTTATAAGGCCATATCTTCAATGGGCCTTCTTCTCTAGCTTTATAAGGCCTATACTCTTCCCTAGATTTGTAAGAGGCCCATTCTGTCTCTAGCTTTATAATGCCTGCACTCTTCCCTAGATTTGTAAGAGGCTCATTCTCTCTCTAGCTTTATAAGGCCTATACTCTTCCCTAGATTTGTAAGAGGCCCATTCCGCTCTCTAGCTTTAAAAGGCCAAATGGGCCTCTCTCTAGCTTTATAAGGCCAATACTCTTTCCTAGATTTGTAAGAGGCCCATTCCGCTCTCTAGCTTTATAAGGCCAATACTCTTTCCTCCCATCCGCTCTCTAGCTTTATAAGGCCAATACTCTTCCATAGATTTGTAAGAGGCCCATTCTGTTCTCTAGCTTTATAAGACCAATACTCTTCCCTAGATATGTAAGAGGCCCATTCCGCTCTCTAGCTTTATAAGGCCAATACTCTTCCCTAGATTTGTAAGAGGTCCATTCCGCTCTCTAGCTTTATAAGGCCAATACTCTTTCCTAGATTTGTAAGAGGCCCATTCCGCTCTCTAGCTTTATAAGGCCAATACTCTTTCCTAGATTTGTAAGAGGCCCTAGATTTGTAAGAGGCCCAATTTCGCTCTCTAGCTTTATAAGGCCAATACTCTACCTAGATTTTAAGAGGCCATTCTGCTCTAGCGTAGTAAGGCAATACTCTCCTAATTTGTAAAAGGCATTTCGCTCTTACTTTTAAGGCAATACTCTACCTAATTTCAAGTTGCACCCAAATCGCAAATTGATGTTGTTTCGGATTTTCAAATATTGGGCAGAGCGAAAAAAATTAAAATTTTTTTTTCAATCATCATTATGATGCACGAAGAGCGATAAATAAAAAAAAGTAATTATCGCTTGTGTCATGTTTAACACCAAATAAAGTGTATTTCCATCTATATTGTATGACAAGCCGAAACAAGCTTAATTTTGGTTCAGCAAAAATGTGTACAAAACAGTTTCGGAGAAAAGACTCTTCACTGAAATGGGATTTGGACGTAGTAAGTAAGGAGTCCGAAAATATTTTTATTACTGGATATTTTATTGTGTTCCTCAGTGTAAAAGGCACATGTGGCAATTAATAGCTGAATGTTTGTCCCATACATACTTTCAATGGGTCTTCTTTATTAGTATACTTAAGTGGACATGAGAATATTGCCAGGAGTTTCATGTTTGATAATTATCTTTTAAGTTAGGGTACCTGGTTAGAACTTTATTCAAACTAATTTGACTTAAACCTCGGAATATTGAGATAAGCTTTTCGTATGCGCAATATCTCCACTCGGTTAGGTTGCCCGACAGAAATATAAAACAATCATTAATGTGACCGTCAAATTATTTGGACTAGTTTGAATTTTTTATCACGTGTTTGCATTTGCAGGGGACATCAATCATTATACATTGAAAATGCAGTTTGTTTTAAACATAATTACTAACAATTGTGATATTACTTATTTTTTTCTTCTCTGACCCCCAATACTTCAAAGGAAAGATTCTCAATACTTCAAAGCAAAATATGTTTTTTACAAGCTGATACTCACTTTTGCTCTTCCATTTCGCCATTTTCTTTGGTGTCTTTCCTTTTTATTAATTGTGGTATTTTTCTGGCAGTCCCACATGAATTTGATCGTTGTCCAGTTATAATATGCAGACAACAAATCTCGTACATGTGATACGCCAGATTTTTCAACATCTGGACAGCGTTGTTAGTAAACGTCATTTTTCGTAGTTTTACTTGATTATTCCCAATGTTGAGCTTTAGCTGCTGTAATTCCTACTCGGCTCCAATTCATTTACAATACTTGTTATCACTACCAACTTATTCCAAAGATTATTGTCTGTTAACTAGTATATTTTTTCTAATTTAATTTTACACAATTTCATTCATGTAGGCTGCCATTTTTCATGCGTCTGCTCACTTTGATGAAACATAACCACTACCATACAGTTAAACTTGTATTGACAGTAGCAAATATGGACGGTCGACGGGTAAAATGAAAATAAAATTACTGAAAATGACTTTTATTTTTATTTCGTTTTGTCAAAAAATAGGGTCTGCGCTCCCGTTAACTAGAAAATTAAAAAATGCTGGCCTAAATTACAAGTTAGGTGCGTTTAAACTTCGGAATTAACACCTTTTTTTTCGTTCCTACTGATTTCGACCCAGCGCAAAAAATACGCCAGGTGCGGGCGGTCAAAAAAAAAAATTAAAATATTTTTTTTCATTTCCCGTCAAATTGGTGCGGGAAATCCGACGAACAGGTAATCAATTTGGTGTGGCCTTAGTGGCATGTTTTCTATTTCAGACACCACATTGGAGAGAAATGCATTGATGGAGAAGGTATATCCGAAGTTGAAGAACAATCTCAGAGAAAAATACGGTCTCGAATTCCAGGTAAGCTTAACATTTAGTAAGTATATAAAGCATCTGCTTTTATGTCAAACAGCAGCTTAGTTATGTTAAATAATTTGTGTATAGGTGGGCGGGGGGGGGGGGGGGGGGGGGGGGGGGGGGTAGGTATGTTGGACAAGGATGATCAAGCTGTCAATATAGTAATTACTCAGTAATATGGTTTCCTGGTTTTCTCGACCAATATCATAATAATAGAAATGGTCTAACCAGTGAAAGTAATCCTACCTTTATCATTTTTATATTTATGTATAAAATTGTAAAAAACTTGCAGTCTGTTATTGACATATAACATAACGGGCTAAAATCAAATTGTGTTTTTCATCTTTACTTTAAGGAATGGAAAATCAACAAAATATCTATACAAATCAATATATAAGTAAACTTTTCATATTTGTCGAATCGTGTGAAACATTATTGCAACATTAACACGAGAAAAGGTTTCTTTTCATCTGTTGACAGAAATTGAGATCTATTTCTCATCTTTGAGGGGAAAAACACTCAAAATGTGAAAAGCGTTGATACCCCCAGACATTAGTTTCCTGTTTTGATAATGTAATAACTTTCCATAGTCTGTGTCATAGCTGACAATAGTATTTACTCTTTGCTTTGGGCAGCACTAAGTTAATTGGTTAAACATATTTGGGAAAGTTACGATAAAGGGTGATAATATCGAATTATTACAATATAATTAGCCACAGATCACTGGGCTGTCACACCAGAATTTGAACACTATGATAAGGTTCAAGATTGGTCCTCCAACGTGCCTAAATTAAATTATAACACTTGACAATATCGTGGAAACTGGGCCATATCTATGAACATGAGCATTTTATCTCAATTTTTGTATTAAGACAAATAACTAAAGTTGGCTATCTTTGTAACACTGATATTAGTGCTGTGTGTTGGCGTTAAACAAAATAACATTGAACGTTTTTCACTTATGTAACCCTTTATATCTTTCTGAGGTGTCATAGTCACTAGTTTGCGATAATGACAAAAAATCTACTGTCAAAAATCTTTAAAAGAACACCGTAGAAAAAAATTAATGAAGGATTTTGTTCGACTGTTTAAATAGTTCTGTTCCCTGTTCCCTCAATGTAAACAATTTCATAGTGGCATGGTTTTAAATTTCAAACTATCAGCTTAACTCTTAGTAGTGGTCACACTGCTCCCAATCTGTAACTGTAGTAACCCCCCCCCCCCCCCCCCCCCCCCCCCCCCCACCACACACACCCCTGACGGTATTGATAATTACGTCAAAAGCTGGACTAAGGTCACGTAAACCGAGGTGAGTTTTGTTCAGTGTTGTGGCATGGTTCTCAATTTCATAAATTTGATTAACTTCTGTCCCTATTATAAAAAATGCTCGCAGGGCGGTATGTAGCCTGGCTCCCTGGCTGCATGGTTATTTTTTTATATAAATACTGCAAGCAAAATAAGAAAGTCTTAAGCCTCTAAAATAGCACATTTTATCTGATGGCTGAATCTATGTTCGGAGCCAGAGGCAATAAAAAATGTCAATGTAGAAACAACCTGCTGGAGTTGCTTCCCTATTAATAAATAAACATATATATGTAAATAAGAACAAACATAGGGACGGGAGCCAGTCTAGGCGGTAGGGAAATGGTTTAATAGATAACGGAAATGATCACACATTTCTTATGTTTAAATGATTATGTTATGCAGTTCCATTAAACGAAATAGAACAGCATTAACTTATTTGAATAAAAAATTATGACAGAGAGTTCGATTGGCCGTCAAATGACCGAGAAACTAGGCCTGGATTTTGACTGACACATAATATTGCAGATATCAATGTTACCGTAAATGAAATATGATAAAACCAGGCTAAGAACAATTACAACATTAAATACCCATAATGTATCGATTTGATATAAAATAACTCTCTTAATTATGAGCTTGTCATAAAACGATTAATAAAAGAACTGATAAAGAACAAGGTCTAGTGTTTTCCCAGGAAATTATTTCTCAAATTTGCGACCGGTGTTATTGTAAATAACACCTGTTGTAAATTTCAGATGCATTAAATCATTAAAACAGGTCCATTTTTAAGAATTACATTTTGGTTTGGAAACCATACTACATGTTAATCAAAATTGCATATGATAGAATTATGTACTTAAAAATTTTCTGGGGACTCCGTGGCCGAGTGGTTAATGTCGCTGATTTTGAATCACGTAACCCTCACCGATGTGGGTTCGAGTCTCACTCGAGTCTCACTCGTGGCGTTGATTTCTTCATGTGAGGAAGCCAGCTGGCTTACGGATTGTCGATGGTTCTACCAAGGTGCCCGCCTGTGATGAAATAATGCATGGAGGGGCACCTTTGGGTCTTCCTCTACCATCAAAACTGGAATGTCGCCATCTGCATTATATTTTCAGACAGGACACATTACAACATCCCCATGTGGTTCTTACGTCTGTCTGCATTTATGAGTACAAATAGTGATTGCTCCCCAGGGAGTTAATTCTTTCCGTCGAATTATACCGTTGAATTATAGACTTTAAGTCTTAGACAGAACAAAGTAATAGTTTATTTTACTGTTCAGAGCCACAGTGTCAAGGTCACCGACCAAGCATACGAAAACGGTTTTTGAAAACCCATAAAAATACACAAACTAGCTTTCTGTGCTAGAAAATAAATATGCCACCGACCATGTCAGCACGTAAAACATGTATTATAATGTAAAATAGATATATGCATGTTTCTTGGAAAAGTAAACTATCAGGGTAATGATAATTATTTGTTTTCTTTCAGGTTGTAGACATGAGGTGGGGTGTTCGGGACGAGGCTACAGATGATCACATGACGACAACTCTGTGTATGCAGGAAATCGACAACTGTCAGAGACTGTCAATCGGACCAAATTTTATTGTAAGAATGATATCAGTGATCTCTGAAATTACGTGGGCGTGTTTTAAAATAGACAGTGAAAATCGGAATGACTCGCAAAACAAATATTAACAAAATCTTCTATTTTTTTTACTTATTATGTAAATGAATTGAATATAAAATGTAGAACAAACCATGGACCGGCTATTTATATAAGGAGTGATCTAATAATTTCGGTTATATGCGGAAACGAATAGGTTAAACTGCAAACTGAAAATTGCACTATATGTAAGCGAGAGTTTTTGTGTGGACTTGTCTATCGAATGGTTCATTAAATCTTCCGAATTAATGAAACTACCTAATATGATAATTAGTGTTAATATGTTAAGTTCATTTTTTTTTCAAGCTGTTTCTTTCCTCTATAAAAATAAAACCAGTGAGCAACAGTATGAATATAATTGATACGTTTTGCCTTAATGGCACGGGCTCGTAGATCGATATAATCAGAGATTTGGATATAGCCGATATCAACCGTCAATAGCATTGATCCATGTGTCACGTTAAATTCATCGGAAAATTGTTAGGACGTGTTATACGGGCTTTATCCTCTTTCAAATATCCGGTCTTTTCATTTGATGTTACTTTTATACAAGGGTTTCATTTCAAAATTCCACGCTGAAGGTTTTGATGAAATTATAAGTAAATTAAGTAATCAAATCAGGAAAATGCGTAGATAACGTTGAAAATGTTTAATTTGCGATCTGACAGGGTGAATACGCGCACTTCCAGTGCAAGACATACATGTACATTGATTACATATTGTGGTCTGTAAACACCTTTTTGCACGCGCATTTTTTTTCTAGAATCGCACTTTGAAACCATTTGTGAACTCAACGACTAGGTACACGACCTTTCTGGCGCTATTCGCGATGTCGAAATGCCTTGCGGATTCACTGACTTTTCTCAGTTCTTAGAGCAATATTTTGTAATAACCCAAAGTCACCACTGCAATCTTTTGCATTTACCCAAAGTCCTCACTTATGAATACTTTTGCAGTTTGTGTATGAATTTCCCCCCTTTCTCTTTTCCACCTGTATCAACAATTTTGTTATGTTTCAGGTGTTTCTGGGTCAGAAATACGGTTACCGACCTATACCCACACATATAGACGCGGGAGAATTCAACATGCTGCGGGATTGCACCCAGGGTGAACCGGAAGAGCTAGAGTTAATGGATTTATGGTACAGGCGCGACGATAATACGGTACCAGCCGTGTACATTCTCCAGCCAATCAGCTCGATTCTTACAAATTTCAACAACAAGGTAACCAATTACGCCAATTTTGTTCTGATTGTGTTATCCTTTCAGGTTTGATAGAGGCTGATCACTTCCAAATCAAATGTAAGCCTCTGCAGGTCTAGTCACAAGTAGCCAAAGCGTTTCAGTATGTATGTGTAGCATTCTATCGAAATCTGCATGTTCCTATCGCATGCTTTAAGTAGAAATGGCGGCGTAAGAATCTTATGCCTCGAAAAGAGACATTGAAAGAAGCGAAAAGGAGTAACTCCATCGGGTTGTAGTTTTCTTATATAAAAGTTAACACCCCTTTTTCTTTTTCTTTTTCTATAGTAGCGATATAGTTCTTTATGGAAATATAAGTCTCTGAAATTCTGATCATGCTAGAAAATGTCGAAAAACCGTTAAAAAGTAACTGAATTTTATATGAAATAAAGAACACCCGAATTTAGTGGTGTTCAGCCTAGAGACCACACATTCAGACATGTACAGGGAAGGTAACCTGGGAATAAGGTAATGTTATGTCCGTTCTGGTAGGTAAATAATATAAACAAACCCAAGAAGCGAATTTTTTTTTTTCAATTTTTTTACTGCGTTTTCTATATACGTACTGACAGTATATACTAAATTTGCATATATTTTGATGTGCATTAAAAAAAGTTCCATTGAATGGTTTTCTCCCACCGTGCAAACGATGTAAACAACGGGTAATATATCATTCATACAAAAAAAATTTAAATAAAGTATCCGTTATTTCAGTGGAACTTAGATACTACTGGAAGAAAATGAAATTATATATATCGTGTTTCAATTTATGGAAGGCTATGGGAAAACATTTAGTGGTATCTAACCTACTGAAGTTGCCACGATCCTTATTCAGTGGTTTAAATGCACAGATGGTTACTTTTTTCTGACCTATGCCTCAAATATCAACTTATATCCACAGAAATGCGAATTAACAACCATTTTTTTTATGCATTTGAACACAATAAGTGTGCTTTCATTGATAATACTGTAATACAGTATCAGCTGGTGCACAGCTTAACCAGTCAGAATCTCTGGAATAGGTTACACCGGTCAAAATATTTCTACCCGTCTACCTCAAGTTTTTTAAGAATATATTTCAAAGGGATGACAAGATATCAGTAGAGTTTCACCGAACATACACAGGCTTTTACACATCCTGAAACGTTGGTTGCCTGCTTCAGTAATTAAACAGAATTTAAGACTTTAGAAGAGAGTCATCCCGAAAACAGAAAACTCATTTAAATTTCCGGTTTGTATGCAACCTGCGGCTGGTCGCAAAAGCAAAATCACTTGCCGCAGGCAGGCTTGAGGTTAAAGAGAAAGGCAAGTGTTGTTCTAACGTTAATTCTGTCTGGTAGGTCTTCTTAAATCATTTAAACGAGTGGAAATGTTTCCTAAATCGGCTTAAAATGAGACAGTTATTAACATTTCAAAACTGCCATTATCTTTTTTTCTTATAATGGTCCGATCTGAAAAGTTCTTCCAGCATTAAGAAAGGGTTGCCGGTAGTTTTCATGTACAATAAACTTACTGTAAGGCATTCCTTCCCTTTAAGGTAGTGCACCCATAATGACGATCGGCAATTTCCGTTTGTTTACGAATTCTCAGTATGAGATTTCGGCATCCTTTGGTTGTAATGCAAAAAATCACTTCCGGTTATGGCCGAAGAATGCCGAAATAGCTTACGGAGGATACGTAAACAAACGGAAATTGCCGATTGTCATTACGGTACCTTAAAGTTTAAACAAACATTTTCTTGCACAGTAATATACGGAAAAATCGAATTCATATTAAGCTCGGCTGGCAGTAAAGATAAGAACTTGTATGAGGACAAAAGTGAAACTAAATAGCTACAACATTTTAAATTACAGACCAGCATGTTATCTGCAACCGATAAATACGAAACAACCATTACTTTTTATCTTTACGACAATATCAAAACAACATAGGATATTTATTTCACCTTTGTAATTGTTAATGCCAGGCAATTTTGTATCGATTTGCTTTAAATGATTTGCATTTGTGAGATATTTAGGGTTATGACAGGACTGAAATATTTGTTTTGTTGTCTTAAGTATTAAGAAGCATAACGTCTATTAATTGACATACTGTAACAGACACGATAAAGACGCTAGAAACGAATAATTGCAATTTTGTCGTAAAAAAGCAATACCGATTATCGATATGGTATGTAAAATTACTAATATCGTTTTTGTTTTTATGCGCTGTTAACCAAGTACTCTTTTCATGCATTTTAGTCACAGTTAATACGTGTCAACTAATACGCATTCGGACTATTTAAAAAAGAATTCAAACAAAAAGGTATTTGAGATAACGGTTATAAATACATAATATAAAATAAGTCGGTCGATGAAACTGGACAGAAAGAATTATAAATATCGAGATTTCAATGTATTTTAGATATTTTATAGTTTCAAAGCAATTCATTTCAATGATTAAGGTATAACTGTACATTGAAATTTTACAGCGTCAAAAGCGACTAATGGAATCAGACCAGGCCACATGGTGGGACACATTGGGTAGACTACAGCGGATATTGAGGAAAGCCGCACAAGTTTTGTTCATTGCAAAGAAACTAGATCGAGAACAAATGCATAACTATTTCATGTCAGGTATAGTACAACTTCCAGTTTCTTAAGGTGACGGACCCGTAATGTTTTTTGGCAAGTTCCATATGATTTCGTATTCTTTTGTGTTATATCAGCATTCTCGGGTCGTAAATATAGCCCGTATAAAAATTGTTTTGGTGACAACAGGAACATGACTAAATCACGTACGGCAAAAATGTAGTCGAGCAGAAGTTATCGATTGTCATTATAGGTGTACTACCTTAAAACCTCTATACTCATTGTCAACACTGATATTTTACTGATCCTGTTACAGATAATGTTTTGTGAAATAACAAAGTAAAAAAGAGACGAATAACAGAAATACTTTGTTCATATAAATACCTGTCTGTCTTATAATTCGTGATGAATGTTTGACAGTAGGAGGTTGTTTACATATGCAAGAAAGAGCAGGGGCACAGGAACTGATTCAAGTGGAACTCCACAAGGACTGATATAGGCTCTGAGCTCATATCTTTAAGAATCTTTGTTACGGAAGCTCTTGAATGAAAGTTTGACCGCGTATACAATAGTTGTGCATTTTTTAAAAGACTTTCTCATGTATAAAACGTTTGTAATTCTGTTCACATTCTAAACTTCATTACCTTTTATATTTTCGCAGTGACTGAAAGGGAGATCACTCGAGGAATTCTCAAAGCCAAGAATGTGAAGGATCATTGTTTAGCCTATGTGAGAG
Organism: Mercenaria mercenaria; assembly: GCF_021730395.1. Lineage (NCBI taxonomy): Eukaryota > Metazoa > Mollusca > Bivalvia > Venerida > Veneridae > Mercenaria > Mercenaria mercenaria. The sequence goes on from NC_069371.1 coordinate 77,162,544, forward strand.
AAATTGAGAATATTAACATAACCTTGCTGAGATTTGCTTCTAAATTCGTTGATTTTGCTGCACGGAATGTTGATGGTGAAGCTCAGAAACTTCTGAAAACTCTACGTGATGACAAACTTCCCGCAAAAATGCCAGATTCAAATATTGTAAGGTTCAAGGTCGAATGGGGAGGAAAGGAGGGCATAGACATAGAAACTCATAAGGTGATTAATATTGATTAGTTATTAATACAATCTGATATCATTTTGCAGTAAATTAACAGATGGCGTCATGGTAGATTTATAGCGGAAACTCGATAATTTGGTTTTGTTAGCAATATATGCAAATATTAAAATAATGAAGATGGTCATAACATGAAAATGATCTTACCTTTATATTTATGTAAAATGCTTGAACATTTCACGTAAAAGTGAAATAATTGATTTGAATGTAGCATAAAGGATAAAATCAAGTTATTTTGTTTTATCTATAACATATTGGTTCAGCTGAAGAACTGCATGTTAATAGTCCATGAGTCATGTGTTGCATGTTATTTGAAAAATTGTTGAATAATCGAATAGTGTGCGTTTAAACTTCAAACAAAACGAATTGTTCCTTTTTGAGAACTTTCTGTTCACTCTTAATGATTCAATATGTATCTTTGTTTTCGAATCAAAACCTTGAAGAATATAAAATAATATTTCACTTTTTTATATGAACATGATACAAATGTCTTCGTCTTTTATATGTATCCGATTCTCTGCAGTAGTTTTTAAAGGTAGTTTTTCCCGCTAATAATAGAAATAAATTATTGAATCTACCAAAACCGCCCCATCAGACTTTCAAGGCTTTGATTTTTCTGTGTCATACTTGCACACATTTTCCTGTTTAAGTTCTGCTAATATTGACATCATGAGGCCTACATGTGTCCATTTTTCCTGTTACAGGAGTATATCGAGACCTTTTGTCAGCATTTCTACTCCAATGTTCTCCGGCTCGTGGACGATGCAATGGCAAAAAATGAGAAACTGTCTACAAACTCAGTGTACGTTGAGGTTCTACAGCATCTGAAAGCCTGTTACAACTCGTGCAAGGTGTTCCAGGGTAGGGAGGATATAGGTAAGATACTTTCATAGCTTTTTCACCTGGATTAAAAATAAAATAATGTAGTCATTTTTGCTATAAGAAAAAAAATCAAAATCAGCATATATCAGCTAAAGTGGTTTAATGTATCAGTGCATTTTGTACGGCTACTTTTGTGGGTTTATTAATTCCGTATTTAGTCTTGTACATTCCTTGAATAATACATGTGCTATTTTGATTTGTTTCATTTTGTCACACATGTATTGCTATGTTTTTCAATTTGTGTATTTCTTATTCTTATCACATGCTTGTTATATGCCTTGATATGGAATAAACTTTGAAACTTTGAAGCATTAAAGAGAAAAAATAATTATATCTTACAATGAAAAGTTCCAGCAGCAAGTTCACAACAAAATATAATGTCATGGAACTGAAAATATATCTCGAGATGTGTTCAAATGCGAGGCTGATTATAAAACAGTATAACCTTTGTTGACCGACACCACCGATGGGCGAACTCCTCCCTTCAGCGAGAGGTATTTTCTGTACCGTTGAATGAATGTGTTAGTAAGATAGTCCCTCTAGAGAAAATTATACATCAGTACAGCGCCCATATTTAATTATGCCCGGCGGTGTTTACTCAAGGGAGGTTACACTGTATAATATACTGAAAAAGCTCGAAAATTTGCCAATTGGATGGTGCAGATATACAAACTTTATGTTTGGTATAGCTATTGTCATTTCGTATGTTTTTAGTCAAAATGTTAGTATATCTTTACTTTTAATTTTCATAGTAATCTTCCTTCCCTCTTGAAGGAAAGGCCTCCGTGGCTGAGTGGTTAAGTTCGCTAGGTTCGAATCGTTTACCCATAGCATCTGTGGATTCGAATCCTCTCTTGGGATGTATAATTCTTTCATGCGAGCAAGCCGTCCAGCTGGCCTGCGAAATGTGGAGGGTTCTGCCCCCCAGATAGCCACCCGTGCCTTAGGTAATTAACAGAGAGACAACTGGGATTTATCATCTGTTAGATGCTGGAAAGTCGCCATATGAGATATTATTGTGTCGGCGTGAAGTTTAACCCTCAAAAACAGAATGAAACTGTTTTGTAGAAATGTTAAGGTTTCTGAATATCTATATGTATCTATTTCAGTTCGGATGATACAACAGTATGTGTTGGGAAAGTCAGACAAACCTCTCATTCTGTTCGGAGACAGCGGCTGTGGTAAAACCTCACTCATGGCAAAAGGAGCCAGCCAGGTTGGTTGATGGTTTCCGCCAGTATTTTTATTACTGCAGATACGTCTGCTGCATTTTAATGATATTTGTAAACATTGAAATTTGTAGATCGGTGTTTCAACTCAACTCAAGTGCCAGCCCGCGCATAAAATAATATCTAAAGTGGAATTTTAGGCTTCTTTCGCCGTTTCGTCATATGATCTATTATGTCAATGCCATTTAAAGCGACTCGTTCACACATTTAGATGAAAATGTGTTCACTCAAATTTCATTAAGTTTAGGTTCTATGTAAATGACCAGAGGATACACAATGACAAATGGTATTTGCAAGATATACAAATAAACAACCAAGCATATTATACAGAAGGGATTAAACTGTTGCAACGCTTTTGAAATAGTGGAAAAAATAGACATGCTTCCTGCCTATTACCAAATTCTAACACTTATTTTCACACATGATCATTTTTCAATATCGTATAAACTTTATGCCTAATTATGGTGGAAAGAACATAGAAAATTTCACCCAAACTGAGCGAGTAACTTTGAACCAAACAAAACGATCAACAAAAGACCACCATTTCAGATATCTCTGTTCTATAGGAAATAAAATATTGTGAAGGTTATTTTATAAGGATTAGATTGGAAATAATCAAAGGAATTAATAACAGATATCTTCTTTTAAAACATTGTTGTTTAGTTTCGCTCATTAGACATTAGTCTAATTGATTAGTTTCAGATATAGATTCTAATAGAAGCAGAAATAAATTTGCTTAGCTATCCAATGTACATTTTGTATTCTGTGACAATATATAGTAACGTTTGTGGCTGTTTAGTTCAACGAAATATCGGCATAAATAGAATTTATCTAATTACACTATCAAGCTGTTTTTGTCCTATGTTTAAGGCACGGTCATGGTTCAGTGAGAAGTCAACCCCGTACCTTGTACTCCGATTTCTCGGCACCACACCAAACAGCTCAAGTATAATTCCTCTGATAACGAGCCTGTGTCAACATCTTACGTGGCTGTATGAAATACCTGAAGAATACATTCCAGATGAACTGTCACCTTTAGTTCAACATTTTAAGAAACTGCTAACTTATGCAACTAAATCCAAGCCGCTTGTGTTGATATTGGATTCCCTTGACCAGCTGTCAGGCGCGGACGGGGCTCATCAGTTGGCATGGTTGCCGACAACGTTACCGCCTAACGTACGTCTGATAGTTTCTACGTTACCAAACTATTACGGCATCTTAGACACTTTACGCAATATGATTGAGATACCGGAGAACTATATCGCGGTACTTCCTCTAGGTGAAAATCTCAGCGCATCAATTTTGAAGTTTTGGCTGAAAAATGCCAACAGGACGTTAACAGAAGACCAAATGGGACTTGTAAATGAAGCGTTCACTAAGTGCAATTTACCGTTGTATGTTAAGCTCGTGTTCGATGAGGTTTGTCGTTGGAAGTCGTACACAGCTCTACAAAACATTTCACTAGCTTTCACAATCCATGACAGCATTTATAAACTGTTTGAACGTATTGAGATTCAGCACGGGAAAACGCTCGTGTCACATGCCTTCGGGTACATAACGGCCGCGAAGAGCGGGTTGTCCGAAGCAGAGCTAGAAGACCTACTTTCATTAGATGAGAAAGTGTTGAACGACGTATACCAGTACCACCTACCTCCAGTAAGGAGAATACCGCCATTACTGTGGACGAGAATACGTAGCGATCTGCCGTCATACCTGAGCGAACGTGAAGCAGACGGCGTCAACGTTGTAAACTGGTACCATCGCCAGTTTATTGAAGCTGCCAAGGAGAGATACTTCAAAAATCTGAATTACGTCAGTGAGATTCACTCAAATATCGCAGAATATTTCCTTGGTATCTGGGGTGGCGGGAAACCAAAGCCATTCGAATACACGGAAGGTCAGAGGAAGATGTTCCATCTGGAACAGAAAGGTGGTGAAAGTGATCGGAAGGTGCCCAGCCAACCTCTTGTTTTCGTGGACGAGAATGGTAAACAGATGAGACACAATCTACGGAAGCTGAATGAGCTTCCATACCACCTGGTGCGATCTCATAGATATGAAGAATTGTACAGTCAGGTGATTTTCAACTACAACTGGCTGCACGCCAAACTGAATTCCATGCCCCTTCAGTCTGTACTCTCCGACTTTGAAGATCTCCTTGACCATGTGTACCAGAAAGATGTCAAACTCATTGCGGATGTTATTAGGTTATCTAGCTCCATTCTGAGTCATTATCCTGATAATCTCGGACCACAGATAATCGGAAGACTTCTGCCTTATTTCACGATCAACGAGAACATCAGAGGTCTGATTCAGCAATGTGACACAGATGGACTGACCCGTTGTGCCTTGGTACCTGTGCACCATTGTCTGCATACTCCTGGAGGTCCACTGCAGTTCTCATTGGAAGGACACCTGTTTGCTCCGTTTGGAATTGCTGTCACATCAAACGCAAAGTACCTTATCTCCGTGTCAAACAAGTTTATAATCTTTGACCTTTCAACAGGAGAGGTATTCCGAACAATAGCGCCAGGAATCGAAGGGATTATGCAGAGTCTTGTCGTCTCCGAGAACGACAAGTTTGCAGCAGGGTTTACGAACAATAACCAAGTTGTCGTGTGCAATATTCTGACCGGTGAACATGTAAAAATCATGCCGCCGTTAAAAGTGCAAAAGGAATCTACAGTGATAGGCACTACAATGAATAATACTCACTTAGTTATTTGGACTGAGCTTGAATGGTATTTGTACACCATAAGTGGAACATTCCTATCGAGACATACTATAGAAATGAGCATGCCAATAATATCCTCCGATTTTGGTCCCGATGGTAGGCTTTACATTGTCGTAAAAAGTGGTGGACCCAGTGACAATGACATGACACTGGAAATGAGTGATAATTCTATAGAACCATTCGAGTTCCATAGTGCCATAGCAATAGCAAAAGACAAACAGATAATGTACACGTGTATTGAAATAAGTGACAATGCTGTGGCAGTGTATAAGCGCGATGGCGATGCTTGGAGATATGATAGAACTTTAGGTGATAACTTTGACATGGTGTTTGCATTAAACCTGTCGGAAGATGAAAATTTCCTCGTGGCAACAATAGCACTTGGATACAAACTCTGGAATCTAAAAACAGACGTGATGGTTCCTTTGAAGTTGCCACACGGGACGCGGAATATACCGACAAAGAACACACTGAATGGATTAGTTACCCTGACTAGGAACAACCACTTCGTTGTAGCAGCTGTGAGGAAAAACTTGTACGTGTGGGATGTGAAACAAGGCAATATGGTGAAAGTACTCGATGCTCACTTTGGTAGGATTATCGCCCTTACAGCGGTAACCCATGGTTGCAATAAAATTATATCCTCTTCCATTGACAAAACAATTAAAGTCTGGAATTTCGATAACATTCTTGAAGACGTTCATTCCATAGACAGACTTGAAAAACCAATAGAGACAATAGACCTTGCGTCTGAAGTGCCTTTTTGTGTCACTACAAGTAGAAATTGTGTGGGTGTATGGAATCTTGAAAATGGAAAATTGCTGAAGACCTTCGGTACTACCGCTTCAACCTCAGTCATCACTGAGGCTGTCATCACGGGCGATGGGAACTATGTTTGCGCTGCGGAAACGGCAAACATTGTGATATGGGACGTGTCGAAAGATGCTGCTGTGAAAACACTTCCACAAAGAGATACACAAAAGCTGATCAGAAACGAATTTGACACTCGAATCATAGCAATAGCAAAACTCGGTAGTTCTAAAGGATGTGTCGCATGCTACTCGTTGCCAGAGGGAGAGCAAATCTATAAATTCGAGTATGGGCTAAGATTGTACAAAAATGGAGTCGTGACATGTGATGGGTCATTTCTGGCCCTTCCGGCGGTCGACAAGAGTGGTGACGTGATTGGGGTGTACCATGCTAAAACAGGAACGCATTTCTACAACCTGCAACTGAAATATGCTACCTACAAACCCTTGATTAAACTAATTCCGATGCCGCATGATCCGAATCAGGTCGCGCTGATTGACGAGGACAAAGGAAACATTCTCGATTTGAAGAAGAAAACCTTGGTTCGATCTGTTTCTCGTTGGAACGGGCAGGTCACCAAAACTGGCAAAAATGGACTTTATGCACCAAGCAGAGGCGGACTAGAGTACCTGGAATTAAAGCATGGCAAAACTGTGAAAACTTTGATCCCAAAGGTCGCAGAAGGTGTATTTAGCGTCGATGTTATGTTCAGTAAAAATGACCATCACGTAATATACTATCATTCCGGTCACCGGACACTGCGAGTGTTCAGACTGACCGACGGTAAGATGGTCGCAAAATACAAGGCACAAGCAGAAGTCAAGGTCATGACCTGCAGTCCAGGCGGAATGTCTGTGATCATAGGCTGTGTAGACGGAAGTCTCACCGTTCTTGCGCTCGCAGACCCATTTTATGAGGAGAATGTATCTTTCTTACAGGCTATACCTAGTAGACAAAAGCACCAGATAGGAAATGGCCAAGCAAGCGGAGACGAAAATGGTGACGTCACATCGCCTAAAAATAGTATCGGAACAGCGCTCCAGGTGGCGCGATTTGTGGCAAAGGCTAGAGGTGCACAGAGATCGCGTGCATGCGTTCTATCGTAACCTGTGTTACATCCCAATGTTGTACATGTATATACCTTTTGTATATTGTAGAAGTTCCTCTGAGTTGTGAATCCAATCACATGCCACGCCTGGTTGTTACTATATTTAGCTTCAAAAAGCTCTAAATTGTATCAAATTATATACAGTTTGTTAAAGAACTTAACCGTCGTGAAATAATTGTCTGCATCGCACGTGAAGCATGTGCCCAGGAACACATGGAAATGTACACATTTTAACGGATCGCTTAATCATTTCAAATATAACAAATATTTAAACATAAGGTTAGATTTGTAACTAAGAAAGATTACCTGTTTTAGATGATAAACTTTCAATTTGCACACTACGTAAATTGATACGTTGTTTTGTCGGATTTTTGACCTTGTCTTTCATATTCGTGCTTCTGAATCAAATTATCTAACGCAATTTTTTTTCTTCTGTCTTGAACGTTGAACGTTCAATGTGTCACCTTGCATGACTGTTGTACAGTTATCCAATCTATATTGTAAATATGTATATTTTTAACCAAGATGTTATTGTATCTGTATTTATAAAATCAACGCATGTTTTGTAAATAAAATCTTAGAAGAGGACGAGTATTAAGTTCCAAATTATTGTTGCATTTTGTGTTTTAATTGATAACGGCATGGCATATCATAATACTTCTGCACAAATGTAAGCATTGTGTATCAAAATGACGGACAGTTACAATGTAAATTTGTCTTGAGAAATCGATAAAGTATGTTTCAAACAATAGCATTTTAGGTTACTCAGTTCGTTTTACTGGTGTCCAGTGTAATCTTTTCATATATTTTGAGCAAGATATTTAGGGGCAAGTAAAATGCCACTTGGTTCTAGACATTTTTTTTTTCATAATGTAGAAAGGACTGACATTCGTTATTGATGAGAAATGGATACTCTAGGCATAATATCGCGGTCTGTAAAATATGCAGACACATTTTACCGTGTCATTCACGCAGTAAAATGTGTTACAAAATAGAAGAAATTGAAACATGATTTATATCAGACTAATATTTAAACTTGACTTATATTGATTCGCTATTTTTGATATCTTACAGACTCATAACAGTTAATTAATAGGGTCTGAACACTTGGTTTTGCTGTATCTCTGTGATTCACGCAGGTATTAAAGTACATGTATTGATCAAGACCTCATATTTTCATTTTGGTGTAAACGAGATGTAAAAGCAAAATTGTTAGTCCTGTTTGGCGCAGTGTTATTAAGTGTACAGTTCTGGTACGCCATAAAACCCAAATCGAATCAAAACTTGTAGACATTGCTTCTATAATAAATTTCTGATGCCGTTATACATGAAGAGGTGCCTTTTAAAACCCCAGTGATAAAACGAAGAGAAAACGCATGTACGTCAAATTATGATTTCATTATCAAGATTCAAAAGCAGTGTATTGAAATAGAAGTAGTAAGAAAACAGTAAATGTTGTTTTATGCTTTATTATACACAGTTTTGCTTGTGTTTTTTTTTCGCTTCAAATACGGGTTGCATGCGTCCTTATATAGTTGTTGTTGTACTATCCACATGTCGGGAATGCGTCTCTTTGTTGTATTTACAAGAATTTCACCAAGATGTCCTATAAATTTATAAATGTCAGTTGTATTATTAATTGTACTTTCAATTAAAAGATATCGTATGAATAAATCGCGCATGCCAAGAGGTTTATACAAAATAACTTTAAGAACTATTTGCATATAAGACGTAGAGCATGACGCTTATAACAGACGCTATAATCAAAAGTTTTACTGTGTGTACAGAGTTGAGTTTTCACGCAATTTGACCAACTTTTTAGTTCATAACGTTTCTGAATGTACCGCTCTACTATTCTGCACCATACGCCCTAATGTACGTCATATATATATATGAGCCGTGCCATGAGAAAAGCAACATAGTGCATTTGCGACCAGCATGGATCCAGACCAGCCTGCGCATCCGCGCAGTCTGGTCAGGATCCATGCTGTTCGCTTTCAAAGCCTATTGCAGTTAGAGAAACTGTTAGCGAACAGAATGGATCCTGACCAGACTGCGTGGATGCGCAGGCTGGCCTGGATCCATGCTGGTCGCAAATGCACTATGTTGCTTTTCTCTTGATAAAACAGAAATAAAAAAGACAAATAGATACTGGTAAATACTATGATTATAAATTGATGATAAATAATATAAATTAATATGTTAAAATATACTACTATCAGCTAGATACAACTGACCTGAAAGTTAAGATATGATATCTTTGTGAAATTGACCTGTGATTCTCTGTGAAATCTCCAACCATTCCATACATCGACCACCATCGTTGGAACTCCGGACGATTGCTTACAGATCAGAAACTGCAATTTAGTGTACAGTTGACGTTTCGTCGAGCTCCATTCGTTCAAAAAGTAATATCCTAAACTGTAAAAGTATGTTGCTACAAGTATCAAAGTAACATCTTCTATAACTACATGTCTTTAAGTTACAGTTATAATCAACTTGTAACTTGTACTCGTACATATTTTATGTACAATGTACATGTACATAAACGGGAATGTTTATAATATCCAAATACAATGTATACAAACTTAGATGGTTAACATTTTGTTATTCTATATATGAGCCGTGCCATGAGAAAACCAACATAGTGGCTTTGCGACCAGCATGGATCCAGACCAGCCTGCGCATCCGCGCAGTCTGGTCAGGCTCCATGCTGTTCGCTTTTAAAGCCTATTGGAATTAGAGAAATTATTAGCGAACAGCATGGATCCTGACCAGATGCGCATGCGCAGGCTGGTCTGGATCCATGCTGGTCGCATACCCACTATGTTGGTTTTCCCGTGGCACGGCTCATATGGATATTTAATGTTTTATTTACGACTGCAATGCAATGTTTCAAATAGTAAAACATGGACTTTATCTGCTATTTATTTTTTCCTTACTCGCATATTGTTATTTTAACAACAGAATGCGCGTTACTCCGGCTACCCGAAATAGTGGTCTTAAATCCTAAAGTGTAATTCTAAAATTTTTTTCAAATGAAGGAAAAAATACACTGCTCGGCTCTGGTATCCGGCCGTATTGACAGTATCCATAGTGAATAGGATCCAAGACCTTTCTATTGTGGTCAGAGACCACCAAATAAACAAAAGTACAGGGAAACTTACTGGGAATAATGTGATCGTATACCTAGAAATAAGGTAACGTTTGTCCGTAACGTATACAAACGCAAGAAGTGTTTATTATTTTCAAAATTGATTTTTTTGGCTGTATTTACAGTATATTCTTAAACATTTTGACAACATTTGCTACATTTTATTTGCATTGAAAAAAGTTTTATCAAACGAATTTCTCCCGCATTGCCAACGATGTAAACAGGGAGTCATCTCATTCGCACGAAAATTACTCAAATTAAGTATTATTTTTCGATTTATGAAAGGCCATTGACGCCATGATGTTATAATGGAAGTTTATGGGAAAACAGTTGGTGGTCTCTAACCTTGTCGTAAACATTAATCACGTGACTGTTCTGTCTTCACCAGGTTTTATTTTGAACTGTACGCACACATTCACTTTCAGTATGTGCAAAAAACTTTCGAGTATTCAAAGGAGTATGACTCTTCTCGCAGTGCATCACAAATCAGATAGGATAGCTGTCCCGCTACTTGTATAGTTGCTTCCGAACCAAGCCTTGGTCGTGGCAATAATTTAGACCTGTTTTTGTCCTGCTCATTTTGCACGACCATTACACGTTGGGTACCAGGGCTAGTAGAGTTCAGCTGTTCAGCCAGGAAGGTACCTACCCTACATTACAGCGTCTTTTATTCTTGTATTCATGACGTTCTTGGCCCTGCGGAAAACATATTTCTTGCATACCAGACGGGGATTTCTAGTGATTTCACCGGTGCTGGAAAACTCCATCTTACACCTACACCCCGGGGTGTAAGATGACTCTCGTGCTGTAAATCACGTATAACGAACTACATATGTACAGAAGATGTGTGTAGTAATAATAATGTTTTAACGTAAAACGGATAAAAATCAAATACCTTGATAGTTCCTCTTTGTTTTTTATAACATATTTCTCTATTCAAAAAGCGTTATTTTACGAAAATAACATAACGTTTCATTGCAGATGATAAAACAAAACCGGAACTATTACGTTGTTTTCGTCTCTGTAACGTCATGACGTACTTCCTATTTACGGACGTAAAGTTCGCTTTGTTAATATGCTACCATAAGGAAAAAGTGTTATAAGAAAATCATTTGTTTGAATTTATTTTTTACTCTTATTTGTTGAATATGGTATGCAAGAAAAAGATTCTATCACTGGCTGTAGGTGCAGATGGGAATATCCGGCTCTCGGGTAACTGTTCACGCGGTAACTCGGCAGGAGCCTCGTAACCGCCTAAACAGTTACCATCGAGACGGGAATTTTCCCATCTGCACCTACAACCAGTGAAAGAATCTTATAAAGTCCTGACCTGTTTCGAATTATGTTGTTAAAGAACAACACTTACTATAGATTCATAAAAAAGAAGTTTCCCTCATCGGTGAAACATATTCACCCTTGCAGAGATGTGCGCGGGTGCTTCATTCTTTAATCTTTGTCATGTTTTCCCATGAAGAAATGTGGCTTTATAGTCCTTAATCTGTAACATATTATACGCACCAAGGTTGCTCATTTCTGCCATGTCGTGTTTGCACCCCCGCTAGAACGACAACACGACAGCACGAGGACACGATAGCAAGAGGATAAGAAACAAAAGCTGTCTGATGACAGCGCGCTCGACTACTCAAAGGCTTGTCAATAAAATGGATTTTATAATAGTACTGTTACAACTGTGTCACAGTAAGGATCAAAATTTACAAGTACGTACAATGGCAGAAATTTGTATGCAGTATTTACACATTAAGTACAAAAGAGTTCTGTTAAAATACAAGTCCAAGATATACGACCTTATACACTGATCCTTAACATAGCTTTGTAGTCTCAATCCAATAGTCCTAGTACTTTACTAGTATTTTAAGCTGCATGCAAAACCTCAATATGAACTAAGTAGACAAAGTGGTATAATTCTGTTAAAATACAATTCAGAGTTATTGGACTTGGTCCAGTGACCGTATGCAATGACCCCAAAACATGTGTGAAGTTTCATCACTTAATAGCCCCTAAGTACTTACAAAGGCAGAAACCTGTACTCTTTATTAACGCATGAATTTTATGAGTATAAAAAGGCACATAATTTTGTTGAAATACAAGTTAGACTTCTATGACCTGGACCTGTGACTATATTTACTGACCCTAAAGACGTGTGAAGTTTGAATTCAATGTATCAATGCATTGCAGAGATATTTGTCATTATGAATAATTTTAATCAAATTTCTAAGTTAAAAAGGGGCATAACTCTGAAAATATTGTTGACAGAGTAATGTCCCTTGTCATACATGTGCACACTATCACTATATGCAAGTATTCAAGTCTCAGTTGAATATCTTTGATAGGGTTCAAGATATTTGATTTTATCAAACACTTTAACCAAAATTTTTAAGTTAAAAAGGGGCATAACTCTGAAAATATTGCTGACAGAGTAATGTCCCCTGTCAAACAGGTGCACACTGTCACTTTATGCAAGTATTTAAAGTCTCAGTTGAATATCTTTGATAATGTTCAAGATATTTGACATTATAAAAACTTTAACCAACGCCGACGCCAGGTGAGTACTATAGCTCTACATATTCTTCGAATAGTCGAGCTAAAAAGTATGGTAGCGACCGTGAATGTTTCTTGTCGTGTTGTGACATTTGGCCGTGTCCTTGTGCGGGCGGGACGCCACGAAACCATACGAGAACACAACAAAATAGCATTTTTGTCGTGTTGTCGTGTTGTCGTTCTGTCGTACTGTCATGGGGACACGTGACAAAACGAGTACACAACAAAGTAGCATTCTGTCGTGTTGTCGTTCTATAGCGCGACAACACGAGACACGTCAGATAATTTTTCGTCGTTTCGCTTTCAGTTGCGATGCGTGGTTAATCTGTACATATAATATACAGCTTCCATTAATTGAGGTAAATGTTGCTTAATACCCTACTGTGTCAAGATCTTATTCTTTTTATTTTATTTAATATTTTCCTTTGTTATCAAGCTCTAACTCTAAGGCGGATATGTAGGACCTTCTGCGTATGCCATTAAACCGGAAGGCGAAACTCTGTTTTGTGCCGTGTTTATAATACGTTACATAAATCGTTACACGATGCACACAGTACATGTATTTAGTCTGTATTCAGACCCTGTGTTTTGTTCACAGGAGTTAACTCCTGAGGCTCAATTGTGTCCCTTTTTTCTCACACAAACCAAGAAAGATTGGTCAGAATAAGAGAAATATTATTTTAAACAAATGAAAGATGTATTAAAAAGAGAGAAAAAGTATTTCTGGATGGCGTCGGTGGTTCATGGGTTTCGAACCCACACATACACATTATTATTTTATTATAACCAAAAGGTCGTGAGAACGAAGTAACCAGCCGACAAAGCCAGATCGATAATTGAAGTGTAAAATATTTATATATACATAGTACAGGCTGTTGTGCAATGTATGACATTAGAGGGAAGTAATGACTACAAAAATCATAAAATAGACCGACACGAGTAGTGATTCTTATTTACCACACATTTATATGTATTTTGAAACGTCTCACTGGGCAAAACTAAACTTATTTATCTATATGTGATAAATGTACTATTGAAATTCAATATTCAATAGCACGAAAACAAGTGAATGCGAGATTATACCTTAAACATTATTTAACATCCTTTCGTTGGTATTGAACTACGAGGGGCGTTCAATAAATAATGTTACCCCGTATGTGTTTCAAACACTAACTAATGTAGTAGAAGACTATCTAAATGTTTAGGTTAACACTTGGGCGTGCGCATGTCACCCGGAAGGCGAATCTCGTGCCTCAGCTAGAACGTTCTAGCGAGAATGAATCTCGTGCCTCAACTAGAACGTTCTAGCGAGAATGACGAGAAGTTGGTGATAAACAGAACTATTAAATGTCATCATAGTCTAATACAAGATTTAGCTTACCAAAAGGTTCCTTCTAGCGCATATAAAATATTCTTTTTAAGAGATATTGTTTTAGCATTATTATTATTATTGTTACACGATCCACATGCATTAGAAAGAGAGAAAAAGTGTTTCTGGATGGCGTCGGTGGCTCATGGGTTTCGAACCCACACACACACACATTATTCAGTTTGTTTCAACCAAAAGATCGTGAGAACCATTAGTGGAGCAGGATATTGCAAAAATACTTCAGTTGATGATACAAGCATCAAATTTACAGGACAGTAACCACCTGGCATGCGCTTTAACATAAGATCAAGGGCCACTTGAAATAATGTCGTTTTCAAGATGGCCGCCGCAAAAACAAAATGGCCGCCAGTTTGTGTTTACTTTTCAGTACTTTATTTGAGGCAAGCATGTAATACATTAAAACTATAGCATTTTTATGCCCCCAGCATCTACTGATGCCGGAGGCATATAGTGATTGTCCTTTCCGTCCATCTGTCCGTTCGTTCGTCCGTCCGTTCGTCCACACGAGGTTAACCAGATGGGACCGTTTCGTCTTGCATCAATACCCCTTACTAGAATGATTTGATACTAATAAAGATGTAACCTGTGACCATTCTTCATCTTCAGACATCACCTGACTTCAATTTGACCTTGACCTTGACCTCGTTTTGGACTTAGGTTGCTTTATATGGGCCATCTCTTGGTTAACCAAATGGGACCGTTTCGTCTAGCATCAATACCCCTTACAAGAATGAATTGATACAAATACAGATGTAAACTGTGACCATTCCTCATCTTCAAACATCACCTGGCCTCAGTTTGACCTTGACCTCGTTTTGGACTTAGGTGCAAAATCTACCGACAAAGATGCAACTGGGGGCATCAAGCGTTTATTGAACGCAGCTCCTTGGTCACGGGTGGTAAACGCGCAATCCAATTCCCGCTGGGAATACGCTTAAAATGGGTTGCGCAACGTCCGGTGCTGGTGTTGCGCGTAAAAAAGACGAAACTGAGGTATATGAAGTTATGATTTTGCTTAGTATGAGACAAGAATAAAATTTCTCGAAAAAAGCAAAATGCTATTCGACACAAATATGATAATACATCATATGTGTAAAATATCTGGTTTGTAATTTACGATTCAGCTCTAATATCACAAAAACTCAGGCGACACGAAGCTTGTAAAAAATATGAAATTAACAAAAATGGAAGTTTCTTACCTCATATGCCTAATCTGAGGACATCTGACGCTTTTTATGATAACTCAAATGTTATAAAGTAACGAATATCAAAATTATTTGCTTTAAATCCTGCTTATGGGGGCATTATTGACAAAAAATCATCGGGAATGGGGTTGCACACCGGGAATGGAGTTGCTCGTATACATCATAATGTATATAATGTATACGCGCAACTCCATTCCCGGGGCGCATCCCCATTCCCGATTATTTTTTGCCAATCTTTTTCGCAAAAGCAACATTTCATTCAAGTGTATGTAATATTCATGACTGTTTTACACATGTTTGATCATTAGAAACGTTACATTTCCAGAAATATGGCACAAGAGTTAGAAAATTTGCATTTTTCATGATTTCATGCTTTTTTGTCAGTTCTAGCCAGCAGAGTTTTCGTGATAACAGAGCTGATTCTTAAATTAATAAGTCGATATTTCACATATATGATCTTTATTCATTTTTGTGCAGAATAGCATTTTGCTTTTTTTCGAAAACACGCGTAAATGTGTCATTATTTACAAAAAGAAAAACCCACCTACCTCGATTTTGTATATATTGATGCGCAACACCAGCACCGGAAGTCGCGCAACCCAATATTAGCGTATTCCCAGCGGGAATTGGATTGCGCGTTTACCACCCGTGTTGGTTTTATTTATACACTTTCGTTTCAGTTTAGAACAAAATATCAATCTGTAGTATTCATATTCTTTTAATTTGTAATCAATTTTGTATGACTGAGCTCATGGCTGTAGACATCACAACACTTAAGTTTTTATAACTTGCAGTTTTGTTTTTGAACAATGGTAAAAACATTCAATGCAATAAATTAAGATCGTTAGAAAATGCGTGTTATAAAAACCACGAGGCGATAAAGAAATAGGACACTGTGAGCACTTGCACAGTCAAGAGCAACGTTTTCTTATAAGGCAAACCTTAAGAAACTATTTCTGTTGATTTACTATACCCATGAAACTATGCACATCGGAAATCGTGTTCTAACCGAAACAAAATAATATGCATATACTGCATTTAGTCATTTTCTTAACAGTTGCAACATTAAATTATTGTGCATAACAGACCTAAGCGGTGGCACTTGCAATTGCCAGTACAGGAAATCCTTTTGCAGCCACACCTTTGAAGGAGCTGGAAGCATTCTGATATAACCGACAATTCCATCCGATAAGGGATCCACACATTGTTCTGCTTCAGCCATCCCAAGTTTGATGGAGGCGGCAGTTGCTGCATGGTAACAGCTGCTTTACCCCAGACATGGCCTGCCTGAAAAATTGCTCGCTTGGTGAATTGTTTCAGAGCACCTTTTATTGGTGGAATCGCATTATACGCTCTTTGTTTCCGGGCAAATATATCAAGTCGAACTTCATCCATCTTGCATGTCGTGCTTGATCGAGCATACAATATAACTAAACAATTTTCCAATGTATCCATTTCCTACTCAGTTATTGTGTATTTGGGAACACTGAGACTATGAAATACTTTGAACTATAGCTGTTTCACAACATTCTATTCCTGCCATGCAGATTTCTTGCCCTAGTCGACAAATGCAGAAACAGTGTCGCAACCGGTAAAAGCAAGAAACAATGGCAATGCCTCTGAGTGAGGACCAAGTAAGCAAGCCACAAAACATCAGTACACTGCCATAGCAAGAACTAACTAATAATTGTAATTGTTCGGTTTCCTGTCAATGAGGCATGCTTTGCATGAACAAATACACAATTATCGGCTTCTTCGTGATTACATGGAGCAAGCGCATTTCTGTTTCTATATAAATTGCAAACAATATCGGCACCTTTTGTTGCTATGATCATTTTATTGGTTTGCACAGTTATCATTATACCCCGAGATATCTAGGGGCTATTCTGGATTCCGGTTCGTCCTTCTGTATACGGAATTTGTCTGTGCTATTTCTCAGCAATTATTTGCCAGTTTTCAATCAAGCCTTGTAATTATTATCAGTACAAAGCCAAGTTGCCCATGTGCGAAGCGGGTACCATTTGGATGATTTTTTCACTTAGTTATGGTCCTTTAATTTTCTTCTTTTATATGTATATGGAAAACTTCTGTCCGCGCTTATCAAACCTTGCAGTTATCGTTCGTACCAAGTCAAGTTGTACATGTGCAAAGCATGTTCCATTTGAATTATTTTTTACATAGTTATAGCCCTTTATTATTTTTTTCTATAATTATATGTATATAGAAAAAAATGTCCGCGCTACTTATCAATCATTGTATGCCAGACTTTTATCACACCTTGTTATTACTATTATCAATGGTACCAAGTGTAGTTATGCATGTGCAAAACACGTTCCATTTAAATGATTTTGACTAAGTTGTTGCCCTTTATTTGTTTCAAATACGTACAGAGTTACATTGGATTTTTTACCATACTTTATATGTTAAGTATAACTAGTTGATGACCCTTGGTGATATAATAAAATAAAAAAGTGGAAACCCACAGGTTTCCAAACACGACATAAACGAAAATACTGCAGGCTTGATTTGATTTGTGGTTATGGAGCTTGATATCACAGAAACTGCCAAAAGACAATATTAAAAAGCAGATTACATGGTCCCTTGTCCATGACCTTGACCTACTGACTTAATTTCTTTTTTTTAAGTTATTGCCATAAAATTCGAACCACTTGTATTTCAGTGACCTTGATCTTGACCTACTTTCTTCTTTTTAAGGTACAGCAGTGAAGTTTAGAGATCTTACACAGTTTTGCACACCATTTTTTGTGCGTCTTTGTACATTTTCTCCCTGTACAATATACAAAGCAATGTATCATATTTTCAATAACCCTGTTCCTCTGACAATAAGCTGATGTATGGGGGTATTCATCACCATTAGTGATGCGTCTTGTTTTATCCGCACGAAAACTTAATAGCTTAGTTTTATTTTCAACGCATCTAAGAAAGCTATTCCATAGTTTAGGAGGTTTTCTTTTCGACATTATCAAGAGTTTGAAATAGAACATAAACAAAAGCACAGATACGTAAACTTACAATGATATATTCAAATTTGGTATCTGTTAATACAAAGTATGTACTATTATAATTTGAAGGCCAAGGGACTATCCTTTTACCGCCTTCAATATATATTTTAACATTTTGCTGTATGGGATACGATTTATTTTGGTCTTTTTGATACATATACGTGTTGAAGTTGTCACTGAACCCCATGCTGAGTAACATGACATTATGAACTATATCAGTGTGCCCTTGTAGTGTTTGTAGTTCATTCTATAGAATCATTACACATATCATTTAATTAAAGATTTTGTTTCAGCTGATAAGCAGTGGTTCAGTATTGCCATGATTTTGAGACTGTTTCTCAGTGAAACAAAGCAAGAAATGAAGGATAGAACAGAGAAGAGATTGAAAAGAAGAGACGTCCATATAAACCATATTAGCTTATTTCAGCCAATATCATAATAAAATGCTTTCAGGTTTATCTGGGACCAGGATCTAATCAATAGTCGATGGTTATAGCACTGAAAATAGAAGACTCAAACTTGGCCGTGATAAGAACGTTATCTAAAAGTCTCGCGGTCATTTTTAAGATGGCGACCTACTTAAATGGGTCGATATTTGGAAAAGGCAATATTAAAAATAAAACTATCAGCCTATGGGAACGAACTGATAGGGAAAAACATGTTACATCCCAACAAATATGATATTTTAGAACTTTACAGATCCTGATTATATGAAAAATGCCTCAATTCTGGCAGCCATTTTGAAATTTGGAGGCCATCTTGAAAATGGATGATTTTTAGATGGCCCTCGATCATTTTTGAATCTGGGACATATGATGAACATTTAGTGTAAATTTCATACTTGTATCATCAAGTGAAGTATTTCCTTAGATTTTCTCACTAAGCTGCTCCACTACATGGAGAACGAAGTAACCAACCGACAAAGCCAGACCGATAATTGAAGTGTAAAATATTTATAGCAGAGCTACCGGCGCCGCGAAGCGGCGCCGACAGCGTCGCATTACGGTTACACGTATGAACAAGAAAAAGAATAGAGAGATCTAACTGTGTATACTATCGAGTTGAAAATTCGTGGTACTTTTTTGGAATCGGTGTTGTTCGGATTTTTTCATGTGCTCTATGCACATAGTAATTAATCAGTAAAGACGTCAGTAGACGCTTACTGTTTACGGTTGATAAAAGCGTCTCACTTACTGCTTTGAATATTGAATAAAAAATGTAAATGCGCGTTTGATAATAAAAAATTAGAGCTAAATACATTTTGTACGAAGAAAAAAGAAATAAAATACAATATTTTCATTTTGAAACGACTTTCCTCACGTTGCCATGACCAAACTTTATCATATATACTTATGTTTGTCATTATGACGTCATAAATCAATTGGTGTAGTGGTTAGCGAGTTCACGTTGAAAACCAGAGGTCGTGAGTTCGAATCTCACCTGGACCAGATTTTTTTTTTTTTCAATTCCTTTTTTTATTTCAGTTTTTTTCTATTATTATCAGTTTTGAAAATATTGTATAACTAAAGTCATTCATGAGAAATTTAACAAGTGTTTAGTTTTGATGTCAGGCTCCAGTGTAGTGCCTGTGCAGTAGTCAGTAGACATAACTTTAAAAACAAAAACAGCTTTAGAATCAAAATAACAGGCATTGAACTGTGAAAAGCAAATAATGATCTTCTCCCCGTTCGCATATATTTCATCCATTAGCGTTAAAAACAAGTTTAGTTTCAATTTTATTCAAACAAATGTTAAGTCCCACTTATGTGGGCAGCATTAACACTGACCAGAGCTTACCTAAAAAACAAAAACTATCGGCGATCAATTATCAATAAACATCAAAAAGGTTCTTACTACCATCCCTGTTTTATAGTGCCAAAAGATTAACCATAAAAAGCCATAGAAATGTTAACTTAGAAGTTTAGTAAATAAACAGGGTTTTTCAAGAATTTCGGCATACTCTGTTTTTCTCAGGTAAAATTCTGATCATTAACTTTTAAAAATTGCTAGTCTTTGGGTTTAAAACAAGCTTTGTACAGTCATGTAAATGATTGTAATTTTCCCATACCAGGCGTCTATTATAGCAGTATTTTTGACTGAAAGTAAGACACAATCATTCTTCCTTTCAGAAAGAACCAAAATTTGACAATAATGACATTTAAAAGAATTACAATAGTCATTTCCAGGAGTACATAAATTGTAATTTCTACTAAATTTGGAATTGAAACATTAACTTTTTACATTAAGTCCTTATTGCCAAACATTTACATTCTTTATCTTGGTGCAGATTTTAATCTATATCAAACTTTCATTTAATTATATACAGAATATCTTACTAATATTTCACATGTCAAGAATTAAATTTGATGCAGTCTAAAACATGCATTTAGAAAAATCATATTTTCGGATCTTATAATTTTAATAGATCTAATAGAACATAAACTTCCTAAACGAATCCTTAGTTCCAGACAATTCCAACACCACTCCTTCAATTTCAAAGGGGCACTGTGATTTTTCAGGGAGCTCTGCCTTTTAGGTAGCACCTAATTTCATATTATATACCTACCGACTGTTGTGTAATGTGTGTCTTTAGAGGGAAGTAATAACTACTTAAATAATAAAATAGACCGACACGAGTAGTGATTCTTATTTACCACACATTGATATTATTATTTAGCGTTATTTATATATGTTTTGAAACGTACGTCTCTCTGATCAAAACTAAACTTATTTATCTTTATGCGATAAATGCACTATTGAAATTTAATATTCAATAGCACGAAAACTAGTGAATGCGAGATTTTACCTTAAAAATCGCAATTATTAAAAGCTCTTTCGTTAGTAAAGAACAATCCCGCATCCAGGAAGAATAGCTATTATAAACGAATTAATGGCAGTCCAGACATAGTCGCATTTTTAAATTCTTTTTTGAAATGGGAGAATGTCAAACATTACAAATCAGTATTATTAAAGTGGTGATATACATGTAAAAAGTTTCGTATCTAATATATAGATCTTTTAGAATACGTAAATTCGCGTAGTTTGGATAAGAATTTTGATGTATAAACAACACATCCTGACATCAATACTTCCCTAAATCTGACATTGATTTTATCATTTAGGTGCAGTCTCTGATAACTTGGGTAGAAGTTTCATATTATAAGCCCAAAACATAACTGGGCTACAACTTCCGCTTAGTTTGGTTTAAAAATAGAATGTTAAAAATAGATATGGAAATTCCCCATGCATTCCTGTCGGGAATTTATTCTATTTTTTTTCTGAGCTCATTTTTAATTTACAAAGGGTGGCGAATAATTAATCGACGTATTCAGCATATGAGAGGACAGAGGAAAACAAAGGTAACATAATTTTCTCATTACTTTTATTGTTCATATGGTTACATGTTATTATTAAATCGAAAGTAGCTCTATAACTACATCGTAGTACGTGTACTTTATAAGTTAGAATAATCACTTTGTTTCTGCAACAGGGATAGGGTGGAGCTTAGGAAAACACCTACTTTATACATATTATGTGTACGATAATTTTAGAATAGACCGGCACTTAGCATACGCATACCAATGTATCAACTAACTAACGTTTACTTTTCTACATTTTGTTTTTGTTTCAGAATGCTTAAGGTGCTTATTTTTGTGGTTACGCTAGGAACATCCAGGAGCGGAACGATAAATGTAAGTTTAGATAAAATACAATATAAGTAGTATATGGATGTCACACAGCCAATGTCGCCACATATGAAACCGATATGATAATCATATGATTTTCATATGAGATCTTTCATATGCTAATCATAAAAAAAGAGCCGCATATGATAAGCATATGATATCGGTTTATGATTCTCATATGAAAATTATATCAGTTTCATATGGAATGACTAGCATATGAATTTCATATGGTAATCGTTTCATATGAGAATCATATGTGGCGAAATTGGCTATGTAGGTACCAAGCGGCTAGACATCTAGCCGCCGTTTTTACGAGCTGATATTTCTCCAATTTGAAAAATAACCCACAACTTTCGATTTATATGTTGTTGTTTTTTTAAATATTCAGAATTTGCCCATGATATTAATGACATTTTTACTATCTATCATCGGCAAATTCCGCGTATTTCAAAGAAGCATTAAAATCGAAAGTTGTGGTTCAAATTTGTATGTAAATGAAATAACGGTCAAATCACGTCGGCTAGTCACACTTTTGAGTATCTTTAAAACGATAGTTATGTTATACTATACGTATTGTTTGACATAAATATGAATTACGAATACCAACATATCAATAGATCAAAAATAAATCGTACAACGAATTTGGAAACTTTGTGATTTCGTTTTCTATTTTACAACATCTTTAACAAATAAGTCATTTTTATAGTAGAAAGTACTTTTAAGAATACTTTAAAATCTTAATAACTAATGATATACTTAAATATTCCATATTTAAGATATCACTAAGTACATAATTTATAATGATAGCATGAGATACATTAAGAATATCACAAAATGAATAAAAGATGTATATATATATGTTGTTGATTGATTTAACGTCGCACCGACACATGATAGGTCATATGGCGACTTTCCAGCTTTAATGGTGGAGGAAGACCGCAGGTGCCCCTCCGTGCATTATTTCATCACAAGCGGGCACCCGGGTAGAACCACCGACCTTCCGTAAGCCAGCTGGATGGCTTCCTCACATGAAGAATTCAACGCCCCGAGTGAGGCTCGAACCCACATCGATGAGGGGCAAGTGATTTGAAGTCAGCGACTTTAACCACTCGGCCACGGAGGCCCCCAATAAAAGATATATCATCATATTTATCATAAAATAGTGAATAAATGTACCACAGCGAGTGTAGACGTATTATTCGTTGTTGTTTGTTTTGTCTGGTTTCACGTCGCACCGACAAAATTTTAGGTCACATGGCGACTTTTTAGCTTTGATGGTGGAGGAAGACTCCAGGTGCCCCTCCATACGCGCACTGTTTCATCACGAGCGGGCACATGGGTAGAACCACCGAGCTTCTGTAAGCCAGCTATATAGATGGCTTCCTCACATGAGGAATTCAACGCCCCGACTCGGCCCCCGAGTGAGGCTCGAGCCCACATCGGCTAGGGGCAAGTGATTTGAAGTCACAGAAGCCATGTAGACGTATTAATCAGATAGGAAGAAGAAAATGTATCATATACGCATATACATATGTATGATAAAAACGAACTTTAATTAAACGGAACTGAGTAATTGAATCTACAATTGAAGCATGCAATTGTTTCGTGGTGTAATTGGCACATTTTGATACGTTAACTTTATTAAGTACACGTGTGCTGTAAATAATATAACTTTTACGCGTGTAGTTTTAATTGTCAGTCTTTCAATATTTTTTTCCAGCAAATTATGCCGGAAACCGTATCAGTGCTAGGCGGCAGTAGCAGAATCCAGCACCTCAGTCCTAAAGTCGACATGAAAGAAATAACAAATCATGGTAATTACTTACTCTTTACCCTCCTAAATTTCTAAAATGGACTGGTCCATCATTCAGTTTGGACAATGCCACTTCTTATTCAATGGGGTGTTCACTGACAATTTACTGACTGAATAGCGGACAGTGCAGACCAGGATAAGCCTGCACGGCCGCAAAGGGCATGAATCACTTGCCACCAGCAGGCTAAAGATTAAAATGCTGTAGTCTTTGTAGTGGAAAACAAGTAAATAATTTAGGCACAATTTGTTGAAAAGTGTTGCATGACAATATGAAGCGTGAAATCGTATTAGGAAAAAATGCGGCGTGTTCAAAGCAACTGTATCTGTCTTTTCCATTTCGGATTTGACTGTGATGTAAGTATGTACAAGAATTTACAATAAACTTAAAGAATATTTTTCTTCAGCTAACACAAGTTTTTTTTTTCATTGTAAAAGCTATACACTCATCTGAACCACTCTCAAGTTGGCTTCCTAAAAATTGTTTCTTAAACATATGATAACAGCGTTTAACCCTTACCCTACTAAATTTCCATAATGGGCCTTTCAGTTTGCACAGTACCATTGACCGTTAAAAGGGGTCCATACCAAAAAAGATACTGATTGAATGACATTGCATATCATGATCAAACTGCACGGATGTGCAGGTTGATCAAGATCTACTCTGGTCGCAAATGCAGAATCAATCGTGTCCAGCATGACAAGGGTTGATCAAAAGAAACGATTTGGCGGAAACTTGTGTGTACTCAAGGAAAATGTCTTGATATACACTTGAAAAGATATTGTTAAATATCCAAAGAAGTTCTTTATAATTATGACCTTTACGTAATTGTTTAACTCGGTAATAGGCTATTTTAACATATTAGTTAACAAGTTGATGCATGTTCAAATACTTGACTATCTAGAGTCTAAACTGAAACTCGACAGGAAGTTTATCTAGGAAATACCAGCTATCATACAATTGATATAAAAACCGTGTCCTTCGCTACAACAATAACCAGTTATAATTTGTCTCTTAAACCTTTTCACGCTACATTCACAAAAGAGTAGCTACGAGTGTCTATACAATTCTCGCAAATATTCGACTAGATAATATGTTGTAAATGAAGTATATACGAACCATACACTAATTGTCTTGTATAATGATAAAAAAAAATGTTGTTTTAGAAAACCGTACAGAAGAAAAGCAGATGACGCGTCACACGTCAAGGAAGACTGCCCAAGCCTTAGAGAGACGATACCTGAAGCGCTGCAGAAATTCGAATGTATTTCATCTTTTATTGTTCCTTTTTAGATTTTAATAAAGCATATTTTCATGTTGATAAATATAAGTAATAATGGAAAAAATATTATATTGGATATTTTAAAATTTAAATCGGCGAATATCCAGTCTGATCCTTTCATCCCGGAAACAGGCTTGCTTTAAACAAATGTCAAGATTTGCACAGGTAAAGTCGATCACTTTAAATTGATTATGAAAACATGTAAACGCGATGATATTCTTTACATTAAAATGTAAAACCAATGTAAAGTAATACTGTATATGATTTTTCAGACTGAAGAATGCGACCACTTACTCACTGACCTAGTACAGGCGCATGCTGGCACAATGAAGTCCTTTCGGAACAAAGTCATCCGTATAGATTTCCGTATGTACGAACTTGCATCCTAGCGGGAAAGTTAACTGTTCTGAATTTAATTGAGCCGCGCCGTGGGAAAACCGACATAGTGGGTTTGCGACCAGCATGGATCCAGACGAGTCTGCGCATCCGCGAAGTCTGGTCAGGATCCATGCTGTTCGCTAACGGTTTCTCTAATTGCTATAGGCTTTGAAAGTGAACAGCATGGATCCTGACCAGACTGCGCGAATGCGCAGGCTGGTCTGGATCCATGCTGGTCGCAAACCCACTATGTTGGTTTTCTCATGGTGCGGCTCAATTATATCCCTTAATGTAGATTATGTCTGTATATTCAGTGTATCCTCGAGATCCAATTAACTTTCAGAGGGAGAAAATGTAGCTTCTCTGGTCCCAATCAGTTAAAAAAGACTAAAATGTCACTACTGATTTGTGAGACATGAAAACAGAGATTTAAGTATAAATGCACATGTTGAACCAGTACGAGTGTGTAGTACAATTCGGGTGTTTATATAAAGCGGCATCGAAACTAATCTGATTAAGGTCGCTTACTTCAAATCACTTTACCCTCACCAATGTGGGTTCGAGTCTCACTCGGGGCGTTAACTTCATGTGAGGAAGCCATCCAGCTTGCTTACGGAAGGTCGATGGTTCGCTCGTGATGAAATAATGCACGGAGGGGCACCTGGGGTCTTCCTCCCCATCAGAGCTGGAAAGTCACCATATAACCTGGGGGTGGGGGGGGGGGGGTGCGCATTTGTCTGGTCGCGTGATGGCACTTGGCATGGGTACAGAGGTCTAAATTAAAGTTGTTTTTTGTTTAGATTTCATTGGGGCGTATTTTGGATAGTTTGGTAGAAGAAATATGGGAGAGAAGGTTGTGCTTTGTGAAATGAAAGTCAATTTAACATGAGTAGTACTGGCAGGTCACAGCAGTTTGACTGATTTTGATTTGAATTTACAGTAAACAAATTTGACTAGAGAAATCACTCTACTCTTAGAATATACAGAACGCTTACTTTTCTCTTCATTTTAAATCATTTGTATCATAACTCTTTAAAATGAGGTAAGGATTTGTGTTCTGAAATGCGTCTAACTATGTTTGGCAACTCTTTGAAAAATGTCAGTTTGATATAGAATATATAAGGAATATTGTGTAGGCTATAGTACCATAGCTTATTATGAAATACATAAATGTGCCATATAATTCTATCCACATTAACTTTATTCAAGTGGGAGCGATGAAGTGTGTTATACTGCATTACAGAACGATTGTTGATACATCTTTATTGGCATTTCAATAAAACCATCATTTTTATATAATTTAAATCACACACATTTCAATAAAATAATCTCGGTTGCCTGGAGAACACGCCATCGAGCGTTTGCGTTAATAAAGGTGCCATGAAACTTACGTGTCCTGAGAAATAAAATGTTGGACCAGTCAGTCCGAAACAAGAGGCTCATTGCACGCTAATTATAGACTTGTCAAATAATCTACAAGCTGGTATAGTTACACACGTGCTGGGATGGCCATCTGTTATGCCCTGTTCGTTGTAACCTGTTGAAGGCTTGCTAAAACTATATCCTGAAATTGTCATATATGATCCTTAATATTTTATTAAACATTCGATCACAAGTCTTTTATAATTTTCAGGCTATTGTCTTGATGGCTTCAAAGTTGTGCATTTTGATACGAAAACTCAGATATGTTGCGATGGGTTATTTAACAAAACATCCGGGCATGAGGAGTGTTGTAAAGGGGAGATAATCGATAATACACAACAATTCTGCTGTAATGAACAAGTACAAAATAGGTATGCTCACAGACGGAGAATTATCTACATTGTATTCTCTGTTTCTTAACACAATTAAAATATTGCTAGTAAACACAAACCCAAAACTGGGTAGAGGTATTAGTAGAGTTTCTTCTGAATTTAACTATAGCTCATAAAGTTCTTTCCTGTCCTAGTTCTGAGCTATTCACTATTGAAGTAAAAATACATGTACGGCTAAATTACTGACCAGTATAGTTACACAGTTGAAAATTAGTAAATTGATCATTGTGTATTATAATTATTATTAAAAGACATTGAAATTTTGAAAAATCTGACATAAACATACTGTAGTAAAATTGAAATAAACGGACGGAATAGCAAAATGCCGAGATGCTTTAAGGAATTAGAAAATAAGATTTATTTCCAGAACGGAATTCTCTAAATGTTGCGGCACCTTTACCTACGATGAAAGGACACATACCTGTTGTAACGGACACCTGCATTCAAAGTTGGACGGCTCGTCATGCTGCGGAAGTAATGTATATAACGCAGAGACGGAAATCTGCTGTTATGACAGGTACAAATTCAATCGGAGTGAGGGAGATGCTTGTTGCGGAAAGAGCGTCTACAACACATTGACACACACCTGTTGTGAGAATAATATTCAAACCGCATACGGAAAGAAAAACCGCAAAGGTAAACTTACTGTGTGTTATATTTCATCCACAAATGGAAAATAGCCAAACTGATTTTATTTGCGGTGTTTTGTGGTATCTTAATCAGTTATTTTTAATGGAACAGGTTTAGTACACTTATTTCATTTATAAATTTCTAAAACGACCAAAATCGTCCAGTATTAGCGGATGTTGGAACAGCGAACGTAGCAGCATCGCATTAGTACTTCTGCTTTGTGTAGTTCACTGCGTTCCTTCGCGGAATGATATTGCGCTCCTAATGTCGCGCTGTATGTCCGCTACAGAACTCGCAACAAAAGCTATTGTTTTAACTTTCAGAACATAGCGATAACTATGCAATGATTTTCAGCCTCCCAGTTGCAGAAGAAGGTCTTTATGGGATACATTTCAGACACTAGAAAGTCCAGCATGTGTAATCATTAGAAATGTTTTGCAGATATTTTAGTTCCTGGTATGAAATAAGTTCACACTGGCAAGGCTGGAGCTACCAGTGTTCAGGAGCAAGATATTTTACCTCTGGACCATGGATTCCTACGTTGATATCTATAGTTGTTTACGTCAAATATTTATGTATGTGAAATTTTGAAGAAACAGTCTGATGTTCCCGTCAAGTAACTTTTTGTATTCAGAGATATTTAGAATAGTTTAGTCTTCTACTTCTGACTTAACATTATTGTTTTATAGATATTTTAGAAATGTTTAGTCCTACTCACCCTAAGTAATGCATTGTGTTGTATTGGAATGTTGTAACAATACTTTATTCCGCCTCCATACCCTCGAGTAACGTTATTGTGTTGTATTGGAATGTTGTAACAATACTTTATTCCTCCTCCTTACCCCCCAGTAACTTTGTTGTGTTGTATTGGAATGTTGTAACAATGCTTTATTCCTCCTTTTTACCCTCGAGTGACGTTATTGTGTTGTATGGGAATGTTGTAACAATGCTTTATTCTTCCTCCTTACCCTCGGGTGACGTTATTGTGTTGTATTGGAATGTTGTAACAATGCTTTATTCTTCCTCCTTACCCTCGGGTGACGTTATTGTGTTGTATTGGAATGTTGTAACAATGCTTTATTCTGCCTCCTTACCCTTGAATAACGTTATTTTGTTGTATGGGAATGTTGTAACAATGCTTTTTTCTTCCTCCTTACCCTCGAGTGACGTTATTATGTTGTATGGTAATGTTGTAACAATGCTTTATTCTTCCTCCTTACCCTCGAGTGACGTTATTTTGTTGTATGGGAATGTTGTAACAATGCTTTATTTTCCTCCTTACCCTCGAGTGACGTTATTTGTTGTATGGGATTATGTTTGTAATAATGCTTTATTCTTCCTCCTTACCCTCGGTGACGTTATTGTGTTGTATTGGAATGTTGTAACAATGCTTTATTCTTCCTCCTTACCCTCGAGTGACGTTATTGTGTTGTATGGGAATGTTGTAACAATGCTTTATTCTTCCTCCTTACCCTCGAGTGACGTTATTGTGTTGTATGGGAATGTTGTAACAATGCTTTATTCTGCCTCCTTACCCTCGAGTGACGTTATTGTGTTGTATGGGAATGTTGTAACAATGCTTTATTCCTCCTCCCTACCTTCGGGTGACGTTATTGTGTTGTATGGGAATGTTGTAACAATGCTTTATTCTTCCTCCTTACCCTCGGGTGACGTTATTGTGTTGTATTGGAATGTTGTAACAATGCTTTATTCTTCCTCCTTACCCTCGGGTGACGTTATTGTGTTGTATTGGAATGTTGTAACAATGCTTTATTCTTCCTCCTTACCCTTGAATAACGTTATTGTGTTGTATTGGAATGTTGTAACAATGCTTTATTCTTCCTCTTTACCCTTGAATAACGTTATTGTGTTGTATTGGAATGTTGTAACAATGCTTTATTCATCCTCCTTACCCTCAAGTGACGTTATTTTATTGTATTGGAATGTTGAAACAATGCTTTATTCTTCCTTACCCTTCAGTGACGTTATTTTATTTTATGGGAATGTTGTAACAATGCTTTATTCTTCCTTACCCTGGAGTAATATTGGAATGTTGTAACAATGTTTTATTCTTCCTTACCCATGGGTAACGTTATTGTGTTATACTGGAATGTTGTAACAATACTTTATTCTTCCTTACCCTCGAGTGACGTTATTTTATTTTATGGGAATGTTGTAACAATGCTTTATTCTTCCTTACCCTGGAGTAACGTTATTGTGCTGTATTGGAATGTTGTAACAATGTTTTATTCTTCCTTACCCATGGGTAACGTTATTGTGTTATACTGGAATGTTGTAACAATACTTTATTCTTCCTTACCCTCGAGTGACGTTATTTTATTTTATGGGAATGTTGTAACAATGCTTTATTCTTCCTTACCCTAGAGTAACGTTATTGTGTTGTATTGGAATGTTGTAACAATGCTTTATTCTTCCTTACCCTTGAGTGACGTTATTGTGTTGTATTGGAATGTTGTAACAATGCTTTATTCTTCCTTACCCTTGAGTGACGTTATTGTGTTGTATTGGAATGTTGTAACAATGCTTTATTCTTCCTTACCCTTGAGTGACGTTATTTTGTTGTAATGGAATGTTGTAACAATGCTTTATTCTTCCTTACCCTTGAGTGACGTTATTTTGTTGTAATGGAATGTTGTAACAATGCTTTATTCTTCCTTACCATTGAGTGACGTTATTGTGTTATATTGGAATGTTATAACACTACTTATTCTTCCTTACCCTTGAGTAGCGTTAGTGTGTTGTACTGGAATGTTGTAACAATACTTTATTCACCCTCCTTACCCTCGACTGACGTTATTTAATGAATAATTTACAGCAAAAGAGTGCTTTAACACTATTTATGCACGATGGGCGGTTATACGTTGGGCGTAATAAATGCACGATGGCGCAGCCCGAGTGAAATTATTTGTACGACGTATTACCACCCGAGTTAACGTGGCGCCATTCTAGCGTAAGAGTGTTTTAACAGAGACAAGCTTATTAGAATGTGTTATTTTGGAGTGTTGTAACAATGCTTTATTCCTCCTTACCCTCGAGTTACATTACTTTGTTTCAGGTGAATGTTGCAAAGATACGAGCTTTCATATGGACTGTTACAAGTGTGTGAATGATACTGTTCTCCCTGTTTTCAACGAATCCTTAGGAATATGTTGCGATGGACGGGTAAGGCTCTACGTCACAAAAGCACAAACGATCCTGATTTAAAAACACGAAATATATATTTGTAAAAGAATCTGCATAAATTTGATTTTGAAAGTCTGTCTGTTTTCAGTCTGTCAAGACGGGGACTATCACTTACTTATTATCAATGTTATTTTTTATTCGTTGTAGCAAATCTCTCTTTTAAACTTAAAAAATGTCGAGACAGAGAGTGTTTGTGTTATTACGAATTGTATACAGTACAAAAACAACTGTCTCAAAATAGTTAAAACAAATGACCAAGTTCTTCCAACATTGTTAGTTTCTGCGACCAAGTCGGCCGAACTTACTCTTTACCAATCAAACTTAAGTCTGATAGTTCGAAGTTCAAAACACCCTCACATTGAACAGCCCGTCACATTATCAGCCATGTATATACTAGTAGTTATTGCGTTTCAGGTCAGATCTAAGAAATATGGAAATAACACCGGCTGTTGTGGACGGCGAGTTATGGATAACGAAAAACACGACTGCCTGAACAAAGAGATAACAAATAAATCTATTACGACACAAACAGGTTAGACATTTTTTCAATAATTATATCACGACTCAGATAAATTGCTGGCAAATAGCTCGTGATATTGACCGTTCTATATTTCAATTTTCTTGGCTAAAATTTAAAAAAAGAAAAGAAAAAAGTACGTAAGTTTATTTCTGATGATATGTGATAAGACAATGAATGGCTTGCCGGTTAGTAAGTGTACATTTTGGCGACATAAATTTCAGTCACCACTTACTAGAAGATATTGTGTGACACATAGTGGTAATATGGAAGTAGGGGATACTTGACGCTAGTAGTCTAGATTCTATGATTTATACTTATAACAGTATTATTGTGTATTTCTCACCTATTAGACAGAGTTATCTGAATAAAATGTTTCCTCACACTCGTTATCAAATACTGGTAAACAAACTACTTTATTTTATATTTGGACAAAATAACATCATGTAGGATTTCCGTATATAAAGTTCCTTAGATGTTAAACATTCAATTTACGCTTATAAAAATTGCAAAAGAAGTAGTTCCAGCTTGAGTACTTATACATTGATAAGGTGAAACCGAGGCTCCTTTACTGAAACAGTATGCTTGCATATTCTGAGTCTTTTCACTATTTATATGATGTTATATTCACGTTTATATTACAGCTCTGCTTAATGTTTCTGAAGAGACAAAAGCGGATGGTAATGACGACAATAATGATGATTTATCAACCATGGTTGAAAGTGATATTGACAATAATCAAAAATCTAACAGCCAAATCGTCGTAACTATAATCCCTCCAGGTATGTTGTAACAGGATGCCTTTTATTTGCACTGTCCTGTGTCTTTGGAACATGGTTGGGGAAAAGAGTGAGATAAGGTGCAGCATAAACCAGTTTAAGCTCCCCAGTGGTGTTTTTGCCACTGACCGTTCCAAATTGGAGTTCCGCTGCGTTCCTTTTTTTGTTCGTTTTGTCCTCTTGTGTTTGCTTTGTATGCGAGTGTGTGTGTACGTTAGTCTTGTGCACGTCCGCGAATTGGGTTGCTGGCTGTTGGGGAGGTTGCGTTTTTGGAACGTGACTTTCCCTGTTGGATATTTATCCTTGTGTCCTTGTTATTTTAATATATGGTCTATGTACACTACAGCTTGATCAACCTTTTCCGTAACAAGGTGTTTTCTTGATTTCTCTTTAACCCTTATCCAGCTAAATTTCTATAATGAACTTGTCCATCTTTAAATTTGGACAGTGCCATTAACTGTTAAAAAGGGTGCTTACCAAAAAGATACTGACTGAATGGCGAACAGTGTCGTGTCCAGCATGATAAGGGTTAAACGTCATCCGAAAGATCTTGAAACCTTTTGAATTATCAAAATATCTTGATTACTTAATAAGTAATGAAAAAAACAATTTTCCTTATCCTTGACTTAGTGAAAAACACACATATAAAGTGCTTAAAATTTTGTGTTGCATTTACGTTCAAAATATTTGACCAAGAGTACTGAAACCATGTAGGAATATTATACAGCATGTGTAGTTGTGCAGCTTGGGTTTTGTTTGGAATTTCTGTCGGATAGACCGTAAATATGGCTCTTGGTTTAGTAAAAACTATGTCTTAGTATATAGCTTAATTCATGTCAAGGTAAAATTTGTATTTTACTTTCTTATATTTTGTATGATTACTAAGTATTAATTAAATTAGCACTTTGTAAATGTTACTTGTTAATTTATGTATGTCGTGGAATTTATTCATAGGTTACAACACACTAAATAGCTGTTCTTCTTTATCCTATATAAAATAGACATATTTCCAATGGCCGCAGCACACATCTGGGCCCATTTTAAATGTCTGTACCTTACATTTCTTGAAGAATATTGTCAGTGCTGAATAAAAATAAAAAGAAAAGTTGGGGTCATGTTTGATGCAAGAAAAATATTTCAGTCAAACTGCAAAATCAGCTTAAAAATGAGACCCTAAATTGTAGTGGTCGTGTATGATCTAAGTTTCCATGACATATTCTGTCATGTTATTATTTCATTATGAAAATGCTACCTACATGTCAAGCATAGATCTGTCATGTGATTTTAGCAAAAAATGCAAAGAAAATAAGGAAAATAGTCCACAGAGCAAAAAAAAAAACAAACAAACTGAGGACTATTTGAATCCGCCATTATGCGATACCATTTTTTTCTACCATTTTTCAGTTTAGTGTCTGTATGCCTTCATATGCGATAGTTGACCCGTAATGACATTCGGCAATTCCCGTTCGTTTACGTATTCTGTGTATGCAATTTCGGCATTCTTCGGTTGTTTTTGAAAATTAATTTTCTGTTATAGCCGAAGGATGCCGAAATCACAGACGGAGTTTACGTAATCGCACGGAAATTGCCGATTGTAGTTACGAAACTTTAATCGTGTTTTATTTATGTCAAATAGGATATTATTGTTTATATTTATTTCAGCGTCAGTTGGTGTGAGCATCGTAGCTGTCCTAGGATTTATTTGTATGTGTTACAAGAAAAAACGTTGTTCTGGCAAACCGAAGTTAAATAATAGAGCAGAGTATGCACCGGTACAACGAGACAATAACCAACCTGAAGCATCAGTACTTGATACTGATCGGAATATGCCATATACTCGGAGCATCAGAATAAATAATGACATGACAAACATATTTATCCCTGAAAATAGTAGACCCGCAGTTGACACGATTAACAGATTTTCCGCTGAAAATAGTAGTCCCACAGTTCAAATATCAGTTGATGATGATCTTCCAAATGAAACACGAACACTTCTTGAAAAAGATATCATTTCGAACATTGCTAAGTCTAATAAAATCCCCAACGAAAATGTGCTGAGTAATCATTTTAAGGACACGTTCACGCAGACATCTCCAGAAAAAGAGTCCAATCGCAGAACGATTTTTGGAAAACCATTTGAGCATAATTTTCTTCTCGGAATGTCAAATGCGACGGCTCAAATGCCCAACTCTGATGTTAAAATGACTTTACCTCAAAGTATACTGAGACATAACCAAGTGGAAGTGAACTGCACAAGTTTTGATACACTATCGCCGTTACGGAGGAAGCTGGGACTAAACGATGATGAGAGAATTGCCTCCCCTGTAGCAGAATACGCACTGACGGGGTATGGACTTCTTCCAGATTACGCCGTTGTCATAATTCCATTCATTGGCTCACCGGCTGATCTGAAAGTTCGGAAGTTTCAGTCGGATGAAGGACTGAATACGGTCGTTAAGTCGATAGATGTACCACGACAAGGGAAGATGAATGAGGATGTCGACGTATTTTACATTCTTAAAGGTACCGAGTTACAATTTCTCGCAAAGATTCTCAAACAGACTTGTCTCACTTTGAAAAAGTTATAAATTTGGCTTCCTGGTAACAATATTGTTTCCGACGCCAGCTCATCCGAGTTGTTTTCTGTAAAATCTTGCATACATTCATTGATCCAGTATTGCTACTCTTTACCATATTAGCCTTTCACTTTCAAAAGACGAGAGAAATTAATGAAATGCATTTTCATTTCTCTTTTCTAAGTGATGTAATGTTTTGTTGATGCCTAATTACTTTGGGCAGTTTATATTCTATATATGTCGTTTTCATGCTTTGAATTATATTTTAAAGATGAATGTCCAGTCCTAATTGAATATTTCGCAAATATCTATTTGTAGATTCCTTTGTGTATGTATACACGAAATCCTTTTCTGGGTTTTATTGCACAACCTGCAGACACCGGCCATTGCGACTGAGAAGTTTCTTGTTTGGTTCGTACAAGCGCTTCACAAATCCTCTGCGACATGAAGTGCGTGTTATGATCTACATTGCAGATGAGCTGATGAAGTTTGCAGATTATAGAGAGGTATTGTGTATTTACATTAAAGAGAGATACTTGCATTGAGGTATTTACAGTGTAATGAGATGTTTTCATTGAGGTATTTACAGTATAATAAGATGTTTTTATTGAAGTATTTACAGTATAGAGAGATATTTACATGATAGAGAGATATTTGCATTGTATTTATCTTATAGAGAGATATTTGCATTGAGATATTTACATTAAAGAGAGATATTTGCATTGTATTTATCTTATAGAGAGATATTTGCATTGAGATATTTACATTATAGAGAGATATTTGCATTGTATTTATCTTATAGAGAGATATTTGCATTGAGGTATTTACATTATTCACTTTGAGGAATGTTAATGTAGAGAGCTTTTTACACAGAAGTATTTACATAAGCTTATTTACATTATAGTGAGGTATTTATACTAATGTATTCACATCGAGTTATTTACATTTTAGACAGATATTTGCATTGAGGTATTTGTGTTAGAAAAGTATTTACTTCGAGGAATTTACATAGATATTTACATTGTATATATACTGAGGTATTTACATTGAGATGCTTGCATTATGGTGTGGTTTTTACATCGTGTTATCTACATTATAAAGATGTATTTACATTGAGAATTCACACATTAAAGTTTTTACTAATCATGAAATAAACAAACGTGTTTGTAAACATGGACGGTTCCAAACTGAAGGGGATCCATGCTCAAAATAATGACAAAATACAATACATATCGTATGTCCGTAGCCCTGACCAACCTATAAACGGGCCAGTTTAATTTATAAGTACAACAACACGGTTGACCCATTTAAACGAGGAGAACATAATACAGGGGTATTTACATTTTTTCGTGGTGATTATTTAGAGAAGGAATATTATTCACAGGACGAGCGCTTGACTTTTGCTTTGATTGTATGTATAATATCTGAATTTCAAAGGAAACACTACAAACTTAAAAATAGGGCATACTCTTTTGCAACTGGAAATATTGGTACGTATCTTGAATGCAACTGATTGGCATAAACATGTTGTCTACTTATTTGTGACCAAAACGCTTTTGAAACTTCATATTATCTCATGTTTGGACATGTTTTGTATATTTTATTAGAGAATGTTTACAAATGAAAGCGCTGAGGGAAGGGTGCTGAAGAAAGAAATGCTGCTAAAGTTACCTGTAGTACTTAAAGAAGATGACGTCATACAATTTTCTATAACACCTACGGAAAGTCATTGCACACAGTGGATACACAAATTGTATCCAGGAGATACGAACCCGATTTATGACGAAAACCAGGTACTTGTATTTTCATTGTTCGATATAATTGTTCTATTTAACCGTTACTGATTCCTAATAGCTCTACAATATAAAGTAGTTTTAATGTAGTTCTTTCGGTAAAATTACTTTTTATCACAACTTTACCCCGTTATTTAGCTATTTCGTCTTCAACTTAGTGTCTATATTTTAAATTTGTCCTGAAAATCTGCTAGATTGCACTTTGAAAATAATTATTTCTTACATAAGAATATTAAAATATGGATGAGACACCGGGACAAAATTATAAAGAAGTTTCATATGTCATAAAACAGCTGCTATTTAATTTTGAAGTAATCTGCTATCTAGTTAATTCATCTCCAGTAAATGTTTGTTTTCTACAATATTTCAGACGGTCGAGCTTTACCACATCGCAGAAAAATGTAAAAATTGTAATTCTTGCCACTTACCCGAGCATGATATACCACACGCCATAGAATGGTTTATGACAAACGCTGAAGGTGTAATTCCCAATTACACTTTCCAATGCATTGTTGATATTGATGTCCAAACCAGGGATGGAACGACACCAAACCGTATCGTTATTGACGAGTTACAGCTAAGACAGGAAGACAGGTACCCGATTGAGGTATGATCAAGAAGTTCTATGTCCCACTGTTATGTTAATCATTATGCAATCACCACCAATTGTAATTGTTGCCTGTCTGTCATTTCATAGTCATCTTCGAACACTGCGCTATATAATGGCCGCATTGGCGCTAAAATAATTTCTCGTAATCGTCACTATTTTACGCCCTCCTTCGAAGAATGAGGGTTATATTGTTTTGCAGATGTCGGTCGGTCTGTCGGTATGTAGACCAATCCGTTTCCGGATGATAATTCAAGAACGCTTGGGCCCAGGATCATGAAAGTTTATAAGGAAGTTGGTCATAACCAGCAGATAACCCCTATTGATTTTGAGATCAGTAGATCAAAGGTCAAGGTCACAGTGACCCGGAATAGATAAACGAACTCAAGAATGCTTCGGCCTAGGATCATGAAAGTTGATAGGGACATAAGTTATGAGCAGCAGATGACCCCTATAGATTTTGAGGTCAGTAGGTAAAAGGTCAAGGTCACAGTGACCCGGAACATTTAAATGATTTCAGGATGTTAACTCAAGAACGCTTGGGCCTAGGATCACGAAAGGTGATAGGGAGGTTTATCATGACCACAGATGACCCTTATAGATTTGAGGTCTGTAGTTTAAAGGTCAAGGTCACAATGACCCGGAACATTTAAAACGTTTCTTGACAAAAACTTGAGAATGCTTTGGCCTAGGATCGTGAAAGTTGATAGGGAGGTTGATCATGATCAGCAGATGACCCCTATTGATTTAGAGGTCAGTAGGTCAAAGGTCAAGGTCACAGTGACCCGGAACAGTTAAACGGTTTCCAGACGATAACTCAAGAACACTTGGGCCTAGGATCATGAAAATTGATAGGGAGGTTAGTCATGAACAGTTAAACCATTTTCAGATAATAACTTGAGAATGCTTGGGCCTATTTTTTTGGATTTAACGTCGCACCGACACATGAGAGGTCATATGGCGACTTTCCAGCTTTGATGGTGGTGGAAGACCCCAGGTGCCCCTCCGTGCATGATTTCATCACGAGCGGGCACCTGAGTAGAACCACCGACCTTCCGTAAGCCAGCTGGATGGCTTCCTCACATGAAGAATTCAACGCCTCGAGTGAGGCTCGAACCCACATCGATGAGGGGCAAGTGATTTGAAGTCAGCGACCTTAACCACTCGGCCACGGAGGCCCCTGCTTGGGCCTAGGATCGTGAAAGTTGATAGGGAGGTTAATCATGACCAGGAGATGACCTCTATTGATTTGGACGTCAATAGGGCAAAGGTCAAGGTCACATTGACCCAGAACATTAGAACTTTTGTGTACAGTGACCAAATAATTTCTGTTCCTTGTGCAATTAATGAATGCATCAAGGGGGGCATTTTGTGTCTACGAGCTCTTGTTTCAATATGTTCTTTATTTTATGCAACTGTGTCTTTATGGCATAGCCCATTTTTGTCAGTAATCAGATGTTTAGACCGTAAAATCTATGAGATCTGTTGGAAGCTAAAACGCAACTAGGCAGATACTTTTGGGGTTGCTAATGTTGCTTAATATAGACCTCATGGTACTCCACTTTACCATATAATCATGGTACTCCACTTTACCATATAATCATGGTACACCACTTTACCTTACCATATAATCATGGTACTCCACTTTACCATATAATCATGGTACACCACTTTACCATATAATCATGGTACTCACTTACCATGTATTCACTTTACCATATAATCATGGTACTCCACTGTACCATATAATCATGGTACTCCATTTACCATTATCATGGTACTCCACTGTACATATAATCATGGTACCCACTTTACCATATAATCATGGTACTCACTTTACCATGTATTCCACTTTACCATATAATCATGGTACTCCACTGTACCATATAATCATGGTACTCCACTTTACCATATAATCATGGTACTCCACTGTACCATATAATCATGGTACTCCACTTTACCATATAATCATGGTACTCCACTTTACCATATAATCATGGTACTCCACTGCACCATATAATCATGGTACTCCACTTTACCATATAATCATGGTACTCCACTTTACCATATAATCATGGTACTCCACTTTACCGTATAATCATGTTATTTCCTGACAGCATCTGCGCCAAGAGTCTGCTATCTTGCATATCTTACCAAACTGTTATTTAGACATGAAGATTTGAAGCCGAGTATTCATTTTTCCATGTAAACACTACCAAGTGGTGAAGTCTATTGTTTTCAACTTGTTTCATTTAGTCGTAGTCATCCATCTGTAAAACATTTGTTGCTGCAATAATTACATTGCTGTATCTTTTATATATCCAGGAAAGCTTCAATGCGAGAAATGTCCAAGGACTGAAAGAGTATCTGTCCGGAGGACTATCTCCAGAGAAAAGGAATGCGATCTTAGGATCCTTACAGTATGTACATGCTGTTTCACCATATACAAATAGAATATAATTTATACCGTTTAGCATTTGCTCAAATATAGACAGATAGTCGTAAACTGTATATGAGAGCAATACTATGTCCACAGTCAGTTTGATCTTGCCTGTGACATTCTGTAACAATCTTATGAAATGTGAAGTAATATCTAAAAATATATTAGGGGGTTCTTCTTGGCCGAGCGGATAAGGTCGCTTAGTTTGAATCGCTTGTCCTCAGCGCTGTGTTGTAAAATTCTTTCATGTTAGGGACAGAGGAAGACGCATAGCTGGCTTGCGAAAGGTCAGAGGTTCGACCCAATGTACCTAACTGTGCCAAAATTATTGCTCGGGGGAGGGGGTGGCACCTGGGGTCCTACATCTCCACGAAAAGCTGGAAAGTCGCCATATGACCTATAATTTTTGTAGGTGTGACGTTAAATCAGACAAAAACAAAACAACAAATAAATGATTTACATATCATGAAAGATTATTTTTGTAATAATAATACTTAAAGATAAGATAAGTATTCTATACTTGACAGAAGTTAAAAAGATCAGCTGGACAAGGAAAGTTTCATTGGAAAACAATTACTTTGTTAGATATGTTAAAAGATCTATAAGGAAATAAACCACTGGGATATTCTTTGGGTTTCGCTAATTCTAAATCGAATACTTCACGAACATATATTTCTTTGTTTTCTTGATTGTTATGTGAATTATTCTTCCGGCCATATGAAACTTTTTCTTACTTCCTGTCATAATTGTTCTGAATTTTGACACAACTACATGTATAACTTACAAATGTTAAAAGGAATCAAGTTTGAAACTTTCTTTGGAAAACAATTACTTCGTTAAGTAATGTTGAAAGAGCTATAAGGAAGTAAACCACTAAGATGTTCTTTGAATTTCACTTCTTCTACATCGATTCTTCATGAACATACATTTCTTTGTGCTTTTATTTTATTGTTTTGTCAATTACCCTTCCATCCCCTAATACTAACGCTATATGAAACTTTATTACTTCCTGTCATAATAATTGTTCTGAAATTTAACACAATTTCAACTTATAGCACTAGTTATTTAATTTGTTTTTCAGATTAAAGTACAGCTGCACTGGATCGACTGTAGAGGAAGTATTTTTCAAACTTCAAGAAAAGCTTACTCCAAAATATCTCCTAGAAGCAGTGGCATGTGTACTGAAAGAGAAACACATGTTTGAAGAGTTAGATTTTCTGCAACATTCTGGGTACCTGCCACTAAATCTGGTATCCACTGATGTACAGCCAGTATGCGATGACCGTCACCATGTTGACAGAGAAGCAACACTTGTTAACCAGAACGCAACAACATTGCCTGAAAGTAATGCAAATAGATTTGAATCTGAAGGGCCGGTGCGCCACGAAGAAAATGAGAATGTGGCGCCAAGTAGACCGAACAAAACTCTTAAAGAAAACGAATCTCCTAATCTCACTACAAATACATCTGATAAAACGTTAATGTCTGGTGGAGTTGTACGACCAGAATTAAGCCGAACGCTTCGGGTGACGAGTTTTTCAAAGAGTATGAGCGATATTACCCTGACAAGAGCAGCACCGTTGCCCGAGGTCAGGGGTGAACTCAGCACACGTGCACGGGATAGTAAATCCAAGCCGGAATCTCAGAGCTTGCCTGTACAGGAACA
Source organism: Mercenaria mercenaria (assembly GCF_021730395.1). NCBI lineage: Eukaryota > Metazoa > Mollusca > Bivalvia > Venerida > Veneridae > Mercenaria > Mercenaria mercenaria. The sequence goes on from NC_069371.1 coordinate 77,204,043, forward strand.
TGCATCAATGGACGACACGGATTTGAAGACATGCCACATAAAGAAGTGCACTGACTGAAACAAACGTGTGTTATAAACAATTTTTATCAGTTCCACAGCAAAAAAGGCGTACCGTTTTTATTATTTCATTTTATCATATGAAATCTATTTAGCATTATTAGCATATAATGATATTGACAAAGACAATTAAACTATGATTCTTATTCATTTTAATTCGTATTGTAAAAATGAATAGAATGAAGAACATGGATGATAAAAACTTTCAGGAAATATAGAAGGAGTGATTTGTACAGCTTATGCAAAATAGTTTTGTTTGTTTTGTTTTGTGTTGGGTTAAACGCCGTTTATAAACAGTATTTCCGTTATGTAACGGCGGGCAGTTAACCTAACCAGTGTTCCTGGATTCTGTACCAGTACAAACCTATTCTCCACAAGTAACTGCCAACTTCCTCACATGGATCAGAGGCGGAGGAGGAATGATTTCAGACACAATGCCTTTTATCAAATCGTCACGAAGGACATATGGCCCGCCCGAGGATCGAACTCGCGACCCCGCGATCCTCAGATCAGCGCTCTCCCTACTGAGCTAAGCGGGCGGGTCAAAATGAGGTTTAGTCATAAACAAAAAAGGGTGAAAATGCATCAGGCAGAGCCACATCCCAAGAACGCATCTCCCTCCAATTGCAACCCTATAGCAGTACGTGTTTGTATGGATGTGTACATGATTTATGTATACACGTAAACTCTTGCAACATACAGAACACGGTAGGGCCTCCGAATGGTCAGTATAAAAACAATAGGGAGTTTCAAACGGTTAATGGGGCACAATCTATAGTAACACATTTTAAGCTCAGTGAACTTATATATTAGTTTAATACTATGTCTTGACCAGATTGGGTTTGCCCTATGTTATTAAAAAAAAAGTCTTAGTGTAGCGTTATGTACTAAAATCCGGATATTAATTCAATTTTAGATCTGGCGATGCTAAAGAAGTAGACCATCGTTCAATAAAACTTGAAAAATCGAATTAATGTTGTCTATTTACAGAACTGAGACTTTTTTAAAAAAAGGAAAACATTGTAAGCAATCAAAAACTAAAAACTAAAGCTTAACCTAAGTCGGGATAAATGCGCATCAAAGGGGTGATAATGTCAAAATACACAAGTGTCTATGTACGTACATGTATACAATGTTTCAATACCTGCTTTCTTTAAAGATGAAGAACTTTGGACGAATTCTATGTTTACACACTGAAGAGGGCGGCACCTTGCACCCCTTCCATCCCCCCCCCCCTCTACACCTGTAAAAGTATATTTACGTTTGGAATTCCCAGACCATTTATAGTAACCGTTTCTTATTTTTAATTATTACGACATTGGTTTATCCAAAACTAGACACACATACAACCGTAAGTATTGTTGAGCTGAGAACTATCCTTGTTATTTCAATATCTTTTAAATTAATTTGTTGCTATGCGTGTATGGATATACTTCTTCAAAATGGCATTGGTTCGCACTTGTATTTGTTCAATACTTAACTTTAAGGTTAGTATTTTCATTACAATAAATCTAGTTGAATAATCTGTTGAAATTGTATGTAATTTATAGGCATTTGCGAGCGATCAATCCCTAATTGCATATATATCAGGGCCACATATAGATATAGAACGATGGGAATGGCTGTTTAAACAAATTCATTCAAAACCATTTGGAAACAAATATGTTACCATGGTATTGTGTACGACCGGTGCATTTTTAATACAAATACTGGTTTCCCTTAACCGCAATAACCTGTCTTTATTTTAAGTCGTGCTAATTATGGATATTACACACCTCCTTCGCAATTACCTGGGTTTATTTTAAGGCAAAGCGGGAGCGGACAAGGACCGACCAAGAATGTATTATAAAGAAGCATCCCCAAAAACATAGACATGAGGTGCAAGGATTTAAATAGGCCACCAGGAACACGTGCAAGGGGCGCGAAAACTCGAAAAATTCCGAAATCGCGTATTTTCCTGGTCCACTAGGTTAATGTTACATCTGAATTTCAAAATTTATGTTGATGATTGCTTTCTGCTACTGCTTTGGACCTGAAGTATTTTGTCTAATGTGAAAGTTAGGTTTCCAAACATATTCTGCAAAGAAACATTAAGATATATGTCTGTTGAGTACGCATATTACCTTAAAGGTCCCTTGTTGACAACTCTTTTACATAGATCGAATTCTAAACAAAGTCCAAAGCAGAAATTTGGATGTTAACCATCTTATTTTGTTTACTGAGACACCTTTCAACGTTGCCTGAATATTTGTCTGTGGAAGGTATAGTAAACAAGGATATACGAATATGTGATAGACATCTTTTTTTATGCTAACGGAAGAAATACTGTGTTTTATCAGTGAGATAAAATTCAAATTCACTCAAAATAAAATAATATCCTCTGTCTATTTGTCTTTTGAAGAAGATTTACATATTACATGACGGAGATTGACCTTGTAAAATTGTATATGGGTGTTGTGATTGCATGTATAAGAAGAACGCAAAGTCCATTTAGCCGATTGGTCGTTTTGTAAATATGTTTGAACCAACTTGATACAGAGAATACCTTGTTCCTAAATAGACTTTGTATCTACAATTCGAGTACGACCGATCCTTTTTTGTAGATTGAACACACCAGAGGACACAGAATGAGTGAATTAGACCAGTTCGTTAACAAATCAAAGACAGCTACAAGTGTCAGCAATACCGACCGAGTACTCCGAGGTAAATGCTTGCGCACTTTCTTTTATTTTTTGCTTTCATTATTACACCACAATCCTTACAAACCGAAATCATTCTACGAAATATTCAAATGGACCGAAGGGATAGTTGATACTTTTCAGACGGAACTTCTCGAATGTAATATACTTTGTTTGGTTATATGACCATAAAAGATAGAAAAGATAATTATGAGTAGTTTAAATGTAAATGTATCTCAGGCTTTTTAAGAACTGCGCTATTTGAAGAAAGAAAAAGAACTTACATAATTATATTTTTTAAATCTAGAAAACAAAACAGTGGTCGATGGTGCGTCTGACAACAAAGCGTTGGAAATGGACACCAAAAGGGCTTGTGTATCAGCCAACGGAACATTAAATGTAAATGTTTACATTAGTTATCAAGACAAAAAGTAACAGTTTTGTATTAGTGTTGTGTGATTGAATACTGCTTAAGCCGGTGCTAGGGGGCGTGGGCAGTGTTGCATTTTCCATTACTGCTCATGAACAGACTCAATCAAACCGAGTCTGCAATTTTCACTGTTTGCCTTGTTCTCGATGCTTTCGAGGGATCTACTTTCCAGATTTTTGTAATCGCACATTTAAAAACGTACACGAACACACAGGATTTTACAGCTGTAACAATCAATAGGTAAGGGTAAGTTTCCCAGAAGCACAGAACACCCCAACCATGCAGCACAAAATAGGCGTACAACAAAAAGAATTGTAGTGGCAATATAAGTAGACGGTTTGCTTGAATAAAAAATCCAGCAACAAGCGCATCTTAATTAGATGCAAAGTAAGAAAAAATGGTTAAGGAGTAAAGAATTAGAGGTGTTGGGGGAAGTGAGAAAAGGCAGGAAAGAATATGCAACAGTTAAAGCCACGCACGTTGTGCTTAGAACTGTGTTATTTTCTACATTTGTTTGCTTGCAGGTAGATCTCTGTATCCATTATATTCAAAGACTGATACAAACTCAACTGCCAAAAGACATATGGGGTTTGGACCGGGTTTCTCGTGTACTCACAGAGCTCACATTGCGTAAGTCATAGAATGAATTGTAACTGCTGAATATGACAATGAAGTTGAACCTGTAATAGTAGAAAATATTTTTCCATCAGGAGACCCCGTTTTCAAAATGTCGTTCTAACAAACCATATTAACATTATTCAGGCTTTTTACACAACTTCTAAAATTTCATCATGTTTGCCCGGGAAAAATTCCAGTTCGAAAAAATATGGAACCATATTTTTAAAATCCGATTGGATAAAAATCCGATTGGATAGCGTATTGGACAATTTTTAACTGATCTTTATGTGCATGAATATCTCAGAATTATTACAATTTTGTGCCATTTATTCCTTCTTGGTTCCTGAACTACCAGATGTTTCTATGTCATTTAGAAATTGTAGTGAAGTTTGCCAAAATGTTGGTTTTGCAAAGATATAAATATACAAGTGCTAAAGGATAAATCAAATATTCATGTTAATTATTACTGTAAGATGAATGATTATTGGCTAACATTTCGCACAATATAACGAGATGTTCAAGCTACTCAACAAGAAATAGGACAGATCTATATGTCTGACAAAAGATATTTGCACGAACGTAAAGGTACAATTGAAAACGTATAGATTAGATATTCTTGTCGGCATCCATTTGTACGAGAGAATTGAAACATATATATGTACAGTTAAATTGTACATTGACCCAGATAAAATTGAAGAGCTATAATGTATTGTACAATATGCATTATACAACTACGTAACAGAACTCCCACTTATTAAAAATGTTAAATCAGATTTTTGTAAACTTACAATACCATAGTATCAAAATCGATCCCGGGCTCAAAAAGAGATTATTGAACTGTTGGTATGTTTGGATGTTTAAACGTACGTGCAAATGTTCATTACATTTTACGTTATTTTGTTGTAACACCAATGTTTTGAGATTCAAAGTAATCGCTAAATTACCTTTGTTTCCAAGCTATTTGTCTAGATGGTTTGAAAGTAGAACATTACAACCCGGAATCCCAGATTTGCTGCAATGGTGTTATCAGTAATAGAGACAAGCACAATAAAAGCTGCTGTCACGGAGAAGTGATCGACAACACAGCTTTTCTATGTTGCAACGACGTTAAGTATGAAAGGTGAGGACTCTAATTTTATAGATAAGCTTTAAACTTTAATCACGATCCGTCTAAGTTAAAGATAACACATAATTACCGAGTCACTTCCGTGTGATGAGATAAGGCAGATGTTGTGACCGTACTGTTGAATTAGTGTGAATTTATATTTTGATTGAAAAAAAGAAAATTTAGTGGATTATATCTTATCTTTATTAAAGTGCACTTTGATTCCAGAAATGAAAGCAATGGTTGTTGTGGAACATTCGAGTATGACAAACGCACAAAAGGATGTTGTGGTGGAATGTTACACAACATTTCAGAAAAACAAACTTGTTGCCATGAAAATACGGAATTGACATTACCAGGTAAGTAAGAATGATATTAATCGCAGAAAGCAAACACTTCTATAAAAGGAATTAATATTATGAGCAGACTCAATGAAAATCGACTTGCTTACATGAATCTTATGCTTCTAAAGTATCTTCCCGAAGACTTACTTTTCGTCTTGCCATTTCTTCCATCAATGTTATTTGTTCTGTTTTTAGCTCGCCTGAGCACGAAGTGCTCAAAGGTGAGCTTTTGTGATCGCCCTGTGTCCGTCGTCCGTCCGTCCGTCGTCAGTCCGTCGTCCGTCCGTCGTCAACAATTTGACTGTTAACACTCTAGAGGTCACATTTTTTGCCCAATCTTAATGAAACTTGGTCAGAATGTTACCCTTAATAAAATCTTGGATGAGTTCGATATTGGGTTATCTGGGGTCAAAAGCTAGGTCACCAGGTCAAATCAAAGAAAAAGCTTGTTAACACTCTAGATGTCACAATTTTGGCTCGATCTTAATGAATCTTGGTCAGAATGTTACCCTCAATAAAATCTGGGACGAGTTTGATATTGGGTCATCTGGGGTCAAAAACTAGGTCACGGGTCAATTCAAAGGAAAATCTTGTTAACAGTCTAGAGGTCACAATTTTGGCCCGATCCTAATGAATCTTGGTCAGAATGTTATCCCCAATAAAGTCTTGGACGAGTTTGATATTGGGTTATCTGGGGTCAAAAACTAGGTCACCGGGTCAAATCAAAAGAAATGCTTGTTAACACTGTAGAGGCCACATTTATGATCATATCTTAATGAAACTTAATCTAAATGTTCATCTTGATGATCTTAAGTTCCAGTTTGAATTTGGGTCATGTAGAATTAAAAACTAGGTCACCGGGTCAAATTAAAGGAAAAGCTTGTTTACACTGTAGAGGCCACATTTATGACCATATCTTAATGAAACTGGGTGTAAATGTTAATCTTGATGATCTTTAGATCAAGTTCAAATCAGGGTCAGGTGGGGTCAAAAACTAGGTCACTAGGTCAAATCAAAGGAAAAGCTTATTAACACTCTAGAAGCTACATTTATGATTGTATCTTAATGAAACTGAGCCAGAATGTTAAACTTGAGGATCTTTAGGTCAAGTTTGAATCTGGGTCATGTTGGTTAAAAAAATCAGGTCACCGGGTCAAATCAAAGAAAAGCTAGTTAACACTCTAGAGGCCACATTTATGACCGTATCTGATTGATTCTTGGTCAGAATGTTAATCTTGATGATCTATAGGTCAAGTTCAAATCTGGGTCAGGTGGGGTCAAAAACTAGGTCACTAGATCAATTCAAGGGAAAAGCTTGTTAACATTCTAGAGGCCAAATTTATGACTGTATCTTCATGAAACTTGGTTAGAATGTTAAACTTGATGTTCTTTAGGTCAAGTTCGAATCTGGGTCATGTCAGGTCAAAAACTAGGTCACCGGGTCAAATCAAAGGAAAAGCTAGTTAACACTTTAGAGGCCTCATTTATGCCATATCTTAATGAAACTTGGTCAGAATGTTGATATTGATGATCTTTAGGTCATAGGTCAGGTGAGCGATACAGGGCCTTCATGGCCCTCTTGTTCAAATATCGTTCATTTAGCTCGTTTAATGATTAACGATTGAACTGTATACATATTCTTCATGAAACCACTTCAAATGTTGTGCAATCATGGTCTCCATTGCACCGTTTCAACCGTCTTTCAGAATACATGTTCTCTATGATACCGATTCAACCGTCTTTCAAAATGCATGTTCTCTATGATACCGGTTCAACCGTCTTTCAAAATGCATGTTCTCTATGATACCGATTCAGCCTTCTTTCAAAATGCATGTTCTCTATGATACCGATTCAACCTTCTTTCAAAATGCATGTTCTCTATGATACCGATTCAACCGTCTTTCAAAATGCATGTTCTCTATGATACCGGTTCAACCGTCTTTCAAAATGCATGTTCTCTATGATACCGGTTCAACCGTCTTTCAAAATGCATGTTCTCTATGATACCGGTTCAACCGTCTTTCAAAATGCATGTTCTCTATGATACCGATTCAGCCGTCTTTCAAAATGCATGTTCTCTATGATACCGATTCAGCCGTCTTTCTAAATGCATGTTCTCTATGATACCGATTCAGCCGTCTTTCATAATGCATGTTCTTTATGATACCGATTCAGCCTTCTTTCTAAATACATGTTCTCTATGATACCGATTCAACCGTCTTTCAAAATGCATGTTCTCATGATATCGATTCAGCCGTCTTTCAAAATGCATGTTCTCTATGATACCGCTTCAACCGTCTTTCAAAATGCATGTTCTCTATGATACCGGTTCAACCGTCTTTCAAAATGCATGTTCTCTATGATACCGGTTCAACCGTCTTTCAAAATGCATGTTCTCTATGATACCGATTCAACCGTCTTTCAAAATGCATGTTCTCTATGATACCGATTCAACCGTCTTTCAAAATGCATGTTCTCTATGATACCGATTCAACCGTCTTTCCAAATACATGTTCTCTATGACATCGCTTCAGCCGTCTTTCAAAATATATGTTCTCCATGATATCGCTTTAACCGTCATGCAAAATACATGTTCTCCATGATACCGCTTCAATCGTCAATCGAAAAAAAAAAACAGCAACACGTCATCACCGTAAAACTGCTTAAACTCTTTGCAGAATATACATGTTCTCCATAACAACTTGACCATCAAAGGATCTGTTGTGCTACACCTCCGTGACATCTTCGAAACGCTACTGCTATTTGAAAGTTTCAAGTCTGGCTTTATCCACTACTTACAACAAACGGGAAAATACGCCAGTATCATTCTTATTTTATAAATTGCATTTATATATTTACAGGTAAATGCTGCAACGCAATGAGCATTGATGGATCATGTATGTCTTGTGTAAATGACACACTAGCGGAGATAACTCTTGATGCCTCAACTGATCTATGTTGTAGGGGAATGGTAATTTGTTTGTTTTATGGTACTCTGTTTTATCTATTATACATGCTTTGTTTGGAAAAATGTTCTGTCATTGTGTATTATGATACATGTAACTCCAGACAGTTCAGAACTTTGAATCACTAGTTAGGCTTTATGTACATGGAGCACAAAACGAAAGTACACTTTGTGTAACTTAAATCGAAATAAGTGAAGATATTCTTACGATAAAATATATATGTCTCAACAAAAGCGTGCACACTTAAAACGTATTTTATAATTTTCGTTTGACACACACAGTGTTAAGGTATGGGTATACTTAACAAATCATTCCTGCACTAAACACATATTGTTTAATGCAAGTCATACGTGAGACGTTTGAAAACAAACCTCGAATTCGAAAAGTATTCTTTAACCTTAAGCCTGCTAGCGACAAGATATTTTTGTCGGCTGATCATTGTCTGCACCGTTCTCTTTCCAGTCAGTAAGTTTTCAGTGAAAATTGTTGAAAAAGACGTTAAACCCGAACACACACACACACACACAAATTTTCAGTGAACACCCCTTTGAATAATAAATGGTGCTGCCCAAATTGAATCATAGACCAGTACATTGTGTAAGTTTAATTGATTAAGAATCTGAGTTTGTGGTACAGTATATATTACAGAAGGAGTATTCTTGACTATTGTAATAAGCTTTAACCTTAAAATGATTTAAAAGGATTTAAAACAGAGCAGTTATTTTTGAATTATCAGGGGAAAAAGAGAAGCCGTGTGTGCAGCAACGGTAATTTGAACGAAACTGTGACTGAAGGTACGCTTTATTACATGTTGTGTATCAATATAAATTATATAAGTTGTACGTATTTTATGTTAAGAATGTTCAGGATTATAAAAAAAACTGTCCACTGCTATGTTGATAAAGAGCTTTGATGACGATTCAAGGGAACCATTTGCCTATACAATAAAGGCTTGAGAGACAACGTTGATTACATTTACATCTTTAACATCAGGGCATGATAGGGTCTTAGAGTGAGAGTGTGGTACTTTTTACAATTAACCGTTTGAACAACCACTGATGTTTAGGCACTTATCGTTCCAAGACGGTGCCTTAGGCACGTATCGTTCCGAGACGGTGCCCAACTATTTTTAGTTTTTTACATTTTACCATTGCACTTCATTCATAATTAATGAACTAGTGTTAAACAATGACAATGTTTAATACAATCTTTGTAAAATAGGTATTTTAACTTTATTTATCAATAAAGGTTACAATTACAGATCAAGAAAGAAATGCCATGTCACCCTGGAACAATGAATCTGATAACAGAATAAGTTACACAATATTCGGTAGGTGCACGATACTAATTGGAAGTATTCTTACACCTTTATTTCGTGTAGTAAAAACTAATTAGTACCTTACTGATTGAAAACGAATTACGGGGATTGTATGTTCGCTCCTCGTTTATGTGTCAGTCCGTCACCCATTGCAGTCCGTTCCATAACGCTGCCATCCATAATTGATTTGATACTATTTGGCGCAAAGAGCTTCCCATAAAGAAACTGTGTGCCGCACTTCAGTTAGATCCCTACCTCAGTGGTCAAGTTCACTGTTAAAAACTCAAAGGTCAACGGCGTATTTTTGTGTTCGGTCAAACCATCATCCATCTTTCAACTTTGCACATGTATTCCCTGTACGAAGACGATGTGTCGTGCATAAAACCCTGACCAATAGCTCAACTGTTAAGGTCACATTCAGAGATAAAACATTTCAGGTCATTTTGTTTTCCAGATTTTTACTTTTTAATTTATGAATGGATGATAATTTAACACCATGCGTCGCATGTAGCATTCTTTAATGGTCCTCCCTCAAGGTGCTTCAAATTGTCAATTGGTCGTTTGTAGGGACACCAAGAACAAATGATATGGAAAAGAACCGTTTTCAAGAACCACTTAATACATCATCACCGAACCCTTGTACGGATTTCTCTAAATTCTGTGCAAATTTAACCGCTTCTTCCTTTTTTAAGGGACTGTCTAAGCTAAAAATAGAAACATCTTTCAATCACTTCCCACTAATCCCTTTGTCTTCACCAAACTTGCAGGGTCAGCATCAGCTAAAATAGTAAATAACGCCTTGTTGTCTTCATGGATCCTCAAGAAAGTTTGTCTGTAACATCCTTGAATGAGTCATTATCATGTTTTTTTCAAGTGGTTCTGATTGTCTGCACTGACCAATAAAAGGATATTCGACAAACCTGGTCAAAAGCATCCTCAAAAAGTAGGCAAACGGTTCCGCTTGACTTCCTTATTCTTGCTAGGGTCCTTTGTTTGTTTGTTTTCGGTGTAACGCCGTTTTTCAACAGTATTTAAGTCATGTAACGGCGGGCAGTTAACCTAACCAGTGGTCCTGGGTTCTGTACCAGTACAGACCTGTTCTCCGCAAGTAACTGCCAACTTCCCCGCGTGAATTATCAGAGGTCGAGGACGAATGATTTCAGACACAATGTCTTTAATCAAATCGTCACGGAGAACATACGCCCCGACCGGGGATCGAACTCGGAACCTCGTGATCTGTAGACCAACGCTTTCCCTACTGAGCTAAGCGGGTCATGACATATTCCAAGTCGGAAGTCCATGCAAGGGGAGCCACGGTCCTCTTTTAAGTTTGTCTTGCCATAATGAAGTTTTTGCATTGACATCTTCACTTTTTATACAACTTGCGCTGCATATCTTTATTTACTTTGAGTGGGCACTGTTTTCTTAAACGAAAATTGAATCCTCAAACGACTAGTTTATTTTATATATTTTCAGAAAAGTTGACACCGTCCGTTTTAAACAAATACATGATATAAGTAATTTTGAATTGTATATTTCATTTCAGGGTCAGTTGCTGGCAGTGCAGGTTTCTTCAGCATATGTGGTGTTGCCATAAGTTACTTTAAATGTAGACGTCGCAGAATTGCATATTTGGTTCTGAAGAAATCGGCAGATTATCACGTACCTAAAATTACACTTGCTAATTACACAAGAGCTCTAGAATCACCAGTCAATCACCATACCCAAGCAATTGAAGATACCCAAAAAGCTGAAAGTTTCACTTTTGTTAAATTCAATTCTGCAAACATTCAGTTCACCTCTGCTGGAAAAAGGTATGCGAAACTTACAAATATTTCAACATGTCCTGACAGCGTTGTTTCAAGTTTTGCGTCTTCAAATGCAACAGACCTGAGAGATTTTAGCAAATGCAGTCTCATTACGAACGAAAACCTAACACTGGAACTTGTCCATGAATCTCATACCCAAACAATTACGAACAATTTAGAATGTAAGAAAACAATATTTGGAACACCATTTGATGGCACATTCATGCTAGATGAAACAAACCGTACCCTGCAAATGCATTATTCGGACGCGGCAATGACATTACCCTTAGGCATGACAAAAGCTGGCCAAGTTGAAGTCAGTGCCTCGACATTCAGAAGTATTGAAGCTACAAGAGAAAAGTTGGGTCTGTCCGATGATGAAATCATAGCATCACCAGTAGTAGAGTATGCTATCAATGGTAGTAGGAAGCTAGATGGATATGCTTTTGTCAGATTACCGTTCGTAGGAAAGTCAACCAATCTGAAGGTCAAGAAGTTTGAGTCTGATGAAGGCCTTGAAACTGTTGCAAAGTCACACGAAATCCCGAGAAAAGACAAACAAAATGAAGATCTGGATACGTACTATATCGTTGATAGTAATGTATTTTAAATGTATTTTTGAAAAGCTGTATAATTGTTTGTGACTTTTCTTATATAAATATTTGAGTTTTTTGTCAGCGCGCCCGCTAAGCTCAGTAGGGAGTGCGCGTATCGGGGGGTAGTGAGTTCGATCACCGAGCGGGGCGTATGTTCTTCGTGACGATTTGATAAAAGACAATGCGTCTGAAATCATTAGTCCCCCACCTCTGATTCATGAGGGGAAGTTGGAAGTTTCTTGCGGAGAACAGGTTTGTACTGGTACAGAATCCAGGAACACTTAACTGTCCGCCGTTACATAACTGAAATACCGTTGAGTAAACGGCGTTAAACCAAAAACAAACAAACACCTGGTCATAACAACATACTGTGAAATGATACACAACTAACTCATGGCGATTATCTGGATGGACTTTATTTCTTGAAAAACCTAACTATACAGATATATTTTCTTGTTATAAAGTATTGGTATCCTTATCCTTTTTACTTGCAGGATCTGCGGTTTTGATATATACCAAGTCTTTCTCAGGGTTTTACTGTACGATGTGCGGGCATACACGGGACCTGGAGTTGATAGCTTTCATATTTGGTTCATACAAATGTCTGAATAATATGTATGAAGTTTTTATCACGGCCTACATTGCAGATGTACTTTTGAAGATTGAGGATTATAGAAAGGTAAAATCGCTTAATGGCAATGATTTTAAGAGGTTTTTAAGTGGTAAAATAGGAAATTTCTTATTCATGTTTCTGTGGTAGGTGTTCCAGTATCGTGTGTATAATCATTTTTGAATCAGATGTGGAAAATAATTATAGTTGAAAATATACCATTTTAAGAAATTAGTGACATAAAACTTCTTTGCTAATCGTCACAAAAGGACAAAAGTCCAACAGGAAAACAGTCGTAAAAGAATGCAGCCGTGTCGACATTCGTGAAATGTCTTATTCGAATAATATTTGAGACTGACAATTTCATGGTTCATTAAAGGTAGATGAAGAAAGTAAGTAATAGTTGCAGAATACATAGAGTCTGCCGTGATGTAACAAAACTCAAAGAGCTAGGCAAAACAGTTCAGTTTCTTTGCAAGAATTTCGGAATTCGTCAGTTGTTAGGTCAGTGCCCGGAATAAGGACACAGCTGATACAGTAGTCAAGTTCTAAATTTTAACTTGTGGGAACACACACGCGCGCACGCACGCACGCACGCGCACACCAATCAAAGCTTGACTATTTAAAGTAAAATGCTGCTGACAAATCGTTATATTTGGATTTTTTTATTGAAGTATTTTGTTGAGCAAAGAGGAATCAAAGATTATAATAAATTAAATCCAAAATAGAAACAATATTTGAAAGAAAAGTTTGGTTAAAATCAGACACGCTTTTAACCTCTGGAACGAATGACGACACAAGCGATAATTAGATATTTTTATATAGTTTTTGTTATGCACATTACTTTGGTTTGTGCTAAATTGTTAATCCGTCTTTTACTTATGAAATTTAGGAAATGTTCGAAAATGAAGAAAATCGTCAAGGACGAAAATGTCTGCGTAGCGAAATTCCGCTTGGAATGCCAGACGACTGCGATTTAGTTGGAAACGATTACATAGAAGCATGTTTGTTCCTAAAAACTGATGAAGATAAAAGGAAATGGAAGCATGTTATTCACCCAGAAAGAGGAACACCTGTCTACCCGCCAAAACAAGTATGTAATTATTATGATTTTTTAACAATTTTAACACAAAAGAAGCCAGATAGGACGGAATAAGATAAATGTTATTGCCAATAGACAAATTAGCCGCGCCATGGGAAAACCAACATAGTGGCTTTGCGATCAGCATGGATCAAGACCAGCCTGCGCATCCGCGCAGTCTGGTCAGGATCCATACTGTTCGCTTTCAAAGCCTATTGCAATTAGAGAAACCATTAGCGAACAGCATGGATCCTGACCAGACTGCGCGGATGCGCCGGCTGGTCTGGATCCATGCTGGTCGCAAAGCCACTATGTTGGTTTTCCTATGGCGCGGCTCAAATGACGATCAGACACTCGATGCATTGCCAGTTGAAGACAAAATACATTATTTAAGCATTAAATGAACAAATGAACATTAAAGATATAAAACTATTAAAGCATCGCTTATGATTGGATATTGCCTATGGCTAGCTACCAAAAACTGTGATTCAGCGCCATGAAGCATAACTCTTATCTGTAATTCGAAGTTGTTGGCGAGACAGTAAAAACATTAACATCTCTAAATATATTAATGCTTATGTTTCTGAATAGTTTTTGATTTCAAATATTTTATGCAGTTGTAGTTTAATTTTAGTATAATTTTGTTTTCTTTTGCTTTGTAGAAAATAAAACTGGCAACAATTGCACAGAACTGTCAACGGTGCCTACAGATCCATACTCGCAGAAATACCCGGTCAGTCCAAAAGAATTGGTATCTCAGCAATAATGAAAACACTGTACCTAGTGATAAATTTCAATGTTATATAGATCTAACTGTATGTAAAAAAGACACAGAAATCTTTGAACCAAACTGCATCACCATTGATGAACTAGAGCTCCGTGAAACTGATCGATCTCGTATAAAGGTTTGTCTTTTGTAGTACTCCTAAATATCTTCATTACTACCCGCAAGAAATATCAAAAGAAAGAAGGTCCACAATAAAACATTTTTAAATTTTGAAAAGAGTTATCATGGTGTTGGTAACTTCTATACCACATTAGTGTTTATTTGGGATGAATACGAACAGATACTGGTATATTTGTCCCTACCTAATATACTAGTATATTATATTGATCATTATACACCGGAGGTATCTTATGATCATGTAGTGGTTATGACTAAAAGGTGACCATTGCAAAATATTTATTGAGCAAACTATACATTTTAAAAGGGATTCTAAGAAGCGTATGAATGAGTTTTTCGGGTGGTTCCAAACATTGCATAGTTTACAGCCCTACTACTTGTTACCATGAAATGCAGAAATTGCGTGTTTTCATGTTTAAGTTTCAATTTAACTTTGCAGAGTTACGCGCCCCTAGGCCACAATATTGCAGCTTGTGGCGCAAAGTACTTTCACGGTTTTAAATAGAATCAAATGAAACGTCATACACATGATCTCACCAAGACATCTGCTGACTGTTTTATCTAAAAAGAAACAGTTCAAGTGTTGCGGGGAAAAAGCAAGTTGGACTTGGGCAAATTTATTACCCGCTTAAGCCGGTGCTAGGGGACGTGAGAGGTGTTGCACATTTCATTACCTCTCATGAACAGACTCAGTCAAACCGAGTCTACTATTGTTCTTCTTGGATACATTCTTTGCTTCCAAGGGATCTATTTACAGATTTTATTAACTATCAAAACAGCAGTTTTTAAGTGTTGTGTGGCGGCTGTAAAAAGTCTCCCCGTACTTGGATTCAGTGTTGTTATATTTTCTGGTCCTTTCGGATCATGGAGTCCATTCAACATATGTGTAATAGAGTTCCGCTTAGGCCGGTGCTAGGGAGCGTCGTGAGAGGTGTTGTACATTACATTACCTCTAATGAACAGACTCAATCAATCCGAGTCTGCTATTATTCTTCTTGATCGCATTCTTTGCTTCCAAAGGATCTTTTTACAGATTTTATTATTTTCTCTGACAAAGCGTATTATTGGGGTACTTATCACATTCAATGACAGTCCTTATTCAATTTTGAATCTCCAAGAAGAGTACAAATGTATGTTTATAACATATTTAGATTTTCCGATTAAATTTTAAGATAATGTGTGATTTTTTTAATTATAGGATTCGTTTCCAGTACAAGAAACAAGTTCTTTAACAGGGGCGTGTGCAGCTAGACTAAGTAGGAAATCTTCAAGGAACGTGGGTACTGAAGGTGATATACAATTGTCCAGCCCTCAATCACACACGCTTGTGCGAGCGGAGAGTGAACAAGATTTAATGAGGAATAGTAGTGTAGGAAATGGACGCAGGCACATTCCACCGAGTCCAGAATTGTCACAAGCATATGGAACCACAGGTTTTCCGGCTATCCCGAACATTGATTCACCCGAGCCAGATGATTAACATAGGTCGGGAACATATGACCTATAATTGTGTCGGTGCGACGTTAAACCAAACCAAAAGAAATAATGTGAAAAAGCATTACTAATCTGATTTGCTTTGTGTCACATGCCTTGTAAACAATATAGCTACCTCTTTCAGAGGTATACGGTAAATCGCTCTGTCGCAATTCACGAGCTTGTACATGTCGCGATAAAAGAACGTCAACACAATGTTGGTGTTTTCTGTATTTTTACAAGCAATGTATCAACTATAAAAAAATCGAGGAACGGTTGGCAAAGAAGATTTGGTTAAATTTTACTTAGAACTTAAAGTTCGCTAAATTACTCTTGATTTGTAATCGTGGCATGTTTACCAAATGCATTTTCGGTTCCAAATTTATTTCCAAATACGTTGTATACATTACAGCTATCTCATGCCTACTCGGTTTGCTTCTTGATATCAGTTAAAATGCAAACATGTAACAATGCAATGTTTCTTGACGTAACGGCACAGTTCACTGCTAAATCAGCTTACTGGTAAACATCGCCACGACCACAAATCAAAAATAAATTAGCAAACTTTAAGTTTTCTGTAAAGTTAAATCAAATTTACATCGCCTACCATTCTCCGATTTTCGATATTCGATACAATGATTGTAAAAATACAGAAAATACGATGACACTCAGCTGTGTTGACGTTCTTTTATCGCGACATGTACTAGATCGTAAGTTGCGACAGAGCGATTTTCCGTATACCTCTGAAAGAGGTACATGTAGTAGCTCTGTTGTTTACCAGGCGTGTGTCATGATAATGACATTGATAACACAGTGCTTTACAGAGAGCACAAGTATTAGAAAGATAATGTAAGCAATAACGTTGTAAAAGATTCCGTTACACAACAATGAATTGTGAACATATTAGACGTTCAGTCTTGTTATTACCAAGTAATAAAATATGGTTATTATGACAGTAACTTGATCCTGAGTGCAGTATTCGGCTCGAGTGGATTTTGCCAGATCGGATCTCACGAGGGGCGCACGCGCCGAGTGTGATCCGACCTTGCAAAATCCACGAGAGCCGAATACAAAGTCCCGGATCTAGCTACTGTTATAAATGACCCTTTTATTATATACCTTTACCATTTTGATTCTTGTTTTGTTCTTGAACGAAAGCTTCAATGTTTATCGATATTAAATGGAACTTAGTGAAGTTTTTATGTGCGCTATTAATAGAAATGTGGCAGGTCATGCATATGTATGAAAATAGTCTGGCAGCATTACAATACGGAAGGTACAATACGGAATTTAAAAAGTACAATACGGAATTTTGTCTGTCTGTTCATATTTAATTGTGAAATACAAGCCGAATTTTTACAGAATTTATATTGGTATATAATAAATGTAGATAATGCATGAATGAGACAGTTGCTTCGATAGAAAAAATGTACAGTTTAAAAAGTACTTCTTTAAACATGATATAAAAATGAAGATATTTTAAGAAATTTTCTTATAAACAGAATTAATTTCCTTTTTGATTGAAACAAATTCAGTGTATTTTCTTTCAAGCTTCCTTTGATTTATATTTTGAATAATGTTTTAATATATATAAAATAGCTATCAAAAGTATCATGTGTATAATATTTATCATTTCATTATTTTTTTCCATCTTGTTAACCATGTCCAGATGGTAAAGGTAAAAACATAACCATAATGAATTGCTTTGTTTTCTCTTTCTCACAGACTGATTTTTTTTTTTAAAAAAAAGGTATCTGTTATAAAATAAATCTAAATGCGCATGTTGGAATAGCGGATGTTCTATTACAACATGACATGTTATGCATACATTGACAACTTTCCAGTGAAATACACATATATTCTATAGTATTTTTTATCAGCCCAATGCCACGCTAAACGGTGTCAAGACCTGGCTGTCTATAAAATATAATTTATACATGGATTTATGTATAATTATATAAAGATGATTCCAGTAACATGTTTGTTTTTAATTTTCTTATACTCGGTGGATTTTATTCAGAGACGGTGCAACTTGTGGTTTGCTCAGCAAAAGGTATGTGTCTGACATTCTCAATACTTTTTTCAAACACTTCGCCCAAATGTTTTTAGAATAATTATGTAGGAAAGGCGCATACTTATTTTGCACAATGACTATTATTTTCACTTGTTAGAGCAAAATATATCCATATTAAAAGGGAGGAGTGCTCTAATGGATAAGGTACGGCCATGGGTTCGAACCCCACTGGGGACACGACCATGACTTCTCATATGACACCAGTACTTGTTTTTCCAGGAAGCGGACTCGATAGTGGTTCCAATAAGCTTGAATCTTTTATCACATTCGACATAAAACAAGCTAAACATATCCGTCTTTGGAAAACTCATATGTTAAGTCTTATTTTTTGGTTCTTATAACATGACTGTGTAAATGTGAGTTTTGCTCAACCCAAGGCTAGAGGCGTGGATAGCTGCTAAAAGGTTCAGTCAAACCGAACGTGCAACATTTTCATTTTGTCGTGTTGGGTTACCTGTAGAGTTCCCACTTTCTAGCTCACCTGAGCACGAAGTGCTTACAAACGCCCTGTGTCCGTCATCAACAATTTGATTGTTAACACTCTAGAGGTCACAATTTTGGCCCAATCTTAATGAAACTTGGTCAGAATGTTACCCTCAAAAAATCTTGGATGAGTTTGATATTGGGTCATGTGGGGTCAAACAGATCAGATCAAAGGGAAAGTTTGTTAGCACTCTAGAGGTAACAATTTTGGCCCAATCTTAATGACACTTAGTGAGAATGTTACCCTCAATAAAATCTTGGATGATTTTGATATTTGGTCATATAGGGTCAAAAACTAGGTCACCAGGTCAAATCAAATGAAAAGTGTGTTAACATTCTAGAGGTCACAATTTTGGTTTAATCTTAATCAAACTGGTCAGAATGTTACCCATAATAAAATCTTAAACGAGCTTGATATTCGGTCATCTGGGGTCAAAAACTAGGTCACCAGGTCAAATAAAAGAAAAAGCTTGTTAACACTCTAGAGGTCACAATTTGGGCGCAATCTTCATGAAACTTGGACAAAGTGTTACCCTCTATCAAGTCTTGGACAAGTCTGGGGTCAAAAACTATGTCACTAGGTCAAATCAAAGGAAAAGAGTGTTAACACTGTAGAGGCTGCATTTAAGACTATATCTTCATGAAACTTAGTCAGAATGTTAAACTTGGTGATCTTTAGGTCAAGTTCGAATCTGGGTCATGTCGAGTCAAAAACTATCTCACCGGGTCAAATCAAAGAAAAAGCTAGTTAACACTTTAGAGGCCACATTTATGACCATATCTTAATGAAACTTAGTCAGGATTTTAATCTTGATGATCTCCAGGTCAAGTTTAAATCTGGGTCAAGTGGGGTCAAAAACAAGGTCACTAGGTTACAGCAAAGGAAAAGATTGTTAACACTCTAGAGGCCACATTTATGACTGTACCTTCATGAAACTTAGTCAGAATGTCAAACTTCATAATCTTTAGGTCAAGTTTGATTCTGGGTCATGTTGGTTAGAAAAGTAGGTCACGGGGTCAAATCAAAGGAATAGCTGGTTAACACTTTAGAGGCCACATTTATGACCATATCTAACTGAATGAAACTTGGTCAGAATGTTAATCTTGATGATATTTAGGTCAGTAGGTCTGGTGAGCGATACAAGGCCTTCATGTCCCTCTTTTTCTATTCTTTCATCGAGTAAAATGAAACCCAGAGAGTCTAATATAACGTTAATCTGAATCATTTTTGAAATTGTATGGAAGAAAGTAACGTGGTATACTAATACAAGGTAGCCGCAGTGACACATTTGTACAACTTCAGACTCCTGACCAGCAGCTCACAAGTTCGGATCACGATGAAATCGAATTGGACAAAAACCTACATAACCTGTTACTTAGATTAAAGTACTGGTCTACAGTCAGTCCAGGAAACGTAACAGACATAAGTGCAAACACTACTACTACATAATAACGAAAACACATAAACAAAGTCGTTGAACAAGGAAAGTCTTGTTACCATTTTACGGCTAAAAATCATCCCTTCTATAGTCGGAGTATTTTGGTATTTTACTATAAACGATGCCTTTTATCCAGCCACATGTGATGCATTCTGCTGATACAAATTTCTTATTACAATTAAGGTACCACGCGCCATTGGCCCTTAGGGTCAATACATCTTTTTAACAATTTTGAATTTCTAGGGAACGCTTGCGATCAAATTGTGTTGACTCCATCAGGTACACGTAGCCGTGCAAACCAATCCGTTAAAGTTGTTGATATAACATCATGTAGTTCAGTAGAAGTGTTCAAAGAAAATAACTATTTACTAACTGAAAGTCCCCCTCTGATCACTTAGACGATCAGGACGATCATCTGAAACGTAGTCAAAACGGATAACATTTCATCATTCTCACTCCAGGAGAACTACGTTCCAACGTAAGTCAAGTCTCATCGATATCATGTGACATACCTCAACGATGAAGCTACGGTGTCGCTTCGAATGACCTTGTTGATTCATATATTATGTGTAATTAAGCGTATATATTCTACGTTTCATAACTGAAAAGATGAGTTTGATGTGTGGAAGATATATTAGCTATTTGCAGCATTTTGCAAGATACAATGAACTAGTTACAAATACACATATGTAAGCTACATAAATGTTGCAAGGCCGCAACGATAACAGAGATTATGTGACAACGTCTCACATACAGTGTTGCAAAGTCTCAGTATCATAATTACCATTTGAACTTGTAGAAAATTCTTATGTACATCTTATCTTTACGTCGAGAACATTTCTTTGACATTTTCATAAATGACTGGATGACGTCTGGGCAAGATACAACAATTTAATCAGTATGACAAATGTATTTGTCGTTATAATAATACACATTATAGTATTACGCAGGGTGGAGTAAAATTCTTTTAAAATGGATTAATAAAATCATGTACAATTTCAGCATGAAAATTAAAATGTAAGGTTAATGCTCTTCAATAGAAATAAGTATCTTTCATTTATATCAAATTCCATGGAATCTTGTAAGCATTGTCGATGGCTCCTACACAAAAGTGGTGCTCAGCTGAACCATTACTCTTACAGTCAGTTTTGAAAAAGTGTATACATGTTATGCAATGTAATGTTTACATTTTACGTTAAAAGCGGATAGAGAACCTGTAAGGTTTTAATAATTGGAAGAAAATAACAATTATATTATTCTAAACTTTACAGCATGTCTTTCTTTCTCGTCCTTTTTAAACACGCGCATTTCATGAAAATTTCATTGCTAGTATTTTGCGTTGTTTTCATCTCCCAATTTCCTTATTAAGTTCTCGAAACTTGCGCATTTACTAAGATAATCCAAACTTATGCAGCATATTGCATCACCCTTTTACTTTTCTTTTTCAAACATAAGCAGTGACTCGAATCTCCTTTACTTTGTCGTTTTACTGAAACGCCCTTTTCCTTTATTTTGCCTTTTCATCTATGAGCTTGAACTTTAGCTTTGGATGTGGGATTTTCATGTAAGAAATCCATCCAGTACGCTTGCAAAAGGTCGTTTGCTCTACCAAGATGCCCGTCCGTATATGAAATAATGTTCGGAGGGGCATCTTGCGCATTCCGTCACCACGAACCTTAAAATCTTTAATTGAGCCGCGCCATGAGAAAACAAACATAGTGCATTTGCGACCAGCATAGATCCAGACCAGCCTGCGCATCCGCGCAGTCTGGTCAGGATCCATGCTGTTCACTAACGGTTTCCCTAATTGTAATAGGCTTTGAAAGCGAACAGCATGGATCCTGACCAGACTGCGGATGCGCAGTCTGGTCTGGATCCATGCTGGTTGCAAACCCACTATGTTGATTTTCTCATGGCACGGCTCAATTATCTCGGAGAGATGTAGAACGCTTCATTAATGTTACAAAATAGCTTATACATTCACACTTATTAGATAGTACGCACATGTGTACGCCGGTAATCAATTCTGTATAGATAATCAGGATCGTAAAGCATTACTTCAAGAACTTTCCACATAAATTAGCTATTTCGTAACAAATGTTTTCGGCACCATGCGCAGGCGTATTGCTCATTTTGTCCGCATATAATAATTATTATTACGTCGTGCAAATGTATTAGGAACCTGAGACGTCATAACTCGTAACAATACAAGGCGCAAGTGCCCTCAGGACGGATATTTCTGTCGAGTTCGTTAACACGTTCGTTAACGGGAGGCCGTGGGTTCGATCCCCGGCCGCGTCATACCAAAGACGTGAAAAATGGTACCAGAAGCTCCCTTGCTTGGCGCTCAGCATTAAAAGGGAAAACTGGCCTCTTCTCTCATACCCTCGTGGCGATGGATTCCATCAGGAATAAGGTGTCGAGAGTGATTAATATAATTTGTAGAACTTCCTTCACAATCGACCTAAAATAAATTATGTATAAACTAACACATAACTGATTTTTTTCTTGCACATCGTATAAAAATAAGCGTTTCATTCTGACAGATCATTTTTGTTGCATACCGTATTTCACAAATTACAACAGAAATTTAAAAGCAATTAGAAATACAATGTACTTCATTTGCAGTACTCATTCTTATGGCAGAGCATGCACCCACAGCGCGGGAAATGAACGTCCGTAAGCCGAAGTGACGTCATTACATTCAAGTGAAGCACAATAACAAAGTTCCACTTTAGTTTTATCGTTTAAAGCGTAACGGTATGTCCTTTCCGTAAAATAACGTATTTCAGACCGACAAAATACTACACTACATATAAATAGGACGAAGAGTAGGTCTCAAAGTACCTGATATTGTCTAAGTTCACATATACAATACCATATAATATCAAAGCAGCGCAAGTTATCATAACCAGAACGAGAGCCATCGCATGGGGATGCCAGATGGGTTTTGCAGGCATGGGTAAAGTCGACGGAAACGCCAGTCCGTTGTACAAGAAATAGTTTTCCTTATTACATATCTACAATCATTTCGATTGAGTTTCAATGGACTGTGATCGTGCAATATTTTTCCTGATTGTATACGTTACTATAAATAGTAACAAAAAGCCATTTAAAACGGTCATTACGGATTCTGTTTATGTATCCATAATGGCGCAGTGCGCCTCTTGCGCCATAACCATAACGGCCCCAGGTAACCAGAACGTCAGCGCGTTCTGATGTTGACGTCATGAAGCAACATTATTATGGCGATTGAAAGAGCGCTGAATCAGATCGATTGTCAAATATTGATGGCATTGTTGATAAAAAGCAATACAAATAATTCTTTTACGTGTTTGGAAAATATATAAAATGAAAATACCAAGATAAATATGAAGTGAACGTATATGATAAAAAAGTCAATAAACGGCTGGCCAATAAGTCAAAAGTCAATAAGCCTTCTAGCCGCAATGGCACGCCAAGTTTCATAATGGTCCTCGGAATAAAGCCTTCGGGCGATTATAACAATGGCAAGAAAGCACAACCCAGTCGTATATTAACTTCGAAGTAATTCTTCATGAAATGATTTTTTTCAACCCTAAATTATGCTTTATGTCAGAAAGTACAACTATCAAGGCATTTGATTTTATACAACATATAGCCTCTTATCCAAATAGTATAGAAACTGAAAAACTCCATTAAATGCTTGAACAAATGAATAATACACTTTAAATTTTTCTTACAAGATTTGAGTACACGTGTAATAAACAGGTAAATAGATGGGATAAAGGTGTCTTTGAGTGAAAATGGCCCTAAAAGAAAATAATAGCCCTCAGGCTATTATCACCTTGGCAGGGCCATTATCACTTAAATGCACCGCTCTCCCATTTATGAAACTGTACATATTGCGGACAACGCTTTCATATCAGAGAGAAATGTTTTCTAAACGTTTAAGTGGAAATAATCGCGTGATGTCCATGACGTCCACGCGCACGTTGCGGCATCTATTTGACGGTTCAACTTGCGGAAAATATGAATGCGCGTCAGCTTGATTTGTTTATTAGATTTTTGGAGAAATTCTTCTCGTACTTTTTCCTGTTTTTCGTAGCAGAAAGAAAATTTAGACATAAAGCAATTACTTGATAATAGGTATGTAATAAAAACGTTATCAGCTTTGTATGTGGATATATGCACTCGTTCTTTCGCGGACAATCTTGCGCTCCTAAAGTCGCGCAATATTTCTGCTGCAGAACAAGTGCATTATATCCAAAAACAATGTCAATAACTTATAAATATTGACGTTTCCGTTTCATTTCGAGTGCGTGTCGTCAATTGTGACGTCAGTTTCATGGATGCCGTCACATTTTTAAGTTCTTTAACTAGGACATTTTCAGTTCCACTTGGGCTAAAGAACAATTTTTTCATTGATATAATGAATTATACACATGTAGTAATTATAAAAAGATTTTTAGATTTGCATCGATAAATAAGCATTCATTCTTCATAAATAAAACTCTGGAAAGTAGATCCCTCGGAAGCACCGAGAACAAGGCAAACAGTGAAAATTGCAGACTCGGTTTGATTGAAGTCGCGCAATATTTCTATATTTCCGCTGCAGAACGCGTGCATATACCTAGATACAAATCTAATAACCTACGATTACATGCTTATTTCAGGTTTCTTAGTTGCGCCCTGTGCTTCAAAAGAATCTTTTTACACACTTAATAATAATTAAGGTGTGCGCATGCAATAGTATAAGTCAACTCCGCGCCACCTCATATATATTGCTAGTAAGATATCTTGGAGAAACCGTCAAATGATAGTAAAAGAAACGGATAAAAATACTAGTACATACTTTGAACAAAATCTGATTTTCAGTCACAGACATTGTATATTTTACTCGAATATAAGTAATGTGTTAAGCAGCAATACTTCGATGAGTGTCAGTAACGCTTGCCTTTGTCGCGTATAGAGTTAGTATCATCATCGGTTAGAGTGAGGGACATGATATTTAATAAATATTGTTCGTTTATGATAAAGCCGTTGCAGAGATATATTTCTAAGATTAAAACTGGCATTGCCTTTAATCGATCATTGACTGTCAGTAAGTATTGCTGTTGAAAAAGTGTTGTATATTTGTTTTATTCTGGAAAATAGTAAAATGCTTCTATTTTCTAAATAACAGACAACTGCTTTTAAAATTTAAATGTTTTAATAAATTTATACGGTTACTTTTAGAATCTGAATAAATCTCAAGTCAAGACATAAGTAAATATAATAAAAGTAATTGATACACATGAAAATAATATAAGCCGTGTCATATTGAGCGATACCGTAGCCAGAAGTCGTTGAGATATGTCACATGATATCGTTGAGAAATGACTTGCGTTGGAACGTAGTTCTCCCGGAGTGAGAAGGAAATATATATCCGATAATATGATTATTCGGGTTTCCCAGGGTGCTATTTATATCTTGTAGTACACACACTTTATATATTGATTTTTTTCGGTACTTTCCCGTCTTGATGAATAACAGTTACGTTGATAAAATGCTCTTGCAGGTATGTGATTATTAATATCTTTTTTTTTACTATTTATTTGTTTAATTATTACCAGTATAACTTGATAAATGAGAATAAGGCAGTAAGCGTTTACTTTAAATAAATTGATACTAAAGACGGTATTGAAGAATTTAATTCAAGTTAAGGGCAAGGAAATATAAGTCTAAAAACGTTTTCCTGACACATGCCTTCAGCTCTATCACTTATAAGATATATTATGTATATATATATATATATATATATACAGACTTATTAAGTAAAATACGTGTACCTGATTATTTGTCTAGTATTTGAGAGCTCTATCTGATTGTTAGCTTGACTATACTCTAAGATCTGATCTAATCAACTACTAGTGGGAATGGACTGAAACTTCACACACTGTCGCTTACAATGCACGGGTATTGATTTCTCACAAAGTTATGTAAGCAAGTTTTAGATACTGTTAAATGTGATATTTCTGAGAGGGATTTTTTCTCTATGTGCTGTAGCAAAAAGAAAACTCTGTTAAGAGATCTTATTCACGGTGTATATGCATATCGGACCTCTCTCTGTGGTAAATGAGAAAACGGATCCCTCTCTGTTCGCGCACAGGACCTTCTTTTTGCTAAACAATGAACTCCAACGTCAGGGAGCTCGGAAAATCGAAATTTTCGTCCTGAACACGTTTTTGCATAAAAACATATGAACTACGAGAAGACATAGCTATAAACCATTGCTTTTTTACCGTTACATTTGTTCACACAAGTCCAAACGAAGATGGAATGTAGACGGGGGTACTGGCTCGGATGAACATCGCACGATGATTATGAAACTTAAATGCGACTTTCCTTGAATATAGCAAGTATCTAGTATCTTACTTGTAAATACACTTTATGTGGTTATTTTCATCAGATTTCCTTAAAAACGCCCTACTTTCGATTTCGTTAATGCACGGGATCCCCCTCAGTCGGCGCAATTTTGCCTCACATGATCTTGACTTTCTCTTGATTTTCTATCGGCACGGTACCCTTTCAAGTTAACTTCAGTGTTAGAATTATGAGATGGTATTCGTATTTAAAAGCAGCACAATAATTACCGGTTATTAGCTTTGTATCGGGAAATATGCACGAGTTCTGCAGCGGAAATAAATTGCGAGACTTTAGGAGCGCAATATTCTTCCGCTAAAGAACGAGTGTATATTTACCGATGCAAGGATAATAACCTTTTTATTACACATGCATACAATGTAATGTAACTACTGCAAATTTGTTCAATAGCCCGAACAAAGAGCTATAAAATAGTTCTTTGGCCTGAATAAGATTGATAAAAGAATTAATGCCACGACACACATTAAATTACGTCACGCACCCGATATAAAGTTCGGCGTCAGTGGATGGAAAAATATTGATGTTTCCGGTACCATTGTAACTCATCTGAGAATGCGTAGATCATTGAAATAAGTATGTAATAATACAGACTTGTGTGCCCGGGCAAACGGGGTTTTATTATGGTACAGATTTGTCGCTGAAATGCTCCCTTTTCAGACTAGCTACGCATGAATAGCCCCTCTTTGTATCAAATCAAATTATACAAATTCTAGTTTATAATATGAATGAAAATGATAAGGAAATTTAAATATGCATGTTATTTGAAATTGCTTATTTCATTTTCAATTTAAAAGCATGTTAAGGGAAGTAAAAACACCATGGTTTATTTCCCTTACAAAAAGATGTTGTTTTCAATAAGAATACCATCTCAAAATTCTAACATTGAAGTTGAGGGTACCGGTGCCGATAGAAAATTTTGTCAAAGAGAGTTCCTGTGCCGGGTGCAGAGAGTCAAGAGGGATCCTGTGAGGCAAAATTGCGCAGATTGAGAGGGATCCCGTGCATTAACGAAATCGAAAGTAGGGCGTTTTTAAGGAAATCTGATGAAAGTAACCACATAAAGTGTATTTACAAGTGAGATGGGATCAACGACTTCACATCTAAGGTACTAGATACTTGCTATATTCAAGGAAAGTCGCATTTAAGTTTCTAAGATTTGCATGCTCCATAACCTATGATCCCCTGCCTAAACAATCTAGTTTGTTTACTTCTGCCTATTATTTCATTGTTTTCTTGTTTCGGGCTAGGCCATTACTTAAACCTGGGACTGTCTCTAAATTCTTTCTTGGTAATTTTGCTCAACCCGGGGCTAGAGGGCATGGACGTTACGAGGGCATGGACGTTACCATGCATTTCTGCTACCGTCCATGAACAGGCCGATCCAGCAAAATTTTCATTCTTCATGGTCTTGTAAGACGACCTGTGAAGTTTCTACTTTTTCTATTTAAGCATTGCTGTTATACTAATACAGTCTTTAAAAAGCTGCTTCAAAATCAAAGAATGCAACCAAACAAAATGATGGTCTCGGTTTGATTAAGTCTGCTCGTGAGAGGTTAAGAAATACTCCCCTCATACCCCTAGCACCGGCTTATGTAAGTCTTTGTATTTAATTGACAAACCTGGCATGCAAAACACAGATCCCATGAAACGTGTTCATCTTTTTCAAATTGTTTGGAAAGATTTTGTTTGTAGGCAGGTTTCACATATAGCATAAGAGGAGAGTGTTCCATCATGATTCCGTACGTTTCAGTCATTGTATTCATACATTTAACCTATAAATGTAGTAGTTGAGCTTGCTGTCCTCCGGTAGTTCCTGTGGTATAAATTGTAGTATCCCTGAGTTAAAAGTTCTTATCATGGAATGATTTAGATTTTGAAAGAATCAAATACATATTTACATTCGCTTTACATTTTGTATAGAACGAAAATAACTTTTATTTACGTATTAACAACATTAATGGGTTAAATGATATCAAGGACGACACTTTCAGCGAGATTGCACGTGTGATCTGACGCTTAAATTATCATAGCTAAAACTTTTTTTCTCTCGCGGTAAACAATTAAGATTGAATCAACATGACTATGCGATTTTTCACTGGATTTTTATCAAAAGGTTGTTGGGTCTTTTTGGCTGTTCCATCTATTTATTATAAGTATATATATTCGAAGATTTATTATGATTTTCTTAAAATGTTTGAAAAGAAACTTTATTTATTTACTTATTTTTGTAGTAATCGACTGTAAAAATATAAAAAGCTACACAAGTACATGTATGCTATTTGTTGATGTATATTTAGTCAGTGTTTCATCTGCAAACACCAAAAGATGCAGCCTTGCAACATTATGTCTATTTGGAACGAAATCTGGTATAATTTGCAAGCATAAGTTGCTTATGAACTGTGAAATATGCCTTTCTTGATTGTAATTTACCCTCACCGCTACATCTTAGAATATTTAAATCAGTATACGGCCAATGTTTTTAAGTCAGATAAGAAACCGGAGATGCGAGTACTTATTGTAAGTGATACAAATTGAAAATCGGCAGTAAATACATAATTGTTTGTATGATAAAATGTTTAATAAACGGTTGTTTCTATTTTTAAATCAAAGATAAACATTCAGGTAATGTTTCGTCTCATTGTATAACTTCTGTACAACACCAATGAAAACAGTCATACCATATCTTTTTATCTATCTGTCATCCTTGTTCTTTAAATAAAAACAGCAAATGGTGATAAAATTCAGTACACTGTATGGTTTCCCAACCTAAGAGTATGATATATTAAAGTCGTTAAAACTCAAAGATTTATAGAAATCAGAGGAGTAGAGATCGTAAGAAGTATTTCCGTTTTAATATAATGTTGATGGATTGTTATACATAGATAATGTCATTCACCCATTACAGAATTCTTACAATATATATTCTATTTCATTTCCAGAATGTATGTCTGTTGTTGATAAGTCCATGCTTCATCGCCACAAATAAGGTAAGTTTTGTTTTCAGATCGAAAATTGGAAAGTTATTCTTTTGTTAATAAAATTAAAATAGACTAAAGGTATTTGCCAGATATACTGAATTATCGCATGTCAAATGGTATATATGATTGTTGCTTAATTTGTTCATGTAAAGGTGTAAAACCTTCAAGATCGTTTCTTGAAAGCGAAACAAGACTGAAATTCTAGTGATGATTTCAATCATTTAATATATCTTTAAACCCTGATAATACGTCCATTCGTTTAAAATGATCATGGCGTCTTTTCCATGTTATCAAATAGTAGAGCTCAGCTTAAGCAACTACTAGGGACGTGGGGCGCGATGTGAGACATCTCAGTCGGATTTGGTAAACTACTATTTTGTATGTTTGCATTCAAACTTCTAAGGGGCTTGCTTGTAGATACTTTAAGATTAGATTATAATGAAATGCAATTTCTAGAACATTTTATTAGTGCTGATGTTATTCTTTCAATACCTGGATTTGGATTCCTCTATGGATATTGTATGGCTAAGGAAACAACAGGATCAACAAATTTTAAAATAATAAATAATGCCGTAGATGAACTTGTTCTTGCCTACCTAGCGGGGAAAGTATACATTTGTCCGAGCACGCGCCGGGGATAGATATTCCTGTCTTTCCCTAGGGAAAAACCTTGTCTAAAATAGCGTGCACTAAGGTGACGTCACATAGTACTGGTACCATTGTGACGTCACAAACTTTATAAATAATGTCAGGAAATACCCAAACCTATTTGTCTCCACGATCTATTTTGAACATGATAGGCAAGAAAAATGATCTAACATGTCTGCCTGTGTAAGACAGCTGTTTTCCCTACCCTCGGGACAGCATGAATAAAAACCTCGCTAACGCTCGGTTTTCCATTCCACACTGTCCCTCGGGTAGGGAAAACCCCGTCTTACACAGGCAGGCATGTAAGATCCTTATATTCTTTCGGCTCTTTTTAAGTTTATTTTTGCGTGATATATTAAAAGGCATTAAACGTGACTGCTGTGCTCTGTTCACTCCTTTATTAATAATAATGCTAACTGAAGACATGCGAGTGAACGAGCATTTAGCTTTCATACCTATCGGAATAGTGATTATCTTGAACAGAAAGGTCTCGTGCGCTCCGACTGAACCCGGTAATGAAAAGTGTTGAAGAAAACAAACATGAGATATCAGTGATTAAATGCCACAACTTCTCCTGCCACTTTTATTCTTTCTCTAAACAGTTACGACCGTACAGCTTACAACACAGTGTTGATATAGACTGATTTTTTTTTCTGTTACAAAGCCATGTGGTGATAAATATACATTGGTATTCCAGATTTGCACATACAGGTGCGCTCTTTTTATTGCCAAAAATAACTTTTATTTATATTATCGCTCAAAAATAACTGACATGGTTTCCCAATACATTATTTCCCAATCTGACTCAAGTATTTTAGATGATTCTATTAGGCAGGTCATACGACATGAATACATGTATTTGTTTAGCTGTTACGTTCACATGCATGTCCATCATGGACATACTGTTGTAAATTCCTTACATACTTGAACTTCATTTTATATTCTTTATACGTCATTAAAAGTGTGTTTTATTTCCCACAAACTCTAAAAACAAGTCTTGCCGTTATTCTCATGTACGAAAATCTAAAGGCCTCATTGTCTTCTTGATCATTCTATATCATTGTCAGAAACGTGTTCGTCTCCATGAACTCTAAATCACGTTCACAACTGCTTAACCTGAGGTCTAAAACTAGGTCGCTGTGTCAAATGAACGTAAAGCCTCCTTTTCACCCCAGACACCACCTTTAATTGCTACAGGTAGCTTTGTCAGAATGTTGATCTTTATAAAATCTAAGTCATGTTTGAATTGAGTGATATGTTTTAAAAAACAAGGTCATTAGATTCAACAACAGAAAAAAGAAAAACCATTGTTAACTCTAGAAGCCATATCTTGAACTTGATTGTCAAAAAAACCGTCAACTTGTCAAAATGTTTAGGTCAAATCTGAAACTGGATTAGTTTAGATCAAGAACTATGTAGCAAGGTCAAATCATAGCTACACCTTGCTTACACTTAAGAGGTAAAATTTACTACCTGATCCCCATGACACTTGATCAAACTGTTTACATAAAACACGGTCAAATTGTTTGTTTCATTGAAATTTAGGCCAAAATCATTAGCTTCTAGGTTTTCTTGGATAAGTATTAGGACCCTCTTGTTATTACCACTTTAGTTTGCCAGTTTTACTTCTAGATTTTATAATAATCGACATTATAAATTACGTACAATGAGAAATATATTTTACAGCATCAGTATGGAAGTGATTCTCTATTTGATGATAAAAAAATAGACTAAAGGTATTTGCCAGATATTTTGAATTATCGCATGACAAATGGTATATATGATTGTTGCTTAATTTGTTCATCCAATGGTGTAAAACCTTCAGGATCGTTTCTTGAAAGCGAAACAAGACTGAAATTCTAGTGATGATTCCAATCCCATTTTCATTTTAAAGTTGCAAAGTGTTGATGAAAACATAAATTATCAGTGATAAAATGCCACAACTTCTCCTGCCACTTTTATTCTTTCTCTAAACAGTTACGACCGTACAGCTTACAACACAGTGTTGATATAGACTGATTTTTTTCTGTCACAAAGCCGTGTCGTGATAAATATACATTGGTATTCCAGATTTCTTTTAAGCCGCTGCGCATATAGGTGCGCTCTTTTTATTGCCAAAATAATTTTTACGTCACATCGACACAATTGTAGGTCATACGGCGACTTTCTTGCCCCTCCGTGCATCATTTCATCAAGATCGGGCACTTGAGTAGAAGCTCCGACCACCCATGAACTATCTGGACGGCTCCCTCAATGCCCAATGAGTGCAAGTGACGGCAGCTCAAAAATAACTGACATGGTTTCCCAGTATATTATTTCCCAATCTTACTTATCTGACAGTATTTTAAGAGGATTTCGATACCCTTCCTTATTTTACTTTGGCAAGACATATGATGTTATAAAGATAAAACCTGAATACATGTACTTGTTTAACTTTTACGTTTTACATGCATGTTTACCATATTGAACCAAGTATTTCCATCATGGGCATAATGTTCTAAATTCCTTAAATATTTGAAATTAACTTTATACTTCACGTCATTAAAACACAAGTTTTTTCCCCATAAAATCTAAAAATAAGTCTTGCCGTTATTCTCATGTACGAAAATCATCAAACAATAATAAAATATCTCGTATAATTGAAACTTAACCTGTTTAAAGCGAAAAAATAGCGTGTAAGCTTGAACACGGGTATTCCCTTCTAAATTTAATACAATCATTTGTAGAGAAGTTTTGCTATTGGATTTATGGTTCATGCGACGTACCGGTATCGGTGTACGAAAACTTTTCGAACTTCACAGGTCGTTTAACACGACAAAAATGAATTGCTGGAGGATCGTTTGACTGAGCCTGTTCATGGACGGTAGTGGAAATGCATGCTACCGTCCACGCCCTCTTGAAGTCCGCATCATAGTCAGCCACGTTTGTCTACACTAAAATCTGTCTGGCACACTTACGACAGGATTTCCTGTCTGCGCACGATTTGGGAGAGATTTTTGTTCGGTTCAAACATTGGAACGCATAGTCGACTGTACAGTTCGGCGTCGCTTCATGCAGACTCTTATCAAGCTATAATAACTGCTACAGGCGTACGCAGTCGGTACTGACTGACTGATTAATAATGGCCATTACATTGTCATTTTTCAAAAATAGATCGGACTGAAATTTACTGATTAATTCTCTGACCAGTAAACATGGTTTTTGAATTACGTTTAGTATATTTTCTTATGCTCTGTGGAAGCTTTCTACAAATCGCTTTTTATAACCCTTGGTAGTACGTCTA
Organism: Mercenaria mercenaria; assembly: GCF_021730395.1. Taxonomy (NCBI): domain Eukaryota; kingdom Metazoa; phylum Mollusca; class Bivalvia; order Venerida; family Veneridae; genus Mercenaria; species Mercenaria mercenaria. The sequence goes on from NC_069371.1 coordinate 77,237,341, forward strand.
AATCTGCTACAGATAAGACAATGCTTACTGGTCTATTTTAGCTGCTCACCTTAGCGCTCAGTCATCTTAGGTCAAAAACTAGGTCAATAGGTCAAAGCATAGAAAACCTTTGTTAATACTTTAGAGGCCACATATTTAACCTGACGTAAGCTTAATTGTCTTAAAACTGGGTTTCATGGGATCAAACACTAGGTTCTTAACGTTGCTTACACTCACATTTTCTGTTTGATTTTCATTCATTTTAAAACTGGATTACCGGAGAAATTAAAAACTAGGTTATTATATTAGGTTAAGAAAAACCGTGCTTACACTCTGGATGCCACATTTTAAGTTTGACTATATTACTCGCTGTCAGAATGTTTGGTTTAATAAAATCTAGGTCAGATTTGACCCTAGTTACCCGAGGTCTTAAACTAGTTCAAATCATAGTAAAGCCTTGTTAACACTCTAAAGGCCTCATATTCTTCTTGATCATTCTAAATCAGTGTCAGAAACGTTTTCGTCTCTATGAACTCTAACTCACGTTCACATCTGCTTAATCTGAGGTCTAAAACTAGGTCGCCGTGTCAAATGAACGAAAAGCTTTCACTCCAGACACCACATTTAATTGCTGCATGAAATTCATAAAGGTGGCTTTGTCAGAATTTTGATCTTTATGAAATCTAAGTCATGTCTGAATTGAGTGATATGTTGTAAAAAACCTAGGTCATTAGATTCAACAACAAGAAAAGAAAAACCATTGTTAATACTCTAGAAGCCATATCTTGAATTGATTGTTAAACAAAACGTGTTCTAGGTCAAATCTGAAGCTGGATTATTTTAGATCAAGAACTGTGCAGCAAGGTCAAATCATAGATACACCTTGTTTACTCTCAAGGGGAAAAAGTTCGTACCTGATCCCCATGAGACTTGATCAAATTGTTTACATAAAACATGGTCAGATTGTTTGTTTTAGTGACATCTAGGCCAAATTCATTAGGTTCTAGGTTTTCTGGGATAGGTATTAGGATCCTCTTGTTATTACTACTTTAGTTTGCCAGTTTTACATTTAGATTTTATAATAATCGAAATTATATTACCTACAATGAGAAATATATTTTACAGCATCAGTATGGAAGTGATTCTCCATTTGATGATATGAACGCTACAAGCGAGTACGATACAAAAAATAGTACGGTCGCCATCAACGATGGAAGCAATTTTAAAGAAGACAATGCCTTATCTGGTAAGTATGATTAAGTGCATTTAAGAACTGCATTTATATGAAAATTATCATACACTTGAGTCATTCAACTCCTACAAAATAATTCTAAAGGAAAATGGTTTAAGAGAAACATTCTGCTAGGCGTGTCTTTCACTTAGTACTATACATAAAATATATATGTAAAAATTTGCGCGTGAAGAAATTTTTTTATACACTTGGGAATGCTTTTTAACTTATTTTAAGGACACATGTCATGTTTATTAAAACTAGTAACACAGCTGTAACATCGTGTAAGTATATTGTTAAATATAACCAGTATCAAACTGTTAAGAGACATCTAAGTTATGAAATATCTTTGATATAATTCACAGATACTACAACACAGCCATCAGAGAAGGATGAGGCTGATAGGAAAAAGTGCAACAAAAATTCCTACGAGGTAAAACGATCATTGTCAGAGAATAAAATCATAACTTTATCACCATCCACTTGACAATAGGAGGCATATATATTTGACGATGTTCATGAGTCCGTCCGCAATTTTTTCTTCGTTTTTTTTTCCGAATGATCTTTTACATTCTGGTGACTTTAGATTCATTTATACACGTAGCTGCTTACTTTAATACATCGGTACACTCTTATTGTTAACTATGTAACAACCGAGTCATTTTCCTAAATTTTGTAAAGATTGCTGATATATTTGTCAAGGTATATAAGCCTTGTTGATAACATATGTTACTGTTTTTATTTAGACAGAAGTTTGATTTGTATTATTTCAGTGTACCTGCTTTAGCATTTATTATTTTTTACATTGTCGTCGTATCAGGAAGAAAAATGCCTGCGCTTTCTACAGAAAAAGCTCATGAAAGACACGTCGTCAATTAAGGAGAAAATTGCTGAATGGCTGAAAGACTTGCGTATGAATTCTTTTCATATGATTTTTCAATTGTTTGTTTAATCTGTTGCGTTTTCGTTTTGAAAACCTTGACATTTAATAAAATCTTATTCTAATATTAAACAAAACATGCGCAAGTCACGTCAACATTTTATTTGGCGCTATACAGACCCGAGAAAAAGTGTTTCCACAGTTGCTCGTGAAATTATTCCACCAGCATGTAACATCACTGTCATATTTAGATAATTATACTAAAGTACGGTTCTGTTAAATTTGATAACACAAATAGTATGGGATCCAGTCTACTGATTTTCAACAGTATTGTTTTCTTTTCTGTTTCGACAAATTATTCAACTTTTCCTAAAAAATGAAAGGTTGTTATGTATACTTAAATACTGTATTTTGAAGCATTATGTTGGCACACCAATGGGTCAATAGTGCATATAGACCCACGGGTTCAGATATGTTGTAATGGTGTTGCGAACAGGACGACGTACGAGGAGTGTTGCAGCGGCACACTGTTTGACAATCGGAAATATGTTTGCTGTAATAATACCTTACATGTGAAGTAAGTACACCTTATGATATGTCCTTCTGTCAATTGTTTGTCTTAGTCTTACTCTGCATTACATTCTTAAAATTTAGGTCAAAAGGAGACCCAAGTAATTCCTACTTATACCATATGTTTAAATACGAAATGAATACTTTTGAAATCCATTTATTATTATAATGTCCATTTTATCTTTCAGAAATCTGTCATTTATAGTAAAATGGAAAATAAAGCAGAATCTTTCAACATTTGTTGCCAGCATACATGTACATGTATATGGTATCTGACTTTCGATTGTCTTAATATTTTTCAGAACCGATACAGCAGCTTGTTGTGGACCACAATTGTATGACACAAATATAAGTCTATGCTGCAATGGTTCATTGCCGTTGATTCAAAGACTCCAAAATATGGAATGTTGTGGGAATAAAACATTAAATAACAAAACCCACGTGTGTTGTCGTGGCAATACACAACAAGCTTTTGGATTGGGAAACAAGAAAGGTACTGATAGTAACGGTTAATAAGTAAGTTTAGATCTGTTTCTGCTGAATATCTTTATACATGTATATATAAATGTAATACACATATCCGTTTGAATTGTATAGAGTAACGTTAAAGTACCCATTGTTAAGTTTACCTGAAATGTCATCTTCGGTTTTCTAGGTTATTGCTGTAACGACACTAGCTACCATGAAGATTGCCACGCTTGTAAAAAGAGTACGGTACTTTATGCGCTTTTTGACGAGTCAGTGGAGCTTTGCTGTCATGGAAAGGTTGCGTATATACATTGTTCATTTCGCAAAACTTCTAATTGGTCGGCTCGTATTTATGAAATTTTAACAGGTGTTTGAGAAAATAAGGGCTTATCATTGCACTACTTTTTTAATATACAGATGGTAATTACATCGCTGCAAAAGGTGATTAAACAAAATTTGATATTAGGAAAGTTTCAAACGTTAGAAATGACTAATCCTTAAAACAAAACTTCGAAAAATTTCAAGCTATTGTAATTCTTACATTTCTGGAAATTCTATATACATTGTATAAAGTCGATGTAAAAGAGCATTAAGCACGTACATGGGCATTCCTAACTCGAACTATCCAATGTTGTATCATTCAAAACCTTTGGTGATTTACAAAACGACAAATGCGTGTGTTTTCGGAAAATAGTCTAATGCATTACATTCCCATCAGAACTCTCAACAGCTGCATTGATCTAAATAAATCATTTAACAATATTATTCTAATTACAAACGAAAGTACACATAGCACAGATAAAATTTTAATAGAAACATATTCATTTTTAAAACATGCAACAATTGAAATTTCAAACTTATGTTATACATTACAATTGCCATATTACTGACATATAAGTAGGAATTAAAGTGTTGGAGAAAGTACTACATGTAGTAATTCAGTAGATAAGTGACAATATAACACAGAAAAACAGGCAGAAATATGAACTATAGATCTTATAGAGAGCCATGTTCCAAGAAGAACTGATACTCTATAGCATGGTATGCATCATCATGAAATTGTAGACAATGTAAAAGATGTAAACAAAGAAGACAAAACAAACAAATAAGAGAACTGTCTCGGAACGGTCAGTAGCGAAAACACCACTGGGTTGATTACACCAGTAAATTGTGTACCAAATCTCAAAGACATTCCCCACCAAGCCAAGTGTCCGTAAAACGAAATCAAAATATAAATAGACACTGGTGTTGCAATTCAGAGAATAGTTAGAGAAAATAGTGTTTAAATTCTTTCATTTTATTCATATTATACAGATAATATTGATGGTGTTTAAATTATTTCAGATTATACCGAGACTTCATGGAAACAATAGCGAATGCTGCCATCGCAGATTAATGAACAATAATACGGATATATGCGTCGAAAAGAAAATTACGCCAAAACCAAAACCTGACATTATTCTAGGTAAGTGTATGCCTGTTCTGTTGATTGTTTTGTGAATTTGTACAGAGTATGTGAAACAAGATTCGAACGTTATATTGAGGCACAAATTTATTATATTAAACAGTATTGAGCACTTGTGTAGTTATATCCGTATAACTAGAATGTTATTATATCAGTAAATTTATGTCAGTAGAATGCAGTCACATTTATTTCTTATGTATATAATTTAATTCCAAACAGAAAACAAGAAAAAAAATGTAGGTTTTTGTATCACATTTCTTTCAAGATAGAGAAAGCAACATAAACTGGTCTGACAACATAGCAGATGTGTATATATAGAAAATAGATTTTGTTTTCTGTGGAATGGAAGAATTTGTTATGTTTGGTAGTACACAAGCCGGATTGACGAAGCTCTCGGAATGCCTTCTATTCCTTCCGAAAGCCATTTATACTGTACAATTTGACAGTCCTCCGTTTTTGAATGGACTTCTCGCCGGTTCGCTTGGTGAGGATATAATGGCGGCACAAGTAGAGGGATACGCCACATACCCTTATTAATATATTATTGATTCAATTATGATATACTTATGGTTGGTTCCTCTTTCAGAATTTAGTAATTAGTTCTTTCAAGTGTGCTTAAGTGATATTTTATTGTAGTGCTTTTTTGCATTTTCATTCCATCCAAGTATTGACGGATCCCGTTGTCCCTAAAATCTTTTGAATTATGAAAACAGAATACTAGAAAGACCTTTCTTTTAAGGCGACTTTCAGTTGATTCGGCAACGATTTTACCTCTCTATCGTTACTCTCCAGACAACTCGTCATCAACATCTCAGGACTTTCTAACTTCTAATGGAAGCAACATTACAGTTACTGGCCAGAGGAATACAGAGTTGTCTCCACAGGCAAAGAAAGAAAATAGCCACATGTCAGCTATAGGTATTTTAACTTATTTGTTTATCCTCTAATTTAAAATTTCCATCCCGGGTAAGAATAATGGTAACTATTGGTATTCGTTTGTATCAATAGTGAAAAAATGCATTTTGTACCTAAAGATATTCGATGGCTATCTTAAACTAAACTATTTTATATTAAGCTATTTACTCAAGTGCAGAAAATACTCATCAAATATATTTAACTTTACTAAATATATAAATAAATTGTGTATATAGTGCTACATTCATAATTTAATGATATGAAGTAACAGCGATTGTTTAAAGAAACTTCTACTGTTTTAGTTGTAGTACACATTTATACTGTGTTCAGCTATATCCAACGTGTACTATTTTTAACCTAATGCATAGTCCTGTTAATACAAATAAACTTGTTCATTCTGTTTTACATAATCTATCTTTAACATTTGTTTTTTAATATGGAATGTGGGTCTAGTATACCTTTAAGTTAAAGTTATTCGACATTTTTACACTATATTATATTGAGAATGTGGTTTTTCATTCTCAATATTTTGGTTTTGTGGTTTACTTTTATTGGCTTTGTTTTATGTTTCTCTGCAGTCTGAAATGAGACATGTAGTTTTTTTTCAGGTGGGGTCATAGCGTGTGTTGTATTCGTATCTGTTGGAGTGGGAACGTATTGCAGTTGTAGGTATAAAGCCATTTTGGCTTTCTGTAAAAGTAAAAGGGAAGCATCGGATCTGGATAATAAGACCATCCTTATCCAACCAGATTCAGCTTTAGACTTCGCACCAGACACAGCTGAATCAGATATGAGCGAAAGTCAAAACCTTATTGAAGGGAATGATTGTCTGAACAACAAATCAGTTAATGAATGTTACACAAATGAAACAAACCTTGACAATGAAAGCGTTTGTTCAGATGGACTAAGTTTTATTTCGGGAGAAATGGCTGTCCCAAAGTTGTTAAATATTATTGAAAAGAAAAATCTGACCGTGGATACGAACCTTCTAACTACTTACTTTGCAGAAAGTTACACACAAACTGGACCTGTCCATATTACAAACAGAAGGACAATATTCGGACACCCGTTTGAGCATACAATTTTTATCGATGAATCTAGTTCAAACCTTGCGATTCCCAGTTCAGACGTAATCCTGTCGCTCCCTAGAAGTGTCTTGAAAAGTGGTAAGGTTGAAGTGAATTGTTCAAGCTTCAGTAGTCTCGCAGATTTAAGGAAAAAGCTGGGCTTATCAGACAATGAAGTACTTGCCTCACCAGTCGTTGAGTTTGCTATAACAGGATATAGCGTTCTACCAGAACATGCACGTGTTGTCTTGCCATTTGTAGGAAGTGCTTCTGATTTGACTGTGAAGAAATTCAAATCGGATGAAGGCCTGAACACGGTGGCAACATCAGTAGAAATTGCAGAAAAACTCAAGCAAAATGAAGATCTGGACAGCTTCTACACAGTTGAAGGTATAGAATACAATAAATACAGATTTGATTTTCATATCAAGTGCCATATCTTTCATATGTGTATAACTTAAAGGGAACGTTTCAAGTTCATTTACTGTGCAAATCGAGAGAGTGCAATATATTTCTCTTTCACACATAATTTAGAAAGATCTGCTCAAATTTTATACCTAATATTTGTAAATATTTAGTGCATCTATACAATTATTGTGAATATTCTGATTTTAAGGATCCTCTGTCATCGTATACACAAAATCATTTTCTGGGTTTTACTGCACTGGATGTAGACACAAACGCCAGATCGACCTCAACTTGAAATCTTTTATCTTTGGATCATACAAACGAATAAACAGAAAGTGTGAAGTTGGTATATCTACCTATATTGCAGACGAAATATTCAAGTTTACAGATTATCAAAAGGTATATGTAATTGTTGCATTCTGAAATGATATGTTTACAAAATGTAAGGAGATTTGAAATAGATTTTTAATCTTATTTTGCGTCACTCAACAGTAATCGCACAAAGCCGACACAGACTTCCCATCTACGATAGAATTATTTTAATACTCACTTCATCTGGGATGTTGTTTTCGACTCGAGTGGATTTTACCAGACATGGATATCCCGAGACACGCAAACCCCCCATGATCAACAATTATGTAAAATTTGTCGTCTTATCGGTAAAATTATCCCCCTTGAAATCACCTGGCAGTGCGATATCGATTTTTATCTGGTTGATATTTTCCAGAAACAAAGAAGGAAAAAAAGTTTGAACAAATATTGTTTTAATTAGAATAAACACACAATATTTATTATCCTATTGAAGTGTTCGTCATTCTTTTCTCTTTACAAAGATATAAAAAATATTTATCTAAAATGAAGAATTAATGCATCCCTTGGCGATTAAAAAACATCACTATCAGTCTCTGTTTACGGCATATAGTTACTGAATAAAATAAGCAAAAACCTGTGATACGTATCTTATTCTTTTCCCTGTAGCCACTTTATTAATATATTGAGAATATTTATTATCCTATTGAAGTATTCTACAGACAATAAACTTTTTATTTATGTTTTTATTTTGAAATTATTTTAATGTCTTTCTTGCTTCCCTAGACGTTTAAAAGTTGGTGATTTTTGTATTATTTCTTTATTTGCCGTGTCCGTGGTATTTCCGGACGCGTGCGGAAACGCACGAACCCGCCCGAAGTTCAGCTGTCGATGATTCAGAAAATATTATTGTTACAACATAGTATTATCAGTGATAATAATAGTGCGGGAATAATTTCAGTTAGGCGAACCATAGTTTTTGGGAATTACAAGCTTACCGCAAAATAAATGTTACAGAGAAAGATGCTGACGTATCATGTTAATAAATTAAAAAAAATATAAGACATGATGCACGTTGCACATATATATATTTCTTTCTAAACCACTGTCTCGTATTTTAAAGATTCGTTTAATTATACTTATACCCATTAGTTTAAGTTTTAACCAACTCAACTCAACTCAACTATTCTTTTATTTTAACCAAAGAGTGTACTTTATAGTTCTTTGTTTCAACCCTGGTACAAGTTTAAGTTTTAACCATAAATATGTTATAAAGAATTTATATAATGCAACATTTGAGTAAATTGTTTTCGGAGCCTCTGAAACAGCCATATTAAAGCGCTTTTTGATAGTTGTTTATTACCAATTAACAGCTTTTTGCAAGTTTATTGCTTATCAACACCTTTTTATTAGGGGATTAGGGACGATCAGGTCTTTTTATTACACAGATAATAATCTTCTCGGTGACTGCGTAAGAGCATTTTAAAAATTGTAACATGTTTAATGAACGAGACTTAAATACACAATAAATATATTGTTTCATTTTCAACAAAATGTTGTTAGATACATAAGATAATGGGACAGTGATTGAGTATTTACTTGTATTTGATTAACAGTATTTTTTCCTGAATACAGGTTAATTGTTCGATATTAAAGTATAGATATATAGAACACGTGTTAAAAGTTCGCCTATGAGTGAAAATATTATAGGATAGATGTTTTGTGACAACATTGTGAAAAATTGTCGTTTATTAATTTATTAGTTTATTCAAAGAAGTATAAAATACATTTTTATTTTTTTATAGCTCTTTGGTTTATTGTCTCTCCTGAAAATTATTATGTACTTTCTCTGCTCCATATTATATAACTTATGCTTTCACTTGCTGTAGGCATTGTATTTATGCAATAATAATGAGTGTCAATCGGTTTTGTAAAATGGAGAGCCGACATTCCAGATCAAGCTACTTTTAATTAAACCTCCATGTTTTAACAGCCTCTGTTTTAAACCAAACCATACCAAAACGGGAGATCCTTTAAATCGGAACTCTTTCATTTAGTATGCCTTTAGAACGTCATGACGTCATGTTTACACACGCTGCATTCCCGCGCTTCATTTACAAACGAAATTTATTGATCAAAAACCAGAATAAAATGTTAAAAATTAATAAGAAAGTAATAATATAAACAGTGGTTTGTAGTATTTTATGACTTTTTTTGGTACAACTACTCATAGCACTGAGTCATTAATATAAATGAAAGGCCAGACACGCGCATGAAACGGGACATACTTTCAACATAATACTGTCAAAATTTGTTTTCTGACTGATCGTATTTACTTGTGGAATACTTCCTGTATTATACTCATTTTTTTAATTTCATAAGAAGAATTATTACTTGCATATATAGTTGTCACATTAGATGTATAGCATATGCACATAATTATATATACAATTATTAAGGTGAATTTATACACAGCTAAAGCTTAAGTGTATTGTAAACATTAAATTCATGTAATTACACCGATACTATTTCCAACATGTATGGAAATGATTTTAGAGAATGGTAGAAAATGAAGAAAGTCAAGAACGTCAACCGTTAAAAAAAGATGTTCCGTTATTAATGCCAAACTGTGATCTCGATGATAAAGATTTTGTAGAGGCTTGCATAACACTGGAGAATGAAGAAGACGGATGGATACACCGGCTTCACCCAAGCAAGAAAAGGCCACTACACGAAGCAAGAAAGGTAAACACACCATAATAATCCACAGGAAATTATATATCTTAATCATTTGATGAAATGTGAACAAGTTCTTGCTTCAACAGGAAGATTAAGGTACTATGCAATATTTTAAAATAATTTGGATCCACTGGAACTATTGATGACACGAAGGCTGTAAGTTCGAACCATAAGACCCGGAAACTGAAACCCTTAGGCCTCTGCCTCCACGCGTATAAATAACAAATCCAACCTGTCTTCTTCTTTAGCGACGAAACACTCATTACTGAAAAAATTGTTACAACTGTAGAATGTAGACAATTACAAATAACATTAAGGACTTTCAATTTTCAGGAAATCGAGCTAGAGCGTATTGCACAGAAATGCAAGGAATGCCCTAACTTTAATCCCCACGAACTTGAGATTCCATACTATACTGAATGGAACTTGACAACAGCTACTAGAGATACAGTTCCAAGTGAAGTATTTCAGTGCACAATAGATCTGAACATTTGCAAACGGGGATATGAACTTAAAAAAGAAAATAGCATCTTTATTGAGGAACTTTGGCTCAGAAGTAAAGATCGTTTGCCTGTTAAGGTAAATACAATTTAAAGACATAGCTAGAAGTTTATTCATTGAAACACTTATCTGTAATACAAAACTTCTTAAACAATATCTTTATGTTAAATGATATGTTATTTAAGATCATTATAAGAATAATGTCTGTCTTTTCTATTTTGTTGCAAGTATAAAATTTGCAAAGACGCGTAGAGGCTTGTAAAGCGAGTAACATCGTGCGGTAGGTATTCCAGAAATAACTAGCTGCTGTAAAATATCTGAGTGACTGTAGACTTCAACACATATCAAACAAAATGGCAATATTCACACATAGTTGTATACTGAGCACTTAAAACTGTTTCGCTCTTACCACTCGATAATTTATGTTTGCAGGAAGACTACCTCAGGGCGGCGGCTCCAGCGTATTCAGTACAGGAAACGGAAACATGCAGTACTGGTCTGTCGCAGGACCCTAGCCGTCCCAGAGAAAATACTCACATGACATCTATGGGTAACAGACCAGTTCGCCGTGAGCTCAGTCATCTACCAGTGACGTCATACAGTGAAGCAGACTTGACACGTTTATCAGCTGAACGTCCAATTCCCGAGTTATCTGCACCTCCTGAAACAATACATCATCACATGGCGCTTCCTCCTGCGTCACCTAATATAAATGATATAAATGATTAGAATCAAGACTCTGTTAAGCTGATGCAGTTACAAGCAAAATTGAAATAATTTCAGATGAATTTTACTTCCAGACGAAAAATAAAATAATTTTGCATTAATGATTTAGCCTAAAGCTAGTGAAATAGATAATTAAAAGTGCAAAACCACAGGTTGCCCAACACGAAATAGATGAGACTCGATTCGATTGAGCCTGATCATGGAGATAGTGGATGCAAGCTATTGTCCATAGTGTATTTATGCATATAACATGAAACATTTCCACTTACCGGAAAATAACTGAACAGGTGTCATTTAAAAAAAAACTGATAAAAACCACTGCATATATTTGGTCTTGAATACACGGAGATAAACAACGGCATATATCTGCAATGTGGTTGGCAGACATATGTCAACATAATATTTCTTTCAGTTGGTAACATTGGCTGAAGTAGTTTGTGATAGTGGTTTTGACAGATACATACAGCTGTTTCATTGCTTGAATAGCAGGAAACTCCGTCTTTTTATGTAGATCGAAAGTATGTACACAACACGGATGTTGGCATAAATAATTTCCTATAAATTTCCTTTGTCGTGAACAGTCCGCTAGCCTGTAAAGACATTTCTTAATATTTTCTACAGTTATACTTCTCCCCCATAATGCAAAAAGGTACCAAGTGCCTTCTTTATTCATATGCTCATGGTACCTTTTTGCATTAAGGGGACGACTTCATGTTTGTGTTGTTTTATCAAAATATGACGAAAAAGACGAAGATCAAGGTTATAACTGGATAAGTTATCCACTGTATAAAGTTCTGAGCAACAGCGTTTCGTTTGTTTCCTTTGATTTTAGACTTTAAACAGATATGATGCTATGATATGCTGGTTAGAATAAATGATTATGCAAATAAAACGTGTATCAAGGGCTGTCACACATTTAATAACTTTTTATGAAAAGACACAATCAACCCGAGTGTTACTTTTTGTTTGACCATGCTCCTTAAACTTGAGCGAGGGGTGGGGGTGCCTGAATGGCCGCACGTAATCCGTCTCGGAAATAATCAGCCACATTTACACATTTGAATGTTATCTACAAACATTAGTGAAAAGGGAACTGAATGCACCTCCCCACCCCATCCCACCCTCCACCTTTGTCCATACCAGACAAAATGCATTACACAAACCTAGATGGTATATGATGTTTCATTGGAAACTGTGGAAGTAGTTCGCTTCACAAATTATTTGCAAATGCCCCCATTACCGACCGGCCCACTGGAAGATGTCTCCATTACTTTCCGTCAGCGAAGTTAAGGGGTATAATTGAGTCATTTTACATGGAGTCAGACAATCTTGTGGATAACGGATATCAGAACATTGTGAAATGATATAAAATAAGGATGTTACGTGATGTGGCATGTAGCATTAGCCCGTAGTGAGAAACATTTAAAGCAATCCATTCATGGTGTCTAAAACATAAATGACGAGTAGACTAGTAAACAGAAAAAGACGGTTTATCTGGGCTCCCAATCATTTAATGACAAATACTTTTACAGTTTTATAAGAATTTCAGGCATGAAAACACCGTTAATGAGAAGTGTTTTATAAATTTATTTAGGAAAGACTATGGATTTTTACTACCATATACCCGCTATTGTCCTTCGCGTTCTCTAATGTGGATCTAATATTAGACCCAATTCAGCGTATGGGATCCCAAGTTATTTTGTCCAAAAAATTATTTTGATATATGGATAGCTATACCACAGATATTCGAGACTTTAAAGCTTTAAAGATTCAGTGTGAGTCATTAAGATATGCAGATGGCTCGGCTTCAAAATTTGATCTTAAACATCTGCTGTGAAACTGCTGACCAAGCTTATCGCAAACTGTAATATCCCGTCAGCTTGTTTAAATAGTTCCTCTAGACTGCAGAGCTCAATAGTGATCAACACATGTAAATAATAATTCTTCCCATAAGATTTGTAGAGCATGTCCCCGTAGACTCGCTCGATATACTGTGAAATCATTAATATTCGTGGGGGACTAATTTTCGTGGATTTCGTGGTTCAGTCAATCCACGAAATTTAATCCCAACGAACAAGTAATATTCCCATTCATTTTGTGTTCAAAAGTTGAAATCCACGAATTCATATCCCCACGAAATTACCGTTTAGACTAAAACCACGAAATTTCATGCCCACGAAATTAAATGATTTCACAGTATGTAAGAACAGTTTTCGAAATAAACCCGGCATATAAAAATTAACAAAACATGTTTTAGCCTATGTTTAGAAAGAGGTATTATTATTATTATTATTATTATTGTTATACCAGATGTATATAGCGCCCTTTTCATGATAAACACGTTCAAAGGCGCTTTGCATATACACGGCTACTAAACGCTAGCGCCACCACCAAATTGTGGTGATAAGGAAAAGAGCTATCGACATTTCCGTGGTGCAGCTATCGCCCGTTTCTACTTGTAAACAAGCGAATAAGATTTATATTTTATTTTATATTTTTATTGATAGAACTTTTTTCGAAAATCGGAAAATGCAGTTCCGTGTAACAACACTTTAACTACAGGTTGGCTGTAATTTTTTAAAATATTATGCAAATTATGGTGCCAGGAGCTTTTTTCCCGAATCTGACAGTGACACATTTTTATATCGGCCAGTATTCGAGCACCATTCTGATGAATAGACACACTGTAAGAACATATCTGCACATGCAAATGGTGTAGAAATGATAAATAATTATATACGCACACACCTTGAATAATAGAATCTCGGGTTAGAAGAAATATACCAGGATTTTTAAAAGTGGTGGCGCTATAACTCTAGTGATGGCGCTATACAGTAGTGGTGGCGCTGTTACGGCATTCAATAATACGAACTGCTGCCGCATCCGGAACAAAACAAACACCAATATTCTCTAATTGGTAATTTTCCTGCAAGGAATTATGTTATTAAAGAAAGAAAAACACGATCATAGTTTATTTACCCTGATGAAACATTCTCTGTAAAAAAAAAGCCTCGGTAGCCTAGTGGTAGAACGTCCGCTTCGAGTGCGGGAAGTCGTGGGTTCGAACCCCAGCCGCGTCATACCAAAGACGTAAAAAAATGGTACTAGTAGCTTCCTCGGTTGGCGCTCAGCATTAAGAGGATAGTGCTAGGACTGGTAAGCCCGGTGTCAGTATAATGTGACTGGGTGGAGGGATAATGTTACGTGTCTACGGCGTGATATTCCAGTGAGGCAGCACTATAAAGTTGGGCATTGTGCTCACACAAGAAAAAAAAGAGTGAAAAATACTCACATACCCTAGAGACTTTTGTAGTCAAAGTAAACATTTTCCTTTGTTTAAAATGTTAATGTAGAATTATTTCTAACCTTTAAATATTCTACTTAAATACAAACGTAAGTGTACTTTTAATTTAGTCAAGAAAAATAGTAGCAATACATTTATTTCAAACAAAGATTTGTGTCCAGGATAAATCAGTTTTAACGTGTGAATTAGAAAAATAGTCCTCACCAAAATTCTCTCTCAAATATAAAATGATTTTATAGACACTGTAATCTTTTAATTTTACTGTTAGAAGACGTTAGGGATGTTACATATATCTCATTTCAATTCATGCACGACCAAACCGAGTCTGCTGTCATGTTTGTCGGTTTCAGTCCATGCTTCCAAAGCATCTTTTCACAAAATGTATCACATTGTAAAGGTAAATGATAATCTCAAGTGGCACCGCTAGACCGCTCACGTAAATTGAAAGATCCACGTATTTACATTGTAACAGACAGAAATTTTACAATTAATTCAAGTCCTCGATTTCAACAACCATATAAAGCTCCGCTGTGGGATTTTCATACATTAAAATTGAATATATTAGCCACAACAGCGCCACCACTACCGTATAGCCCCACCACTAGAATGATAGCGCCACCACTTTCCAAAATAATGGTGTTTTTTCTTTTTACTGTGTTTTTCGTAATTCTGTGGTGTGTGGGAATACGTGTCATTCTTTTCTACACCATTTGCATGCGCAAGTATGTTCTTACAGTGTGTCTATTCATCGGAATGGTGCTCGAATACTGGCCGATATGAAAATGTGTCACTGTCAGATTCGGGAGAAAAGCTCCTGGCACCATAATTTGCATAATATTTTAAAGAAATTACACCCAACCTGCAGTTAAAGTGTTGTTACACGGAACTACATTCTTCGATTTTCGAAAAAAGTTCTATCAATAAAAATATAAGATAAAATATAAATCTTACTCACTTGTTTACAATTAGAAACGGGCAATAGCTGCACCACGGAAATGTCGATAGCTCTTTTCCTTATCACCACAATTTGGTGGTGGCGCTAGCGTTTAGTAGCCGTGATATAGCAAACGCAGCAACACAGGGTGCTATATAAATTCATCCTGTACTAGTACAGACACACAGCGATCTGACCAGAAGGACAGAGTGAGATAAAGTCCCCAGAACAGATAGAGAGAAATCCTTTTTAGATATAGACTTGTCCGGCTAACTTAGCCTAACTCTTCACAAATAGACAGTCTGGTTCTTTAACGTCGTGCCCGGTGTATAGCACCGATACACGCGAAACCGTCTTTCCTGGGAAGAACCAGTACAGGCCTCTTAGTTAGGTGGGAGACACTCAAGAGCATCTCAGAAATTTCCTGTGCCTGGGCCGGGATTCGAACTCCGGATCTCTGGATTGACAGTCAAGCGTGTTACCACCAGACCGCCGGCCCACCTATATCAGTTATAAGCTGTGGTCAAGACAAAATTTACTACATAAGTTAGGCTGGTGGTTACTTCACGTATGTTTTGTCAGATAGTAATTCTTTCCCTGTTTATATTTAGCCTGCACCATATGTACAGTACGTAGTTGACCTTTAACAATATATTAGTATCCCGATTTCGGTTTGTAAGTATGCTACCATCTGAAGCACGTTTAAAGTGGAATTAGTGCATTGTCAAGGATTTAGTGGTTTTGTTGTTGCACACTTATACAATGCATGAGCAGCCTCTCCACTTCATTTTTCTGGGGCAGTCTTTTTAAGAAAAGTCAAACTGCATGCAGGAGTTGCTTCCCTTCCACTTCAGAAATATACCTATAGGTAAGGGAGATCTCGTAGAAGATTGAATAAAAGAACTATTATTTTATTAGTACGATTTCTTTATTTCTAAAGTATCAACTTCAAATACTTATGCGGCATTATCGTTAATGTAACACATTTAAATGCACAGCAACCGAATATTGCTTTTATAAAACACTCACCAAAAACACTCTATGTGAAAATATGAAAATATTCCAGTCAGACGATGGACATAACGATGTTGCTAGGACAAATAATGAGCCGCTAATTCAAACACAGATAGTGATGCATATTACATGACACTAGGTATGAAACTTGCTAGAGTTGAGATTATTTTTGTTTATCAAGATCTCTACGTCAACATACACATTCAAACTTCATGAAAACCCCCATGCAATAAGATACTACTAATAAACTTTGATAAAGTGGCAGTTGAGTCCAATATGTCCAGGGATGTTCAAAGATAATCCGTCATAGATCTATTGTAAAGCAAATATTGGATTTACCTGTATTGGAAATTATTCAGTGTCGACTGGATTTAGGTCAGCTGCCACAT
The DNA here is from genome assembly GCF_021730395.1 of Mercenaria mercenaria. NCBI lineage: Eukaryota > Metazoa > Mollusca > Bivalvia > Venerida > Veneridae > Mercenaria > Mercenaria mercenaria. The sequence continues at coordinate 77,254,240 of NC_069371.1, forward strand.
TATCAAAGTTTATTAGTAAGTATGTGGTAAACAAAAGTTATGATAATGCTTATCTTACTTGAATATCACTTGCAGATTGATTTGTAATGTATGATGTACTTGCATAATATTACAACTTTACAACAATAAAATGCAGGTAAAAGCAGTATGCCATATGTATAATGGCCACCCGCCTTCAAATACTGCCAATGTAATTAACTTGGCGGTTTACTGATAGTAGGGTTTTAACTCGACAAACTTACGTAAAAATCGACTTACCTGTATTTGAACCCACAAATTAATACATTGTATATAACACATGGATGCATGTGATAATTCATCTTTTTGGCATTATGATACAAATTAGTTATCATTTTCCAGTATCTTATTTTATTCAGTTCAACTCATCTGTAAATAGTTGGTATTTTTCGCCGAATGAAATAATCTAATTGTTTTACAGTGCGTTAAATATTTCATTATTAAATTATTAAGCTTTATGATATCATTTCTGTTTATCGTGTGCATGTGATTTGCTTTTGAATAAAGAAATATAAAACATGCATTTTAAGGCATACTGCCAAAATAGCTTTTATTATCACCTCGTCGTTTTCATTTTGGTTTCCCGATAAGTCAATTGGTTTTCCAGTTTCGGTTTCGATTTAAATATAATATTCGTAACCGCACTAAAACGCGGTTCTAGTAGAAGATGGGGATTTGGAATGCATTCTTTTATTTTGTTGTAATTACATATATGACCGTTACTACTCAACAGGTAAGAGTTATTATTGAGTGTTATATCCCAGTTATTATATAACAGTTCGCTTTGTCTAGTATTCCTTTGTGTCTGTGGAATAAAGATCCTATCAGTTAAAGCAACTCGCACATACACACTTTCATGTACTATTGTGAATGTAATATCTGACATTGAAGTGAAATCACGTAAAAAAAAATTGTCAAACATATGCATATTTTTTGTTATTTTCATTATCCTGTCTAGCATGCCCTGGTGTGAGTTATTCATCTTTTAAAATGTTTTATCTTAACCTGGACAACTTAGATGTCAGAATAATCCCGTTTTGTTATACTCTGTCTTTATTAGCCCACCATCATCCTTCCCTCCGTCCTTCCGTCCTTCCGTTAACAATTTCTCGTTATCGCATCTCCTCAGAAACTACTGGGGGATTTTGACCAAACTTTGTCAGAACGATGTATTGATACTCTAGTTGTGTCCCCCTGAAAATCAGACTGGTTCAATAATTTTTGAGTGAATTATTGCCCTTTGTTTATTTTTATAATTTACATAGATTTATATAGGGAAATACTCTGAAAGTCTTCTTGTCCAAAACCACAGGGCTTAGGGCTTTTATATTTTGTATATAGCATCATCTAGTAGTCCTCTACAAAGCCTGCTCAAATTTTTTCCCTAGGGTCAAATATGGCCCCGCCGCCCCCGGGGTCACATGGTTTATATAGACTAATATAGGGAAAAACTTTGAAAATCATCTTGTCCAAAACTACAGCCCTAGGGATTTGATACTTTGTATGTGACATCATCTAGTGGTCCTCTACTAAGATTGTTCAAATTATTCCCCTAGGGTCAAATATAGCCCCGCCCTTGGGGTCACATTGTTTACATAGACTTATATAGGGAAAAACTTTGAAAATCTTCTTGTCCAAAACCACAAAGCCTATGGCTTTGATATGTAGCATCATCTAGTAGTTCTCTACCAAGATTATTTAAATTAACACCCTAGGGTCAAATATGGCCACGCCCCGGGGGTCATATGGTTTATATAGACTTATATAGGGAAACACTTTAAAAATCTTCTTGTCCATAACCTACAAACTTCAGGTTTGGACCTTATGTATAGTTTTGAGTGGCTAGATAAACCTTGACATGAGTTGACCTTGATCTTGACCTAGTGATTTACTTTCACATTTCTGTAGCTAGTCTTCAAATTTGGACCACATGAATAGGTTTGTGTACCGAAATGAACTTTAACCTTGACATTGACCTAGTGACCTACTTTCACATTTTTCAAGGTACAGGCTTAAAATTTGGACCACATGCATAGTTTTGTGTTCCGAAATGAACGTTGACCTTGAGATTGACCTAGTGACCTACTTTCACATTTCTCAAGCTACAGCCTTCAAATTTGGACCACATGCATAGTTTTGTGTACCGAAATGAACTTTGACCTTGAGATTGACCTAGTGACCTACTTTCACATTTCTCAAGCTACAGGCTTCAAATTTGGACCACATGTGTAGGTTTGTGTTCTGAATTGAAATTTGACCTTGATTTTTACCTAGTACATACTTTCACATTTCTCAAGCTACAGCCTTCAAATTTAAAGCACTTGCATAGTTTTGTGTACCGAAATGAACTTTGACCTTGAAATTGATCTAGTGACCTAATTTCACATTTTTCAAGCTACAGCTTTCAAATTTGGACGACATGCATGGACCACATGCACAGTTTTGTGTACCGAAATGAATTTTGACCTTGAGCTAATCTTGAAATTTGGAACATTCAAAAATGGCCCAATGGTGGGCACCAAGATCACTCTGTTATCTCTTGTTTTCATATAAATTTGGTAACTTTAATCTTTGCAGGACAGTTCTCGTAAGTGTTTCTCTTAGTTAGCCATTCATGTTGCGAAGTTTTAAATAATTATCTCTCTACCTATCATTATGCTTAAAATGGGTGGAGTAATTTGCATTTATGTAATATATTTTCAGGCTAATGAAACGGGAACTGAAGTATTCAGCCTGTCAGGTGAGTATAGTGTTTTTTATCATTTTCCATGTGCCATCTTACCTAAGCAAGTAATGCACGATACATGTTAAAAGTTTCCATGATGGATTTACTGAAACTAACACTCTGACATATAATCAGATTTGAAAACCTAATTACACAGCAGTCTGTGAATTATGCACTAAAACGTATGACAAAACTTAAAAGAAAATAAAACATTGCATGAACTCTCGATTTGCAGAGCGTATGGAGCTTCCACTGCGGTTTTGTAATGCTAAACATGCTTCAGTAGACTCAAGACATGCTTATGATCATTGTATGAGGAGATGGAACGAAACATTTGCAAAGTTTTGTAAGGATATGTTAAATTCCGGTTCAAAAGCATGTGAACGGTTGAAGAAGAAGATGGAAAATGCTATAGAAAAGTTCAACATGTTAAGACAAAAGTCATCCGTAGGTAAGGCATCTACAATTTCAGCTATGTGTTTTTGTCATGTTACACCTGTTTATGGAAGTGATTGTTACAATTTTATTGGAACAATGTATAAATCACTTGCCCCTCATCGATGTGGGTTCGAGCCTCACTCGAAGCGTTGAATTCTTCATGTGAGGAAGCCATCCAGCTGGCTTACGGAAGGTCGATGGTTCTACCCAGGTGCCCGCTCGTGATGACATAATGCACGAAGGGGCACCTGGGGTCTTCCTCCACCATTAAAGCTGGAAAGTCGCCATATGACCTATCATGTGTCGGTGCGACGTTAAATCCAACAAACAAACAAACAAACAAAAAAATGAATAAATAGTTACCTACTTTCTTTCTGACGGCATTTAATATGTGGAAAAGAGTCATATTTGTAACCAAATGGTTTAAAAAAAACTAAATCCAATGGAAAGTAGCACAAAATAGCCTACATATGGCAAATTTTGGAAGCGATATAACTGTAGTTTATGTCCGTTTGAAATACATTATTTATTGGAAAAGCAGATTATTATACAAAAGTCACTTGTTGAAAGAGGAAAATAGATCAGATGACACACGAAAGGACTTCATGATATTTAAATTTTATGAATTCAAAAATAGATTTTAACTTAATTACATATAACCTCAAATAACCATTTTGTCTGCTGTTGTTTTCTTTCTTAATAAAGTGCTACGTTTTTCATCGTAACACGTTTACACCGCAGATTTTTGTTTTGGTTTTATTTATTTATTTTTTTTAATTTTTAATCTGTAAAAATTTGGTATTGCAGGATTAGATAAATGATATAAACTTTTAATTATATAAATTAACATCTATTCAAATTACATTGCAACGGTACTAGACGATCTCTTTTCAGAACATTGCGATGTCGGACGAAAAAAGGATAAGACTTATGATCCAGCTTTTCAGTTCTGTTGCGAAAATCATATTTGGAAGAAACATTATCGAGACCACAAAGTTTGCTGTAACAAATTAGATACAAATGGTACAAAAATCACCTGCTGTAATGCGAGTGAAATAGATTTGTCGACTCTTAAAAAAGCTCGTTGCTGTTATGGTAACCTCATAGACGAAAACACAGAGGTATGTGATGAAAAAGCTCCTGCCACCAACACTGATCACTTAATTACAATTCCTTTGGTGTCGGGTAAGCTTTTAAATATAATATGTTTTTAAATAGTGTGACACTAAATGAAAATGTATAGGGATGAAACAGGCTTTATTTGACAGTGAATGATAAGATATATATAGCAATTGTTGACCTGTTTCCGTTCATCTTATCAAAATATAACACATAATATTAACATAAACATCAAATATAGTTGTGTAAAACTTAACGTTATATGAAAATGTCAGACCTGCTTTCATCACTTTGATTGAAGTAGATCTGACTGATGGTTCGATACCAACATATATTTACTCATTAAGCCCAAACATTACATACAGTGTTGTTTAATACTGTTTAATTCACATTCTTTATCTATTTGCCACAATAGCTTCATCCGCGTCTGCGACTTCCAGACCCTTTCAAACAATGACGACTGAATTTTCCTATTTGGCGACAAATTCAAAGTTTAATCATAAAGAATCGATAACACCACTGGATGCTAACTACAAGGGACGTCCACAACTCCATCAAATAGATCACAACAAGGTTTATACCAAAGTTTCCTCTAACACCATTGTGTGTAGGTTATTTGAAATGTTTTGAATGTTGGATTTAGTGCTTAGTGTATATATAATATATAATATATAAGATATATGGTTACCAGACAGTTTACAGTCTATCTTATTAAAAGTTCAATTGTACAAAGTACGTGAAATTTTAAAATCTGCAACGTCTTTTTTTTCTCATCCAAAGTATGTTTGTTTATGTTTACTGCTAGACTTGTGTATCCACATATCCAGTCTAATTTTTAAAGTAGCGGCGGGAGACGGAATACATTCTGCTCACTTATTTAATATTTCTTTCCATACCATGAGAGTTATTTGCCAGATTATTTTGTTTTATTGTATTCTATGCTCAAAATGACCTTCGTATAGGTTTTATTGACTATAACAAGAGCAGTCTGTAAGTTCCGTGTGACGTCCGTTAAAGGTCTGTCAGTACTTGGACTATGTTGTTATACTTTCTTGTCCTTTGGGATGATGGAGTCCTTATAGTTCTTATAGATTATCAATCTCCGAGCAGAGTTGCCGTTCGTGATCCTCACTATATCACCGCAAGTGCAAGAGATCGATAGATTATAGTCTTTACAAGTCAATATAGATGTAGGTATAAATTAGTATGAGATAATACATCAGCATGTTTGTTTTCAGATATATGTGTAGCAGTTGTAACAGTTACGATGCTGATCGTTTTTGTGGTGTTGATAAAACGATCCAAATGTTCATCAAAAAGCTTGGAAAGGGAATGTTTTTCAAAGAAAATAAACACGCATAGTGATTGCACATATGGTGCTTTGACCACTGGAACAGGTGTGGTATTTACAAACCGATCACTTCTGAGGGATGAAATAAATCAAAGGTTTCCCCCTGAAATAGGTCAGCACCCGGACGTGCGTACAAATGGCAAACAAACTGTTGCATGCGCAACGGCTAATACAACTATGATAGAAATGCGAAACATGCATTTCACTGACCTGGTCACTACTCAAACACAAACAGATACTACAAAAGAAATTAACATTAAAAACAGTATGGGCAGAGAATTTTGTTTTTCACATACATTTACAATCAGTAACCGTAGTTTGCAAATGCCTGACTCGGCTGTTATACTCACGCTGGCAGACGCAGATATTGAAGGCAATTCACTTCAATGTTATGCGTCAACATTTCGTAACCTATGGGAAAACTATTTAAAGTTGGATAAAGTGATGTCTAATGAAGAACAAATTGTCTCCCCTGCTGTCGAGTATTGCTTCCCTGCAGTTAAACGACTTAAGCAGTTTGCTTGCGTTGTCATGCCAATAGGTCGAAGCGGTAAAGACTTCCATGTGTGGAAAATTAAGTCCGATCAAGGGAAGGGAAAATCGCCTCACCGAGAAGAAATCCCAGTGAAGAAATATGTCGATATTACCGACGATACATTGGATGCATACTATGAAATGGTGGATGGCAAAATACGTATATATGTGAAAAGTTTTAGCTGGTTAGTGTGTACAGTTTGTAATTCACGTCATTATGGATTCAACCTGGCGGCGCGCATTTATACCAAAACGGAACCACACACTGAAGTGTCTAAACAAGTACGTGTAACAGTTTACATCCTCGACGGAGTGAGACAGCTGGAGGATTATCTCAAGGTACCAGCATATGCATGTATACATTTGAAATCACATCAAGTGTTTAATAGCAGATAAACTATGTCTTAAATTGTCCCATTTTTTTGTGAAACCAGTATTAAGAAGCCGATTAAATCTATTACATCACCGGTCACTCTAAGTTTCTATCGATAGAAGCTTTTGTTTCAAATTTAGCAATATGCGACATTATACATTGCTAGTAAAAGTGGTTTTAAAAAATTACTTACTTTTTCGTCACCTATTATGAAACGGTGTTTCAATGTTTTAAAAAACAAACAATATAAGTTATACATCATTCTACACGGATGTGCATAAGTAGTAGATTTTACACATGTCTCAAATTATTTTAATTGTTTAGCGGAACGTTTATAAATACAATCAATGTCCATAATACCATTATTGTCATTGAAAATTTCTGATTTTTTTTTTTTTTTTTGAAGTTTTTGTTTTACAAAAATAGTGCATACTTGGAGACAGATTTGAAATTTAATACAACTGATGTCCAAAATATAAACGATGACACATTTTCACTTCGGTAATTTAAAAAGAAATACAATTTGAAGACGGAAAATGGTTCTCATAACTAATTCTGTTTCTGATATTATTATTTTAACCAAAGCTTGAAACAGACGTTGTTTTACGAAAATGAGGATAAAACAGTAGTGCATACATGAGGAAGATACATCACGTTGTTTTTGAACATTTGGTTACGATAAGATCAAATATATTTTAGGTAATATAGCAATTTCTGTACTATTTGTTTTTGTTATTTTCAGATTATAAACGAAGATGAATGTAGTCTTAAGCTATATCGAAACATAAATCTTCCTACTCACGCGTCTCTAGAAGACTCTCTTGCAGTCCACATGTTGCTACTAAGTGAGTCAAGTAGCACATGGAAGCCGCTACTGGGAGATGAGGAGGATATGAATTACAAGGTCTGAAATTATTCTTAATCTTGTTTTGTCTAGGTTCGAGATCTTAAGTTAATGTATATGCTGTTTAGTAACGTTTAAATGCAGCTTCTCTTGATGTAGTACAATGTAGAATAATTCTTTAAACTTGTTCGTAGTTTCTTATTTCTTTAATGTTAGGAAATTGTGGAAGGTTGGTTATTTTATTCTACTAGATACAAGCAAGGATGGGCATCTAGGATCTTATCCAATCATAATACATAGGCTTGGAAACTTAACTTTTGGTGTAACTTAAAGTTCCTCACATTTTATAACAATAGTTTACCATGTAGTTGTGTAACAAACCAAATTCCACTGCACTTATCTTATGGACAAGTACAAACTTCAGACATACAGCAACCTAAATGAATATACGGACTTGACATATATCTATCAAGTAATAACTATTATATATGGCCTCTGTAGCCGAATGGTAAAGGTTTCTGACTTGCCCCTAACATCTTTAGGTTCGAAACCTCGCTTAGATGTAAGAATTCTTTCGCTGAGTAAACCATCCTGACTTACGATATGTCGATTGTTCCACTCAAATGCACGTTCGTGACTGCTAAAATGCCAAATAGAAGGGTACCTGGGGTGTTCCTCCACCATAAAAGGCCGGAAAGACACCATATGGCCTATAATTTTGTCAATATGTCTGTAAATCTTCCGAAGGGAAGTATAGTACAAATCTGTGTTGAAATTTTACTCTTTATTTCGAATTTTCGGACACTTGTCCTTTTTCAAGAATATGGAAATATTTTTCTGACTAAGTAATATCCATGTAACATTTATATCACAGGAAATGAATAATGTTGACGTCCTGTCACTAAGACAACGTCACGTCATATCCTGTGTAAGACGTGACGTCGTTTCCCGCAAAAAGGGCAAGGTGTCAACATCATACATAACCAGAGAGCAAAACACAATACTAAGTGCAGCAAGATATACAAAATAATAATAATAATAAATAAATAAATAATAATAATAAAAAATATATATATATATATATATATAATAAATAAAAACAGCAAGATAACTGTCCAATTCATTTTAAACCCCTAAAAGTTAAAATATACAGGATGTCTATACGCAGTCAGTTTGAAAACACTAGAAATGCATGCATTGTCATTTGAGTGAAAGGACCCTCCATAGTTTTTAGAATTACACAAGTTAAGTTAAAGAATCCAAGGGTCACTACTGATGACTATTAACGACTTTACTGAATGCATTTTAAATATTAAGTTTTACGTTACATCCCTGGGGTGTCTTCGTGCCTAGCCTCTTTATCCATTCCTCTTCTACCATCTGTCTGTAAATGCGTCCTTCGTTAAACACCTTTTGAAGTACTGCAACCTTTACATCTTCTGCTGTATGACCCTCGAAATGCCTCATAATTGGTTTATCTGCTTGTTGACGGACATCTCTAAGATGTTCTTCTGTGCGTTCTTTCAGGGATCTTTCTGAAAAAGGACAAGTGTCCGAAAATTCGAAATAAAGAGTATAATTTTGTCGTTTGACGTTAAGCCAAAGAAACAAGATCAAACTTTATGTCCTACTTTCAATGTCATTAAACATGTTTTGATTAATTTCTCTTGCAGGAGGTAGCAGTTCATAGCATCACACAGTGTCATAAAATCAAGTCAAATGGACAGCCGTTTTGTATAGACTGGCATTATGTGAGTTTGCCATACAGTATTGAAGTGAGTAAATTCACGTTTCAGTGTGTAATAAAAGTTTCTGTACTACCACAATATCCTGGTGTGAATATGGACATACCTTCTAACAGATATATTATTAATGAAGAGGTAGACTTTTCTACCGTGAAGAAACGGGCACGAAGATCTGAGACCACTGAAAGAAGTAATGATATCGAGCATCGAAGAAATCTTTTTCAGCATCAAGTTAGTGAACCCAGAAGCGCAATCAACTACGAAGCTCTCGGAGCGCGACCTCGAACTACGAACAGGCAAGGTACAGCCAGAAATATTCAAGGAGTTAATAGTATTGATACAGAACGACAAAACAATGTTCACTTTCATGGCCGAGATATAAACTGCAGCAGCAATAACTGCCACGACAGCAGGTGCCGAGGTGCATTACCTAGAGTTTATAGTGAATCAGATGTCGCGGAATGTGATGAAACGGGAGGTGTCAGAGGAGAATTTGAGTCCTAAATGTGATATAGATAGCCCCATTAACTGCGTACTGTTTGGTTTTCGTTTATTAAGATACACAAATTACACTGTGTTCATGAACTTCAAAGCGAATTTTGCCATTCATTGCCTTTTACACTTCACTGGAGATAATGTAAACGGTTCACTTTAATCCAACATTAGCATTATGACAGGTTTACGTTTAATACTAATTTTTACGTCAGTTAGCTTACTGATGGTAAATGAGATTTTAAATGGGTAAGAAATAGAGTGTTCAAACTTTCATCAAAACTTATAATAGGACCAACTACTGTATATACTTTTAGCTGTCATGCAAGACTCTCTACAATGCAAGTAGATTGTTTCGCATGTCAATACTGAGCTACTGGAACATCTGTTTGTCCGCAGGCATGTCAATTTCTTTCGTCGCCCCTAAGAAGTAGTAAGAACTTTTCCTTTAAGGATCTAGCTACACACATATGAATTTATTCAAATCATTTTATTGTCTATAGATGCAATTTTTGATCACTGATTATATGATCGTGTGTTCTGCCCTCTTGTAACATGTTTTGCTTAAGTTTTTTTTTTGGATTTAACGTCGCACCGACACATGATATGTCATATGGCGACTTTCCAGCTTTAATGGAGGAGGAAGACCCCAGGTGCCCTCAGTGCATTATTTCATTACGAGCGGGCACCTGGGTAGAACCACCGACCTTCCGTAAGCCAGCTGGATGGCTTCCTTACATGAAAAATTCAACGCCCCAAGTGAGGCTTGATATTTGTTTTTGTTTTTTTTAACCCACATCGATGAGGGGCAAGTGATTTGTTTTGCTTAAGTAGCTATATAATGTCGCCCACGACCCTAAAAAAATATGCCATATAAATTATACGGTCTCTCTTACCAAACTCAGAATTAGGTCTTGAATCCCCCCTACCCCCACCCCCAACAACACACACACACACATTAAAAGGTTTAGGTGAACAGCGATAGTACTTAACTATTACATGATAAAATTGAACTTCGCTCGAGGGGAGGTAAGCAATTAGCTTACTTGGTAACTTATGCCAAGATCAGTTTCATATATTTGTATACATTTTGTATATGTATTTACATTGTTTATGTATGATTCATGAAATTTGAAATTTATTTGAATCAGAAGTAATTACTTATACTTAGGTTGCTTTTTAATGCTTTTTGTTATATTGTTACTTTTTAATGCTTTTTGTTATATTGTATGTATTTTGCACATTTTTAAGTTTTGTTGCAATACATTTCACCTTACTTCACATTGTAATGATTTGATAATATTATACATGAATTGTACCGAATGAAGTTTTCTGGTGTATGTAAGTAGGGTAATTGTTTTGATTGAATCTCTGATAATTAATTGATGTTGACATTAAAGCAGTAAAATACCCCGTTTATCTTTTTTGACATTATATTTTGTGTTTTGTTTCTGTAATTTAGTGTCTAGGTAGATATCCCATTGCACCTGTTCGAAACACTTTTCCGAAGATTTAAAGTCTCTTACGTTGTATTCAACTCATTTGAAGTTTCTGCATGAACATTAATTTTTGATTTATTGCAGCAAGTAAGTCTGACCGATATTGTGTCATTTTTTTTTTTTATTTTGATTTTGGAATGTCTTCATTTTCTTAACAGTAAAATCCAGATACAGGTAATGCTCAGAGGGATGGCTTGTCTGTGTTCAGACCGTATGTTTTGTTCATAGGAGATAACTCATGAGGCTATTCAAATTTTGTATAATTATCTCCCTTTCCTTCTCAGAGCCAAGACTGATGAAGTCAGAATATATAAAAGAATTATTTAAAAAAAAATAGATTATCTTGTCGGTAGCCAGACTAAAGCCAACTATAAAATTTCAGATATCCCGCTATCGGTACCGCTCCTTACATGAGATACTATTTTGTATTACGTAATATATGGTTTTCCAATAAATTTATTTATAGATCTCTGAGTTATGATAGCAATATTTAGAAAGGTTTGTCATTTCATATAATGTATACCTTGTCTTACATTGTGATTTTGGTTTTTATTCGGACACCTTTTTGTTTAACAAATAAGGTAATATTTTCTTACCATTCTTTGTAATACCAAAACCAGGCAGACTATTTTGTTTAAAATAAATATCTTTCAACGTAAATTTAGATTTTTTTAAATACTTTTGTTGAATTTAGATAAATGTGTTTAATATTAAAGATACAATCTGGGCAAGTTTTCTACACATAGAATGAATATCAGTGTAAACATATGACTCCAGATGCAGGATTGAGCTTTTTCTACCCCTTTAATTATGCATAAAAACTTCTGGAACTTATATTGTCATAACAACTTTATATACAATTAGTGTATGTAGTTAGCCAATTTAGACGTATTTGCAGATAATTCCTTAGTTTAATGTACAGTTTTGGATGATTAGATATTTTATTGAAAAAAAAATCGCATTGAAGACACTTCTGTGATATACCAAGGTTGTTGAATGACCGTTAAATGTTAGCGGTTGGTATATTTTATAATGTTTTGTGTAAATACATGATTTACAATAAAAACTGAATAAAATGTAATAGTTGAAAGTCCAAAAATTATAGTATTATCCTGCTAATGAAACATGTATAGAGCAAGCAACTTCCTTCAGGGGGTCCCCCTACATAAAATTCTAAGTACAAATACCATCACCTGAAAAAGGCCGGTGTAACATTAAATATTGACCCCGTTGAAAATTGACCCCATTGATCAAATTTCAACTTTGAAATGTTGGCAGGGTCAATTTTCAACGTTGAAAGAGGACCTTTTGATCAAAATTTAATGTTGAAATGTTGACGGGTCAGTTCTCAACGTTGAAAAAGGACCTTTTGATCAAAACTTAATGTTAGTTAAAATGTTGACGGGGTCAATTCTCAACGTTGAAAAAGGACCCATGGGGTCTAATTTCAACGGGGTCAGTATTATTAAAATTCCTGAAAACGCTACTTTCACTCTCACACAGAGCCATATAGGAAGGTAATAGAAACAAAGGATTCACTAAACCTATGTAAAAATAACGAAATTGTAGCCATATTTTGAACACTTTTAGTATAATTTCAACATATTGCTGTCTTTCGATTGATCAAAATGTGAGTCATAGCGCTAGACTAGCTCCTAGACTATGATATATCTTTTTACATTTTTATGATTGAATGTAGTGAACTGAGCCAGTCTATATCCTATGTCCAATAACATATATAATTTCAACATCATCTCTAAAATAGACTGGCTTTTGTCTCTATGAAATTGAATATGTCAAAAACGGGAAAATATAGAAATATAGTTATTTTCAGTCTAGTGGCTAGTCTATCATAGCGCATAAGCATGTTTTCCAGTCCGTCTATTTTTGGATCCCAGTTACAGGTGTATATATTTCTATGCGATTACAGAGTATTGCAGCTTTTAACTGTTAGTATATATATTATTTGCCAATTTAGATGTGATGAGTTTAATGACTGAATATCAAATTGAAAAATTAGCATAATATATCTAAAAACTAGTAAATAGAATATACACCTGTAACATATATCCAGATGATGTTTAACCTGCTGTTTAGTTGCGTGTTTGATGTTGTGTGTAATACCGGAGTTGCAATAAAACTGAGTACTCCGTCCACTCGAATTCTACGGAACCGGTAAATTGTGTGCAAGTTATTTGAAATTCGAGCCGTAAAACAGTATACATTATATAGGAATTTTGTCGGGATCTGACAATGAGTTTGATTGTCAAGTTCAAGCGGACGGAGTTTAGCTGTATAATTACGAGTTGAGATACTGCACCTGTTATTTAATATACGAATTCTCTAAATGCAGTTGTACCAGTATATACGTAAAGTTCTTAGTGCAATACAAATGAGCCGTGCAATGAGAAAACCAACATAGTGGCTTTGCGTCCAGCATGGATCCAGACCAGCATGCGCATCCGCGCAGTCTGGTCAGGATACATGCTGTTCGCTAATGGTTTCTCTAATTCCAATAGGCTTTGAAAGTGAACCGCATGGATCCAGACCAGCCTGCGCGGATGGATCCTGACCAGAATGCGCGGATGCGCAGACTGGTCTGGATCCATATGCTGGTCGCAAAGCCACTATGTTGGTTTTCTCATGGCGCGGCTCAAATACCCTCAACTGAGCAACATCCTCAGCGATGTAACCGATAATGTACTCAAAATGTCCGTCAAATTTCCGTATGGCTACTAGTTTTATATTAGTACAGATACAGAATATATCCAATTAATGAATATGCATAATTATAATATATAAAAATAGTTACAAAGGCAGTAATTTTAATATAATTACACACGACCTTATACGGACAGAGTGATAAAAAAGGGATAATCAAACAATGAATAGATCATTACTTTCAATATTCAAAACTATGAAAATTACGTATATATGTAGAAGTATTATATGAGAAAAAAGTTTCTTTACTTCATTAATCACTTCTATTCTATACATGACGTTACAACTGCTACCGTAGTGTACATACATGAGTCATATCATTGACGTTTAATACGCATGGAATTCCACTTAATATCCAGGTTTTCCGATCTATTTTAGGATCCAATTAAAGGTGTAAATTTATCTATCAAGCTATTTATAAGTTACATTTTCTATGGTGGCTTATTACTGCCACACGTTATTTAACTTACTTTCGTGTTAATTATCTAGATATCCACTTAATATCTATGATGTTTATCTGGTTATCTAGTTATCAGATATATTTTCGTGAAATATTTCCAAGCAATATAATTTACATAACATGAATTGTATTCTTACATCCCAAAAATGCCACCACTTATCTACTTATCATAGATAATTAAGTGGCTTACTTGTTAAGATTTCGCGAAAACATAACTAGATAACGAGTTAAGTTATCAAGGTAACGAAACGAGAATTCCGGGATAGAAAGTTTCAATAATCAATGACATCCTGTTACTTATTCCTTGTGAGTCTGGCATCGTTAAAAACTATTTTTGACCAGAGGCCGGTCATCAAGAGTATGTATAGATTCTAGTCCTCATATTTCACTTGTAGTTTTCAAAATGGTTTACAGATGATAGTTCGTTTACTGTGTGGGATGTTACAGGAACTGTGTCTTTGCACCTCGAAACGATGAAACAATTGATCTATATTATAGTATATAGGGCAATCAGTCGGAAGTAGCTCTCGGCGTGTAGTACACCGGGTTATAGATATGACGAGGTAAAGACGAAAATCATTTCATCTTTTGTAACATTTCAGATAGTGGTGCTACAAAGAAACGCGTCGGATACAAATGGTACGTACACCTAAATATTTTTGTTTTATTTTGATGGGTGAAATTCCGACTTAAAGACGACTTAATGTATATTACACACCTATTTAATAACTTGCCGGTCAAAAGTAAAAACTATTAAACTAAGGGCACATTGTTTTGAACACTGGTCGGTAAGTCATTCAGTAAGTGTTTCTTACATAACATAAATTAATTAGTTTGTTTTAAAGTGTTGATTTCAGCCCAACAAGTAAGGATGTAAGGGGACGGCCATTTGCCATTTGATATTCCGGGACGAGGGGTTGCGGTGTGTGTGTGTGTGTGTGTGTGGGTGTGTGTGGGTGGGAGGGGGAGGCTGACATTATTTTTTTTAAAAAAAGATCTGACCTTGATTTTGCTTGAAAAATATTTCCTGGCTTCAACATATTGACAAAAAAATCTGACTCCCAAAATAACTGAAACAAGTCTGGCTCTTGGTAGATTAAAAAAGTATATTTCCATCACTCTGACAGCCATTATGTCATTGTATAACATTTTTTCTCAAATATTAAGGAAAAACTGCATCTCCATCTTCTTTTCAATATTGCTCGCTGCTGAAGAAGAGTGCCAGATTGATTTGAAAAGATTAAACCTGTATTGCAACATGTTATATTGATAATTTCATTATATGAACAGTAATCTTTGCTTTGGGACCATATCATGACTGATAACGCACCAAGTCTCATTACTCAGACTTTTCTTTTGAAAAATTATTTCAGAAAATGTCCCATCACACCCGTCTGAAATTTCTTCCCTTGAATGGAATCGTACAGGTATTATTTTGAACACTTAAAGCAGATATTAAGGATCATGAAACTAGTTCATATGCTAGGGTTTGTCACACTGTCTTCTCTTTCGCACTTAGAACATGTCCCAAAAAATCATGTCCTCAATATTTTGGTGTTTGTCTTATCTATTATTTTTGCATTAATTTTAGAGCCTTTCTCAGCGGGGATTTTATTTACATTGTGGTGTTTAACTTGTTGAAAATAGGGTAAGTGTGAGGTTGGCATGCCCTAAACGCGTTTAAACCCACAGTTTCCTTTATATAGGTTACTGACCGTTCCAAGGCGGTGCCCCTATTTTCAACTGGTTGTTTTGTCTGTCTTGTATTGTCTGTTGCGTATGTTTTCTTGTTTGTTGTAAGCGTTTTTCCTCTGCTTCACTCCCACTCTTGCCCGCTCCTTTCCCTTGCATTTACGCTACTTTTTGCATCTCCTCCCCCTTTACTTTTAGTAAGTTTTCGTGGCTCCCCTTTGTTTTGGCAGCCGAATCCTAAGACGGTACTTGATTGTTTTTTCCTACTTGTGTCGGTGCATTTGTATGCTTGTGAGTCTATAACGGTGCCCTACTGTTTTCTTATGTATTTCTTGTTCGTTTTCAGTTGATCGTAGTTGTATGTTTATCTTTGGTACATGAGTGTCTGCGCTATTGTGGTTTACGTTGTAGTGCGACTGTTTTTAAAGTACATGGCATTCCCTTGTATATTCGTCCTTTTTCAACTTTCTCCTTCGGGTTCCTCCCCCCAACCCCATTTCGCCCTTTACCATTTCCTTCCCCTCCATCAATATTTAGCATGAATTAATATGTACTTGTTGGATGTTTGAAGCAACCCGTCTGAAATATTTTTTCCATTACAGCTTCTTTTTGTTGATGGCCTACTATGCAAATGCGTGGCTCTGGGGCTGTGTTTTTGGTGCTCTATGCTTCCGAGAAATCTACCATTACCTATTATCTTTTGTTTGTTGTAAGCGTTTTCTCCCCCTCCTAACTCACCTGTCTGTTTTTCTATGTTAGTAAGTTGGGTGTGGTTGTTTGTTTATTTTTGGTACATGAATGTCTGCGCTATTGTGGTTTATGTTGTAGTGTAACTTGCTCTACTTTCCTCTTCAACTTCCTCCCTCTGCCTCTGTCTATATTTGGCATAAATTTATATGTACTTGTTAGGTTTTTTAAGAAACCCGTCTGTAATATTTTTCAATTACGGCTTCTTTTTGTTGTGGGCCTACTTTGCAAATGCGTGACACTGGGGCTGTGTTTTTGGTGCTCTGTGCTTCCGAGAAATCTACCATTACCTACTATCTATTGTTATTGTTTTTTTCTCGCAAAAAATACTGCTAGGTTTAGGTATATAATGTTGGACATGAGAGGATTAGCTTAAAGGTGGTTAATCAGATTTTGGTCAAGTAATGTTTTTTTTCAAAACTTAACTAGCTGATCAATTACACTTACTTTTGACCTTTCCAAGTTCTTACTACACATTAGAGTTTCACTGGAAGTGTATTTCAATTTATTAATAATTCATTATTTTAGCATAGTTATAAATTAAATAACATATTTTGTCCATGGAAAACTATGAATATAATCACTATTTTATTAAAGTTGTCAAAAATTTACATTGACAAGTACATATTTTGCCAAAATTTATTAGAAATGAGAGTTTATAAAATTATTATTACCTCCCTTTGTCTATCTTGGTTGCGCAACGAAGATAGATTGATAATAGATGAATTCCAATGCTACATATTTTTTTAAAACCTGCATTTTGTTTTATGTAGTTGAAATATCGCAGTATTTATCAAACGCAAATGTAAAAGTAGAAATTATATTCCAATCAAATTAAGTAATCCACTTTTTGGATATATTTGTATTAAAAGGAGGCGATTACTAAATTTCATCAACAGTAATAAAATACATATTTCCAATAGGGATGTAATTCTATTAAATCGGTCAAATAAATCTCTAAAATAATATATTAAAACTGAAAAATGTCATAAAATGTTACTCAAGTTTGACTGACAACCTTTAATGCACCAGAGGGAATATCAAAAGCAAATATGAAGACGTTTGGAGTAACGAGCGCTTATAATAGTCCCTGACCGCTCTTCTGCAATGTCTTAAAAACTAAATTTATTTTTATTTTCACAGACCACTGCGTTGTTGGATTTAAACATACTGAGTTCGATTATACCAAGAAATATTGTTGTGAAGGTAGTGCTATCAAGTCGAAACTTCTCGGAAAGAAGCCGTGCTGTACCATCACGACAGAAGTAAGCTGCTGTGATACAAGGAACATATCAGTGAATTCTCTGAAGAAAGCGTCTTGTTGTAAGACAGTGTTGTACAATATAGAAACTGAATTCTGCCACAACTTCGTCGTTAACAGTAAGGACGTTTTTACTCATAAGATTTACATCAATGAATAAGAAATACAAACGTGTTTATCCATCAAAAAGTGTGTTTAAATCTTGTCAGGTTTTGTCTTATTAGTCCTCTACTAGCTGAAAACCAGTTCTTGGTTATTTAACCTTTAGCCTGCTGGCGGCAAATGATTCTGCCTTTGCGACCAGTGCAGACCAAGATCAGCCTGCACAACCGTGCATGCTGATAATGATCTGCACTGTTCGCTATTCAGTCAGTAAATTTTCAGTGAACACCCCTTCAAGTAATAAATGGTATTGCTCAAATTGAATGATGGACCAGTCCATTTTAGAAATTCAGCAGGGTAAGGGTTGAAGTATTTTTGCTGTATCCGTCATTCAATTCCATTCTATGCGGTCGAGAACTTTGACATGCTGCACAAATATTTAGCAGTCCAAGACGACTTGGCGTATGCGCGACCTAGTCCCTTAATTGACAATTCAAGGTCAAACTCAAATGGTGATTCTTCTTGTCTTGTCTAACTTTTTGCTCATTTTTTTTTTCTCAAAGAAAATGTGTCACATTTAAGACTCAGATCCCAAGTTCAGTGGTCACTCACTGTCTCTTAACTCTAATACTTCATGTCTTCTTTACGACCAGATGGATTGATATTCAAATATTTTGCAAAGACGGCGCGTTGCGTGCAAGACTAAGACCCTAGATCAAAGGTCAAGATAACATTTAAATGTCGAGTATTTAAAGTATATTTCATTTCCAGTTTAGAGACATATTTAAGCATATGTGAACATTCAGTAACTTTCATCATAGTAACGCTCTACCTCAAAGGTCAATGTCAAAGAGTTCAATGAGATTAAATGGTTGTCCATGTCTATGTCTTTGAATTGCTTGGCAATACTTAAGAATGCTTTTTACATTTCTTTTCAAAACGTGTTGCCTACTCGCTTAAATCAGTTAAGACTTCTTTTCAAGATAAGCGTCAATTATTCTTATTCTCTGCACTTGTTGTATATATGCCCACATGTCTAGTATAAATGCCCACATGTCTGGTATATATGCCCACATGTCTAGTATATATCAATCTGACTAAAGTACATATCCTATTACGCTACGCATAGGATCTGAGAACGACCTATTCATTGCCTCGTTCTGACGACCCTTTCGCTAGCCAATCAGAGCCTAACTTACAACATCTTGCAAATCTACCTGTAGCCTTGACTTTTGATATTTACAATTCTTATGTCATAATGTATCAGATAGCCGGTTAGCTCAATCGGTAGGCCACTTGCTTTGTAAGCGAGGGGTCCTGGGTTCGAGCCCTAGAATAACTGCACATTTTTCTTACTCTTTGACATTCGAACATGTCGTCTGACTGGATAAAATAAAAATAGCAAACTAGAAATCCAAAATAAACAGAAGACGAATGTGAATGGGTCGTTCTCAGATCTTCGTTTAGAAGATCAAGTACTTTAGTCAGATTGAGTATATATGCTCATATGTCTAGTATATATGCCCACATGTCTTATCTATATATGCCCACATGTACAGTATATATGTCCACATGTCTAGTATATATGCCCATATGTCTGGTATATATGCCCACATGTACAGTATATATGCCCACATGTACAGTATATATGCCCATATGTCTAGTATATATGCCCACATGTCTTGTATATATGCCCACATGTACAGTATATATGTCCACATGTCTAGTATATATGCCCATATGTCTGGTATATATGCCCACATGTACAGTATATATGCCCACATGTACAGTATATATGCCCATATGTCTAGTATATATGCCCACATGTCTTGTATATATGCCATATGTACAGTATATATGTCCACATGTCTAGTATATATGCCCATATGTCTAGTATATATGCCCACATGTACAGTATATATGCCCACATGTACAGTATATATGCCCACATGTCTTGTATATATGCCCACGTGTACAGTATATATGTCCACATGTACAGTATATATGCCCATATGTCTGGTATATATGCCCATATGTCTGGTATATATCCGTACATGTCTGGTATATATCTCTACATGTTACATTTTCCGACGAGGTATTCTTTTCTCAAGTTGTTCTGGTAGCATCTAATGTAAGATGGGTAGTCTGTGTAATTTTATTTTGTTTATTCTTTTGAAATAAGATAAAATGACCTATCTATGTTTTCCTGTATAAGCCATGTTAAGATTTCTTTTCTTTGATAATCTAACATTAATGTTACACACGAGGGGTTAAGTGATCAAATGTTGTATTCAAATAATAAATGAAAATATATTTAATGTGCAATTACAGAAAGATCATTTAGGCCTAACTAAACTAAAGGAACCAGCGTGGGAGCCATCTGGTCTAGTCGCGTAATGGCTGCCAGGTATTTGAACACTAATTTTTCTCTTGACATGGCAACAGACGTCTAAATTAAAGCTAGTTTCTGTTTAAATTTCATTGTAGATGTATTTGACATTTTGGTAGGGAAAATGGGAGAGCAGGTTGTATTTGGTGAATCTCAATTGTAGTATGAGTAGTACTTCCAGGTCACAGCAGTGTGATTATGATGTCAGTTTACAGTAAGCAAATATGACTAGAGAAATCTCTTTTAGAAGATATATGACCCCTACTTTCCTCTTCATTTTATATCAGTTTTATCATAACTCTTTAAAATAAGGTAAGGATTTGTTCTCTAAAATGGGTCTAGCTATGTTTGGTAGCTCTTTAAAAAATGTTAGTTTTATATAGACTATAGGGAAAACTATTTAACTGGTTGTGACCTTTAAACCCGTATTTAACAGAATTCAACAACAAAAATCCAAGAAGAGTATCAACTTATAAATAAATCCCACATGTCCGTAATTGATAACAATAGGAGCTTTTCTTTTGCCGAATATAATTCAAAGTTTATATTTTCAGGGCGTATAGATTTACAAGCATCGACAGAAAAAATACATGCAGCAACCAAGGTTCCTTTTCACAACACAGCATTCAAAGAGAGCTCGGAATACATTACCTATCTTGTGATAACCTGTAAGTATATCAGTTCTTAAAAAATAAGTACAACGAACTGCATTTAAATACACTTAACAATATTGCAAAGTATTCCGATTTTCAACAACTATTTGTTAGGAAGTGAAAATAAAACTTTCGTGAGTATGCAGTCCAGCTAACAAAATAATTATCATTTTACGAATTAAAATATGTCAACCATTACATTCTGCAAAATTCCAAAATAATGTTTTGCGCATGCGCACAGATATTCTCGCTGGAAATAAAATAAATTTTATTTGTTTATTTCAAGTATACTTTTCTTATAGCGACAGTAACGTGTTTCCTTTCGTATTTAATTTCCCAAACTCCAACGAAAATTGTCACCATATTGCAATGTATTGCTATTGTTTTGTGCAAAAATATCAGCAAAATAAAACAATAAGACTTTGCAATCATTTCATATTGCTTTCAGTCATGTTGATGTATTATAAGAATTACAAATTGGCCTCCGCTGACTTTTATGGTGTTTTGCCGGTTGCTCTGAATCAATATACGGTCTCTGAATATATTATGTATGCCTGTACATAATTCCATACAATTGAATACATATATAAGAATTTGGCTAAGGCTGGGCTCTACGAATGTTAGGAATGTTGCACATTTCATTCCCTGTCATGAGTAGACTCAGACACGCCGAGTCTGCTATCAATATGTTTGGTCCAAAATGATCTTCTTACAGAATATGTTTAATTTAACTTTAAAAAAACGTATTAAAAGTTATAACCTATTTCTTACTCATCAGTTCACAGGTCAGATTCACAAAACTTAGGTTATTAGTCTAATGACAGAGCAGGGCGAAATTTTGACCTTATTTGCCAGTGATAATGTTTTCATATCAACAGGCGAAATGAGGGTCCCTTGCATTTACAATCACTGACCATTGATGACTTTTGATGACAGCATGTTTGGATTAAAATCTTTACAAAAATGTTTAATGTATTATTTAATTCCTCATGTTATTTTATATAGGTAGTGTGGCCCTAGTGACTGTATTGGTGACCTTCATCGCTGTATTACTTTTACCCCAAAGGAAACGAAATCCTTCACCAGGCTACGTTTATATTCCGTCTAAAATTTCATCTTATAACAAAATGGAAAGAAACAACGAAACACGTACGAAGAGCCATTTTGAAACATCATTTGCAAGCGGCACCATTTCAAATGACTTAGAAACAGATGGGTTCGAAAATGCAGATAAAAGTGATCACCATCTACTGACACAAGACGAAACTGGTCCACACAACGTGATACTCACTGATTCACTTAAGACAGATTTGACAGTAATAGAAATGGAAACTTCAAGCAAACGTACTCAAACAGAAGAGGAAAAAGACATCAATGTTAGCAATGTAATGGGCGGAAACTTTGACCGTAAACATGTCTTTGATAAGAATAACATGAGTTTGGTGTTGCCCAACTCTGTGGTAAAACTGACACTATCTAAAGAAGATGTTTCAGACGGTGCTATTGAGTGCTATGCATCCACATATCGTAACCTGAAACAAATTTATGCAACATTCCAGTCATATATGGATGAAGGCGAAGAAATTGTTTCTCCTACAATTGAATACTATTTCCCAAGGAACAGAAGGCTTAAGCAATTCGCATGTGTCGACATGGAGTATTATAGCTGCAGCTGCAATTCCGTACTTAAGGTTTGGAGATTTGAATGCAAACCAGAGGATGGAAGAGTAAACGAGAGGGTACAAATACCGAACAGGAATACGCTGAATGACATTAAAAATGTCGACGCATATTATGAAATTATATCACCTGGAAAAATCCGCATCTATCTTAAACGTTTCTGTACACTGATGTGTAGTGTTTGCAATGAAACACATGACTGTTTGAGTCTTACTGCTCATGCATATGTGGTAACTGTCCCTTGTGATGGTGGGTCTATAAATGTTCGTGTGTCACTTTACATTCTTGCCCGAGTCAACCAGCTGACAGACTACGCATACGGGATACATCAGGTAGAAACTGTTCTAAATCTTGGTACCAATGTCTCACCAATTATAAGTAATTGAATTATTATACAATTCATAAATCAAGAGTTCTAGTACGGAATCTTTGAAATCAAAACAGTGGCACAAAGTTCAACATTTATTATGTGTTTCAGTTTGTAGATGCCAATGAAAGGCAAATCGTCCCAAAACAAAAGAAAATATGCCTGCCTATGAACGTACAACTGGAGGACGACTTGAGCATACGACTCAAGCTTTGGCAAGAATCAGAAAATATCTGGCAACAGCGGCCCTTCTATGGAGAGACAGATGATACCGAAGTAAGTGATTTATTTACCTGACAACAAAACATTCCTTTCACCATATGAATAGTAATATATGTAAAGAATTTCACAGGGAAGTGATTACGGTATCAGTTGATACTGTGAAAGCAAACAAACATGTTCCATTACTTCGTAGCATGATTTTAATCGAACTTATTTTGCGGACTTCAGTGTTTTCCCTTTACCTGTATAATATTTCATAAATGTTCATTGCAGTACGTCCAGCTTCACAACATAGTCGACTGTCCAAGACGTAGTTCGAATGGACAGCCATACTCAAAAGAGTGGTATTTTGTTTGTAATCATGGATCGATACAGATACCTAAAGAACTGGTTTTCAACTGCTTCATTTCAATAAACATGGTTCATCCAAATCCGGGTGTGGACACGAGGCAGCCTCCACCAAATAACTTTGCTTTAAGCCACGTCGTTGACATTTCGTCTACCAAAAAGACAATAGATAACCAGCCTCCTGAAAGAGGAATTATTCAATCTGTTGCAGGCAATTTACGTCCGCTTGGAGTTCCCATTCAAGAATCGCCAAGTGCTTTTAATATTGCTACTGGCATTGCTGAAACTGATAGTAATACCACTGAAAACCGACAGGATGAAATGGAGAGAGCTGGTATTCTTCACTCAAATTCTCCAGCACCGTTTTCACCGGAAATACAGGCTAATGCCATAACGACTCGCCAAAGAGAATTGCAAAATTTCAGCCAGCAAGGGGCCCGTCCAAAACAAACTAAGCACCATCAACCATCGAATTTAAACCTCCGAGTTCAGGAACATCAGGCACAACAGGTCAATAATGAACGAAACAGTGCTGACAAAGACGCCGAGCAAAGTCAGATAACAGTCTCTGATGTAAATACATTGAATCAAGAGCCTCGTTTTAATCCTGCTGAACAAGTCGTGAGAGCAGAGACAGCTGAAGATTCAGTTTAAAGATTACACGTACTTAATACTAAATACTGAATATAAGCATCAGACATAGCATTAACAGTAAACATAGTGTTTTTGGAGAACAGAGACATATAAACATTCAGCATGAACGTTAGACAAAGTCATTATTAAATACATAGTATAAACATTACGCATAGATAGTGGCTTTGCGACCAGCATGGATCCAGACCAGCTTGCATGTCCGCGCAGTCTGGTCAGGATCTATGCTCTTCGCTAACGGTTTCTCTAATTGCAATAGGCTTTGAAAGCAAACAGTATTGATTCTGACCAGACTGCGCGGGTGCGCATGCTGGTCTGGATCCATGCTGTTCACAAAGCCATTATGTTGGTTTTGTCATGGCGCGGCTCGTATATATTTCAATTGTGAGAGCCGTAATAGCCGAAGATTTGGCATAAGCATCAAAAACTTATTTATGAATTGCTGGATGCATTCATTCAGCAAAAACCGTCAAAACCAATCAGTTGTGACATGTTTATATATTGATACAAATAGTTTAACTACAGTTTAAAAAAAAATCTTAAAAGGACTTTTCGGGAATTTGGGTAGCCTTAGTTACTTAGTAAGTATTTAAAACTTTTTGGTGTGAAAATTGGTTAAAATACTTTATTAAGATAGTCGATCAGTTGTTAGACATTTCGAATATTTAAAAGGAGTCTAAATGACGTATGATATGAATGATATTATCATGCACTAGAAACAACTTGTCATAATTTGTAGGATTTTGCAAACAAAGAAAAAAAGAGTGTACAGATATAAATGGAGAGTTCGGTTTTGAGTTCGCTCCACGAGCGTTTGACAGTCAATCTGACTAAAGTTCTCAATTTTCCAAGAAGTTAGATCTGATCTTCTTTCTGTATAACCGGATTTCCAATATTGCTATTCTTATTTCCACCAATCTATTTTTAGCTAGACTATGAGAGCTATACTACTCACACAGGCGTCGGCGTCGGCGTTGGTTAAAGTGTTTATGAAATGGTAATATTTTGTATACCATCGAAGAAATATAATTCAAACTTAGATAATTTGGTTATAACAGTCACTACTTGTAGGCAAGGGAAAACTATGTCAAGTATTTTTGTTGAATTATGACCCATTTTGGACATGGAAACTGGTTAAGATTTTTCGTAGAAGCTATTTGAAACTAAGAATACTTATTTACTGTTACAGTCTCTACCTGTAGAAAAGAGTACATAGCTCTGCCAAGGATTTCGGCAGAATCATGGCTCTTTTGGAACTAGGAACTTGGTTCAGATCTCGTACAAGTCTATGTTTTGTATAAAAGATGTTTACATGTGGATTGGAGACTTTGAAGACTTGTTTATTGTATTAGTCCATACCTGTAGGCAAGAGTACATAACTCAGTCAAGTATTTCATCTGAATTATAGCCCTATTTGAACTTGGAAATCGGTTCAGAGTTCGTAGAATATAAAAGACAAATACCACCAAACACGACAAAATATATCAATTTTAATACACCGACGTTTCGCCGAAATGCTTCATCAGGATAATACATAAATAGCAATTTTTTTTTTTCAGTTTTCGTAACAGTACAGGTTTTGTGTAAACTTTTTGACATGTGGCTTTGAAACGTTGAGCACTTGCTTATCGTCATGATTTCCATCTGTATGCAAAAGTATATAACTCAAGTATTTTGGTTAAAATTTTTGCCTTTTTTGCATGGAAATTGGTTCAGTTTTCGTGCTTCTTTGTGCGCGTAAATTAAATGTGTGTTTGTCATGGGCGGTGCCCCGAGTGTCTACCATAAGTTTGTCCGCCGGCCGTCCTTAGTCGGTGCCCGATTGTTGTTTGTTCCTGCTTGTGTGTGTGTGTGTGTGTGTGCGTGTGTGTGTGTGTCCGTGTGTCTGTGTCTGTGTGTGATGGGCGGTACCCAAAAGTAATGTTTTTCTTGCTTGTCTGTTTGTTTATCTGTGTATGTTAGTTGTATGTGTATATTTGTTTCTCTTTTGTACGTAGGTATCTGCGACGTTGTTGGAATACTACGTTTAGGGAACGTGCTTTCTCTGTTTAATATTCATCCTTGCTCTAGCTTCCCCCAACATCCGACTCTGTTATCTACCCCGTACCACCCAACCCCTATTATCTGTATTTAACATATATTAATAATGTACTTGTTGGATATTTGAAACAACCGTTCTACAATATTTTTCCGTTACAGCTTCTTTTGTTTTGGGACTACTTTGCGATGCATGGCTCTATGGATGTGTTTTGGGTGCGCTGTGCTTCCGGGTTATCTACCCTAACCTTTTATCTTTTGAAACTTTGAACAAATATTTATCGCCATGATCTCCATTTGTAGGCAAGAGTACAAAACTCAGACAACTATTTTGGCTGAATTTTGACCCTTTTTGGACTTGGAAATCAGTTACATTTTTCATACCAGTCCATATTTTGTCTAAGCTGTTTTTCATGTGGCTTTGAAACCTTGACCACTCGTTTACCATCATTTTGCTACATAACCAGGACAAGGATTTTAGCTCATTTATGTCCCTTTTTATGCCCCCGAAGGTAAATATATTAAAATCGAACTGTGTGTGGATGCGTCTGTGCGTCCCTGACCCCCATTAGGTGTGTCGCGCTTATGACTCTTGTCTCTCAAGTCAAGGTCAATGTCACAAATTGATTCATACCTAAACTTTTCTTGCATATTTTGCGCAGACAACTGTAGCATTCTTGGACACTCTTCGGGGGCATTTGTCACTAATTTTGATAGCTCTTGTTTGACATAGAAATTAGTAAAGTTTCGCATATCATTCCAAATTGTTTCTGAACATATAGTGCAAGACTTATCTAAATCCGCAAACACAGGTTCATTGCTTGTCTTATCTAGTTGTATTCATTTTTCTGAAAATCTCTGGTAATATTTTGAGCCCATACTTCTATCAGTTCTTCGAATAGTCGAGCGCGCTGTCAGCAGACAGCTCCTGTTATGGACCAATCAGACGACTCGTTTCAACAAGCGTTTGGCTAAAAGGGACTGGACTCAGATTTTGGCTAAAATATTTTTCTTTAGAAAAATGTTTCATTATATTACGAACAAAAGATTATGAGATTTTGTTTATAAAATAACTATAAAAAGGTGTGTGATCAAAATCAAGTAAAAATTCACGC
This sequence comes from Mercenaria mercenaria, assembly GCF_021730395.1. NCBI lineage: Eukaryota > Metazoa > Mollusca > Bivalvia > Venerida > Veneridae > Mercenaria > Mercenaria mercenaria. The sequence goes on from NC_069371.1 coordinate 77,281,823, forward strand.
CCGAGTCGGGAATCGAACCAGGGCCTCCGCGGTAATAAATATTTTCCTGCCTTCTTGACCAATACATCACAGAGGAACACGTACTTATTGGCGTTTTACTATAAAGCAGTTTACCTCCGGTACCCCTTACAAACGCTTTTCAATTTTGAATGGGTAAAAAAGAAAAACAACTAATCCTAAGCTTTCTTATTAGAATTATAAACCGTACGTGATAATTCCATATCGAAAACTAGAATTCCAGGTTAAATACAGATTTTTTTTCACTTCTGCCTTCCCTTTCAAAATGTTGAGTCTTAATAGCCTGTCTTCAGATCCAATGCAAAGCCTTAATTGGAGATTATTTTATTAGTTCCCTACTGGTTGAAAACCAGTTTCGGGGACTATAGGAATGCGCTTTTCCGTCCGTCATTCCGTCCGTCCGTCCGCAATGTCGTGTCCGTTCCATAATTCTGTCATACATGAAAGGATTTTAGTATTACTTAGCACAAATGTTTCCCATGATGAGACGACGTGTCAGGCGCAAAACCCGGACCCCTAGCTTAAAGGTCAAGGTCACAATTGGAGGTCAAAGGCCAACAGGGCTTTTTTCCTGTCCGGTCCATAACTCTGCCATCCATGAAGGGATTTTAATATTACTTGGCACAAATATACCTCTTAATAAGACGATGTGTCATGCACAACTTTCAGACCCATAGTTCAAAGGTCAAGGTATCACTTGGCAGTCAAATGTTAACATGGCATGAACAGGTTCTGTTTCGTGTCCGGTCCATAACTCTGTCATTCATTGAGGGATTTTAATATCACTTGGCACAAATGTTCCCCATGATGAGACAACTTGTCATGCGGAAATCCCGGACCCCTGGCTCAAAGGTCAAGGTCACAATTTGAGGTCAGATGTCAACAGGGCTTTTTTTCCTGTGCGGTCCAGAACTCTGTCATCCATCAAGGGATTTTAATATTACTTGGCATAAATGTTCCCAATGATGAGTCGATGTGCTATGCGTAGCACCCAGAACCCTAGCTTAAAGGTCAAGGCCACACTTGGTGATCAAATGTCAATGGGACTCCTGTCCGGTGTATAACTTTGTCATGCAAAACAGGAGTTTAATATTACTTGGCAAAAGTATTCCCCTGGATGAGACAATGTGTCATGCGCTAAACCCGAGCCCTTAGCTGCAAGGTCACGGTCACACTTCGAAGTCAAAGGCCAAAAGGGCTTTTTTCCTGTCCAGTCTGTAACTCAACAATCCTTAAAGGGATTTGAATATTACTTGGCACAAATGTTCACCACCATGAGACGGTGTGTCATGCGCAAGAACATGGTCCCTAGGTCTACGGTCAAGGTCACAAATAGAGGCCAAAGGTCAGATACAAGAATGACTTTGTCTGGAACATTTCTTCTTCATGCATGGAGGGATTTTGATGTAACTTGGCATAAATCACGGTGTATGATCAATCCTATATTGTTGGTACAAAAATCACCTCTTCAACTCACTGGTGCGTACAAGCACCTAACTTTTCCTATTAGTCTTGGATAAACAATGTAAGTCGGAAGTGTAGTGACCTTATTTATCATCCCTTTATTCTTACATTCGTCTTTATTTCATAACTTGGATGATTTTACGGAACAAATCGAAGATGTAAAAATGTAATCGACACAGTACTTTGCCAAATTTTATATCCGATGTATAAAATAAAATGTGTTTTCAGTTTCATGTCATAGTAGAAGAAGGTGACATGTGTGTTGAAAATGCATTTAAAATACGAATCCTGGTAATTTGGTATTGTTCGGATGTTTAATTATATGGTGTTTAATATCAGAATACTGTTTACACATAAAAATAGCGGAAAGAACTTCTCGCAGATGCAAATATCTTGCAATATTTAGTTTTTAGTAAGTCAACTATATTTTTTGTATAAAGGCACCTATATTATGTCACAAATATTTTGTCCCAGAGCTTAGGAAACATTAATTTTGGGAGGTATTTGTGAGGGGTGTCTGTTTCTGGCTGAAAAAAAATCTTCCATTATCCTTCGGCATATAGCCCTCAAATGAATTGTCAAAACATGCGCGTGCCGGTTTTTAATCTTTGTATAAGGCTCTGTTTGTTATAGTGTCAACCTATTGAAAGGGCCTGTAAATTTTGGACTATGAGACACCTTTTTCTCTGTGCGCATTACCTCCCGAATCCTATCCTTGCAGGCCGGGTGGCCTGACGGAATTTGAACTTCGACCTCCCGCTACGATGGCGGACGCTAGGCTAACGAGACGCAAACTTTGTACGTGTGTTCCTTGGGTGTATCTTAGTAAATGTAGATGTAGCAACGAGATCTCCTCTGTGTGTGTGTGTGTGTGTGTGCGTGCGTGCGTGCGTGTGTGCGTGTGTGTCTCTTTGTCAATTTATTTATCTTGATTTGCAATCGAGAATAAACAAATAAATAAAACAATGTTGTATTTTCAGCTGTATTAACATATATTATACAAATTTTCATGATCACATTGATTAACTTAATCCTTTTTTTTGGGCTAAAAATGTTCTCCCCGATCTTCATACAAGCTATTAAACAGTTGTTTTATATAAGGCAGTGGCTAGGTTTACGGTACCGTAATCTAGGAGTACGGAAGTTTCATATCTCTAGATAAACTTATGAGGATAGGCTAAGAGTATGGGAGTGTTTATGAGCATGAAATTTACGTTAAAACATGCTTAAAGTGAATTAAAATGTCCTTAATGATAAAAAGGCAATGACGAAAATAAAAACTGGCGTTTATTTACCATCTTTTGAACTTTAATCATTCGAGAATGGCAACGATATTTTCTTTATGCAATTAGTTTAATCCAAAATGGCGGCCAGATAATACGAAATGAACGGCAGACCTGTAACTCGCTATTCTAAGTAAAGTAAGTAAGTTTATAACAACATAATGTATATATTTACGTATACATTTCATGTCTCATAAATACTTCCGTAATCCTAGCCTGTCCTCGTAGTTATATCTAGATTTCGGTATTCATAGAATCGGTATCGTAATCCTAGCCACTGCCTTTATATAAATGTAAACTTCTCATATAGCAAAAAAGGCTATTTTTCAAACTCGTCCTTTGGTGACACAGTCTGTTTGTTATGTATACTGGGTTCATATAGTGTATGATAATACAAGATACATTTCCCGTCCGAAACTCTCTCGCTTGAACACAAGCGTATGTGGTACGTATTACGGTAAAGCAATGACTGCCTCGTCAGAAACATCCTATTTACAATTAATCCTGTTACGTGACATTTAAATTAAATTGTCGTCAACGTTTATCGCGCAATCGCCACGCAGGGTTGTCCTTCCTTACACTCACATTCTCCTCAGCAACAGGTTAATGTCAAGATTTTTTACGTAACTTTGAAACGATATTTTTCAAAAGGTTTAAGAACACTGGTTCCTTCAGCACAATCAGTTACTTCAACACAAAGTATCCTTAAAAGAAATCATTTACTAGTATTCTAAATGCACGGACTATATATTTGTTTCATACAGTAACTCTGTAAATAGTGTGATGAGCAGCAAGAGAGTGCGTAGCTGCGTTTTTTGGAGTTACCACATCTACACGGTCTGTCAATGATCTTCGTTTTGGCTTATGGAGCCAAAGTAGCGATGAACGTCGCTTCCGAGCCTTCGCACTGAAAAAAAAATATAGTTGCTAGGTATATTACATTAAAGTTTTGGAAATTAACGGAGGTGCCTCAGTTTAGTGTTATGCGTAGAATATAGGTGCTTTATATTTTGATGAAATCATGTTTTTAAGAGTAGAAATTGATTCAAAAAATGGTTTCTTTTCTTTTACTGTTTCTACGGATAAAAAACTGAAGGTATTTGTAAAATAAATTTGTTCAAAACGTCATGAATCTTTAAAAAAATGTAATAAACGATTTACATTTTCTGCATTTGTACAGCAGTACTCAATCTGTAACGATTATTTGGCGAAAACAGCTGAAGCTTTTCATTTTGTTTTCATGCAGATGGAAGCTTAGAAGTTACTTATGTTCCGTGATATCATCAGTAAAATCAACTTACGTCTCTAAAGTCGTATTTTTCCATGTACTCGCCTCCTGCTCCATAGCGTGTTTACATTTTTTGTACGGAAAAGTTCGTTGCTTATACCAAAAAGTGAAGGCACCGCAAGTTTTGTACCAACAATGTAGGATTGATCATTCACCGTGTAAATGTTCACTACCATGAGGTGGATTGTTCTGCACAAGAACCAGGTCCCAAGGTCAATGTTACACTTAGAGGTCAAATGTCAAATTCAAGAATGACTTTGTCCGGAGCATTTCTTCTTCATGCATGGAGGGGTTTTGATGTAACTTGACACAAATGTTCACCACCATGAGGCACCCTTGTTTTTAGAATTATGTCCATTTGTTTTACTATATTTAGCTTTTATTATAACTTATTTATTACAGGCCATAGGGCAAAATGGAGACCAATTTTCTGTGGTACAACATGCATGTTACATCCAATTTTTAGGTGTATTTTGACCTATCTCTACCTAGTAAAGAGTTTTGCGTGGACTTATATTATATAGAATTTTTTTAGGATTAATTTCCCTTTGTTTTTACTATAAAAACTTATATGATACCTTTTTTGATAATCGGCTAAAAATGCCATATGAAAACAACTTGTTTTTATATCTACAAATTTTAATCCAAGTGTTTTGTTATAACATATTGTATATATAGTACAATATTGTTTATACATTATTGACAGATATCAGTTCATTATGTTATACTGCAGTAGAGAAAGTTTTAGGTGCCTTCCAGTAGGGGACTTTGTATTGCATGGCAATACTTCATTCACTTGTTCAGATTAGTTTGACAGTGCGATAAAAGACTCTGCGTTTGAAATCATTTGTCCGCGACCACTCGATTTATTTGTCACTTGAGAAAAACAGGAATTGGTGAGGAATCCAGAAACTCCGACAAGATAAACTACCCACCGTTACATAACCGAGGAACTATTGAAAAACGGCGCCATACCCAGTGCAAATCAGTGGAGAATGGAGGGAGTCCAAAGTCAAAAGAAAAAAAGCAAAGATAAATATTGCTGACGATTTATTTTAAAGCTATTTTAAACATAAATGTGTACTCTTTTATTTTAGATATTTCTGTGATAAATTAAATTTTTTGTTGTTCTCGAAAGGGTTCCTATTCAGTCATATATTGCTACCAGTATTGCATCAGATCTATTCCCTGTACGGTGCTGCAATCAACATAATCGTTCCCTGTCCTGTAAAACATAATATTTAGAATGTCATCATGTCTAATCCCTGTGCGATGCTACATCCACATGATCATTCCGTTCTAAAATACATAATATTCAGAATGTCATCAGATCGGTTTCCTTTGCGGTGCTGCAATCAACAAAATCGTTCCCTGCCCTGTAAAATATAATATTTTTAATGCGACCATATATGTTCCCAGTATAGTGCTGCAATCAACATAATCATTCCCTGCCCTATAAGATATGATATTTAACATTTTATCTACGATGCTGCAGTGCCCTGTAAAATACCTATTTAAGATTATCTTCAGATCTGTTCCCTGTACGGTGCTGCAATCATCAAAAACGTCCTCTACCCTGTAAAATACATATTTAAAAATGTCTTCAGATCTGTTCCCTGTACGGTGCTGCAATCAACAAAATCGTCCCCTGCCCTATAAAATACATATTTAATTATTTAATTAAAATTGTTGTTCTCGAAAGGGTTCTTGTTCAGTCATATATTGCTACCAGTATTGCGTCAGATGTATTCCCTGTACGGCGCTGCAATCAACATATTTAGAATGTCATCATGTCTATTCCCTTGGCGATGCTACATTCACATTATCATTCCGTTCTAAAAATAAATAATATTCAGAATGCCATCAGATCTGTTCCCTGTACGGTGCTGCTATCAACAAAATCGTTCCTTGCCCTGTAAAATATATTTTTTAAGAATTTCATCATATCTATTCTCTTTAGTCCCACTGTACTCGTTGCTGCAGTCAGTCGTTCCAAGCCCTGTAAAACAAATGTGTAACGTATTATCATACCAACGAGCATTATCTGTACTGGGCTGCAGTCAACATAATTCTTCCCTATCCTGAAACACATATGATTCATTAAAGATATACTACCCTAATCATTTTACCATTAGATATTTACTTAAAATTTAGATAATCCTATTCAAAGGTACAAAGTTGCATTCTTTCTATTGAAAACTGAATATTGTCCAGTTTGTAGTGGTAGTGCACATTCAAACCATTTTAGCTACACCTTTATTTAGTGTGTACTTTTAACACAAACACGATTATTTCGTGTTTACGTGAGATGATAATAGTTACTGATCTTCTTTATTCAAATTTCAAATGTTGGCATCATATAACCTTAAAGATATTATACTGGTCATCCGACGGAATTGCTTTGTCCACTTCACCTAATTCTTGATAAAACAAACAAAAACAAAACAAGTACTGTCAATCTTGGTTGGAGAGACTACGTCTATAAAGACACCACTTGCATTAAGAGACCAGAGATCATTGTTTTAAGATCACCCTTTTGGGTTGTCAAAGAACAAATGACGTTATTAGTGTTCCCACTGGCATTTAAAGTCTGGGCGAAAACTGAGTTTTTCTTGCACTTTTGCAACCCCTCACTAAGAGATATACAACAGATTTCTCCAAAACTGGGGATTCAAAGTACTATTCTGAGGGTGCAAACCCCCATATAGGGGTTTCTGGGAACACTGGAACTTATATGAGGCGCGCCATGAGAAAACTAATATAGTACGTTTGCGAACAGCATGGATCCAGACCAGCCTGCGAATCCGTGCAGTCTTGTCAGGATCCATGCTGTTCGCTTTCAAAGCCTATTGCATCTAGAGAAACCATTAGCGAACAGCATGGAGCCTGACCAGACTGCGCGTATGCGCAGGCTGGTCTGGAACCATGCTGGTCGCAAACACACTATGTTGGTTTTCTCGTGGCGCGGCTCATATTGTGTTCTTCCTTTAGGTGGTTTCGCCTGGCACGTTGTACTGTATCCTCTATGAATGTATATAACAAAGTGAGCATTTCTGATCATTTATTGAGAAGAAATGTTGGTATACTTGCCCTTGTAGAAGGAACATATTCTCTTGCACTCTTTTCCCGGGCTTGTATGCCGTATTCAAACAAAACAATGTCGACATTCGAACTTGCTTTATCTCACTGAGCTGATCTGTAGAAAAGAAATTCAACCAAATAACATGCAAATAATTCCAATGTGTTGCCATGAATAGAATTTCTGTAAATAAATATGAAAATGAAAAGACTTCAGAAATTTTGAAATGCTGAGTTTTTCATAGATGTATTACGATTTATTATGATATTTTGATACAAAAAAAAACTAGATGTTCATGACAAATTGAGAGAGTCTATTATTCTATCTTGCTTACTGAGTGTGAAAGTAAGTGATGGGTTGCTGGTGTATCGTTCATAAAAGAACCTGTCACCGTCACGGAGTCGTTTGAATTGTTCCATGAACAGACACTGACCAGTTGGTCCCAACTGACTACCACTAAGACGTATCTCACTCATTTGTCCAGTGAAGAGGTCAACATCGTCCGGGTGGCTTTAACAAGGAAAAAAAGTTTTAATTCAAAATACCCACGATCCATGTGTACATACTATGTAATGAGCCGCGCCATGAGAAAACCAACATAGAGACATCCGCGCAGTCTGGCCAGGATCCATGCTGTTCGATTTCAAAGCCTATTGCAATTAGAGAAACCGCTAGCGAACAGCATGGATCCTGATCAGACTGCGCGGATCCATGCTGGTCGCAAAGCCACTATGTTGGTTCTCTCATGGCGCGGCTCAAATGGTATTACGATCTGAAATTGTGTAGATTGGACAGTGATTTTGCATTAATTTGTTACGAGTTGAATTGTTACTCTTTTCTTCGTTTGATTTGGTTTTAATTAGACCGATGAAGTCGATATTCTTTTCATTTTATGTGCGTCTCTCCTCAATAATAAGACTATACTTTGCTTAAAGTATATGCAATAGTAGCTTCTGTGTCGCTTTTAGATCTTTCAGCAGGCTTACACCAAACACCAATTTGTTCTTGCTAGCAAATGAAATTACAACACTAGTTAACCGTACGTGTACGCTTGAGCTAATAAAGCTGCAACTGATGCCTCATGGTCCACAAACCCGCCAGATCCAGTTCCGAAATGGGACGCTGTTTGAAACCCGCAATAGAAGCGAAATTCATTGTAAGAAGGTATACCATGGTCACGTGCCCTGTTAAAAATGTTTGTATTAAAAAAAGTACGCCGTAAAATGGACATCACAATGTCAAATTAGTAATACAGTCAGCAACGTCTAAAAATATCAACTCCTAAATCAGTGACAAATAAATGAGTTGATATTTAATAAGGCTGATATTTAATGAGACTGATAAAGAATACCGTATCACTATTTCTAGTTCAGTTGATATTTAATAAGACTGATAAAGAAGACCGTATCACGATGTCTAGTTCAGCTGATATTTAATGAGACTGATAAAGAATACCGTATCACGATGTCTAGTTCAGCTGATATTTAATGAGACTGATAAAGAATACCGTATCACGATGTCTAGTTCAGTTGATATTTAATGAGACTGATAAAGAATACCGTATCATGATGTCTAGTTCACTTGATATTTAATGAGACTGATAAAGAATACCGTATCACGATGTCTAGTTCAGCTGATATTTAATGAGACTGATAAAGAATGCCGTATCACGATGTCTAGTTCAATATATATTAATGAGACTGATAAAGAATACCGTATCACGATGTCTAGTTCACTTGATATTTAATGAGACTGATAAAGAATACCGTATCACGATGTCTAGTTCAGTTGATATTTAATGAGACTGATAAAGAATGCCGTATCACGATGTCTAGTTCAATATATATTAATGAGACTGATAAAGAATACCGTATCACGATGTCTAGTTCAGTTGATATTTAATGAGACTGATAAAGAATACCGTATCACGATGTCTAGTTCAGCTGATATTTAATGAGACTGATAAAGAATACCGTATCACGATGTCTAGTTCAGCTGATATTTAATGAGACTGATAAAGAATACCGTATCACGATGTCTAGTTCACTTGATATTTAATGAGACTGATAAAGAATGCCGTATCACGATGTATAGTTCAAAATATATATTAATGAGACTGATAAAGAATACCGTATCACGATGTCTAGTTCAGTTGATATTTAATGAGACTGATAAAAAATACCGTATCACAATTTCTAATTCTGAAAATAGCTTGATTTATGATAAACTCAACAATATCAAATAATGAAAATCGGGGTTTGTTATTTCTCCCTTTGTAGTAAAAATCTAAATCTACTGATGAAGTAAAATGTATCGAAACTGATTGCAATTAAGAAAACTTTACATCATTACATCTATTACCCGATCGATTGCTTTGTCTCACTTACCTTATCCATAAGTTTTCCCAAATATGGTTGTGTCAGAAAACAACTTTAGAAATACTTACCTTTGTATATTCAGAGCTGCTAAGTCCCTAGATTTATTGATGGCGGCGTCAAAAAAGAGCATTTTCTGAACGGAAGGTTGAAGTTTTCTGCAAAAATAACATATTACTTTTTGTAAGAAGTTCTTCCGCTTTTGGTTAAATAAATCTAAATTTTTATCTAGTAATGTGTTAACGTTATGTAATATAAGAGTTGGTCTGTTCTAGTATATATACAAATATCTTATGTTTTGAAGTTATACGACATACAGAGAAAGATTGTCATCAACAAGGCAGCATCTGGCTGTTTTTGCAACTTCTATAACTGCAGCGTATCTGTCAACCTTTTTACATTCATGCAGTTCATATCTTGAAACCGCGTTTACTGTACACGTGATAATAAACAGAAATGATGCCAGCGCTACTGCACTATTTCCCTGTATATATCTAAAACATAAGTATTAGGTGAATAATTGTATGTAACAAACTAGATAAAAGTTATGTATCAGTGTTTTCAATGTACTTTGATGTATCATCATTAAGCCGGATGGATAATTCATCTAAGTGTCAAAAACCTTGATAAGAGTTAAGTTAAAAAACAAAATTTTATCTATTTATTTCAAACCTATCAGCTTGTAAGCATGGAGTGTCTGATGTCCATTTTAATATGTTATCAGTTCCTTTGTGTGAATTGCTGTGGTACAAAAGAGGTTCGTCGAAATTCTGTTCCAGTTTTTCTTGTTGAATGATTGCCTCGTCATCCACCTGAGCCAAGGCGATAAAATCCGAGATCAGGCTATGTCCAAATCGGAAAATTGCTGCGGCAAACTCATTTCTGATTGTCGCATCCACAGTATAATCATATGTATCTTTGAAATAACCAGCGGGCTATAATATAAGCATAGCTGTCTTTAGTAAAGTTTTCATATAAACATAAAAATTTATAAAAAATATTTTACAGGTACCAAAATTTGTATTCCTGTCAGGAAAAAATACTGTTTTAGGTACAGAAACAATTTTAAATATTGACGGTTGTTTCGTATCCAGCTGAACACTCACAAGAATAATAAGTGGTACTGCCCAAATTGAATGATGGACCAGTCCAATTTAGAAATTTAGCAGGCTAATGGTTAATAGCTCTAATTGTGTAAGAATGTTGCGGCTGTCACTCCATGTACAATAAATTGATTAAACATTTACCATTTTGTTTCCTTTAGATATCGACCAACTAATATTCATCGTACACCAGTATATATGCAGACAACTTGCATTAATATGCTGAGATTAATCGGTCTCTTTTTCACCGAAGATTATAGTTATTTTTAGTTTTTAGTTAAGAAGAGCACAAAATTAGGTTGGCGAATGCAATAAAATTATCGTTGTTACAAGAATATTCGGCTGGACTAGACTTGTTCTGGTTGGTTGGATCAGGCCTAGGAGCCGTGTGGTTCAGGTCGTTGACTTCGAATCACTTGTCCCTCACCGATGGGTTCGAGCCTCAATCGAGGCGTTGAATTCCTCATGTTAGAAAGCCATCCAGCTGGCTTACGGAAGTTCAATAGTTCTACTCAGGTGCCCGCCAATGATGAAATAATGCACGGAGGGGCACCTTGGGTCTTCTTCTGCCGTCAAAGCTGCAGAGTCGCCATAGGATTTATAAATGTGTCGGTGCAACGTTAAATCCAACAAAGCAAAAGGATTAGGCCTAAGTCAAATGCAACATCCCTGAAACAATCAACCGTAATAATAACTCTTATTTCATCAGAAACAAACCGCAACATCGATTCCGTAGTTCTGCAGAGCTGTCAGTCCAACGGTCACGGGTAAATACTCATTGTAAACAACATGCTGCCACTGGGCAATATTAATCTTCCTCGACTCTTGGAATAGTTCTTCATCGGTCCACGATGGATGTTTCACTTTCAGAATTTTTGCTATGCGGTTGTGTTCCCTAGTCCAGATCGTGTGCAAGGAAGTTAAACCAGGTTGTTCGTTTACGCGGGCATCACCTGTATCAAGTGAGAACAACTCAGAATAGATCTATATGGTCACAACCAATAAACTCACAGACAACATTGCGTATGTGGTATGCTGTGTAACAGAGCATTCATTGTTGCTTGCTACATTCTACTTTCATTTGTAATTTCAAGTGAGTGTCTTTTTGTTATTGGAAGTGGATAGTTACCTTCTATTATTAGTGGGTTTGTATCTCTATTAGAATCGTGTACTTACCTACGACTTGACATGAGTGTGTGCCTACTATTGGAAATGAGTGTTTACCTGCTATAGTACGTCACTTCTTACCTACCTACTACCTAGTATTGGAGGCAAGTTTTAAACTGCTTTTTGAAGTGAGCATTTACTGCTACTGTAAGTACTTACCTTCTACTGGCAGTGAGACTTGCCTCCTGTTGGCAGGCAGTGTTAGTATTTACCTGGTATTGAAAGTAGTATTTACCTGCTATTGTGCAGTAATAGTTTTCAGCATCAGAGGGCATTGAAAGTTTACACAATTTGTCGTCTTCGTCCTTCGGCAACTTGCCCAGAACTGTTTTCATTAATCCTTGAATAATCAGAAAATAAGATCTATAAAGGTGATATATCCATATCATCATTATTTTAACAACATTTGAGCCGCGACATGAGAAAACCAACATAGTACATTTGCAACCAGCATGAATCCAGACCAGCCTGCGCATCCGCGCAGTCTGGTCAGGATCCATGCTGTTCACTTTCAAAGCCTATTGCAATTAGAAAACCCGTTAGTGAACAGCATGGATCCTGACCAGACTGCGCGGATGCGCAGGCTGGTCTGGATCCATACTGGTCGCAAACCCACTATGTTGGTTTTCTAATGGCGCGGCTCATTTGTATTATGCCAAAATACTCAGCAAACATTTTGGAGTTTTTGGCATCGTCACCCTTAACAAATGAAAATCTCCAATAAGCGACTGACGTTTCTTTGATTGGTAGCGTTATACATTTTTTTCGATTCTATTTCAACGTAAAGAAATAAAACAAACTTTTACATATCATTTACGTGACGAAAGTCTACATAATTATACAGAAGCAGTCTTTAAACTTTTCTTATGCAAAAACATTCTGTAAACATATGTGAAAAATGACGATGCATGTATATTCAACTGTCAAACAGTACGTACGGCACAAATGCCTGCGTTTTTCTGAGTTTTAAGTCTGCAGAAGCACAAATCTACGGTTTTACGACAGAGAGTATTCTTGGTATCATAGCTGACATATTATATCATAACTGACATATTATAATTATCATAGCTGAAATATTATTCTCACCGTCAGTCAATGTTCGCAAGCTGTCCGACTCTTCTTTTGTTACACCATACACCATGGAAAGGTCAAAATATGCTGACTGCGAATTGACTTGTTCTCTAACACCTTCAAAAGATGATAAGAGCAGGTTCGTGTGTGATATTTACTTCCGTTTTTTTCGTTTTTTTTTTGTTTTTTTTTTTTTTTTTTTTGTTTTTTTTTTTGTTTTTTTTTTTTTTTTTTTTTTTTTTTTTTTTGTTGTAGCTTACATCCGTTACAAGACAAAATTATAAACAGCGACACAAACCACTTTGGAGTTTGCTAGATGCACTACAAAAATGAAAGTGTTTGTTATAGTCAATTATGCTGCATAACTAATAGTCTTTACCGCATTGTGTACAAAAGTAAATTCTAGTGCATACTCCATTGTGTACCCTAGTCTATTACACCGCAAAGTCATATTCCACTGGGTGCATAAGACTATTCTATTGCAATCTAATTATGTACACATGCCAAGTCTACTGTAATATAATCTATTATGTGCAAATTGTATGTCTTCTATGTCTTTTCGTCTGCATACTCTGTTGTGTATACATGTATTTGCACTGCATGCGCAACTATTTGCACGTGTCTATTCTTCTGTATCTCCTATTTTGAACACATTCTATTTTACTTTATACTTAATCATGTATATTCTGTATACTGTAATATTTACACAAGTCTACCCTACCGTTAACATCCCTATTCTACTCCTCGTTTAAATGTGTCAACAGTTGTTTTTGTACTTATAAAACAGACTGGCCCGGTTTATAGGATGGTCAAAGCTATGGATATATGCGATATGTATTTATTTTTAGCATGGATCCCCTACAGTTTGGAACCGTCTGTGTTTACAAAGACATCTGTTTATTTTATGAGGAGTACTGTATAATCGATTGTGTACACATCCCTATTCTATTGTATACTCTATTGTGTACTCATATCTATTCTTCTGTCTATTCTATTGTTTATACATACCTATTCTACTGTATACTCTATTTTGTACATATCCCTATTTTTCTGTATACTGTATTGTGTACACATCTCTATTCTTCTGTATACTCTATTATAAAAAAGTAGACGCAACTTGACCGCGATGGTTGACCTTAGGCTGATTATTCATATCGATTATTTCATTATAGTAATCAAGGGTGCTTAGGGTAGCCATGTATATTTATATTGAATAAGTGTGTATACATTGCAGTATCAAAGTATATATACTTACATTTGATCTGTTAAAACTTTCAAATGCACTAATTTATATTTACATAAATTTATATTTCCTTCTTTTCGTGCAGCTCGTGTTTTACGTACACTCCTTTTCAATAATAGGTTGTGCCTCATTATGTATTATAATACAAAGGTCAACCATCGGGGTCAAGTCGCGTCCACTATATGTACACATGTCTGTTCTACTGCATACTCTTTTATTTACAAACGTCTGTATGATCTATTATGTACAAAGGTCTAATACACTGCATTATGTATAGTTCATTAATATCCCTATTGTGTACATATATATGTTTTCTACTTTATACACTATTATCTACAAACGTTGATTCTACTATATGCTCTGTTATGTATAAATGTCTATTTTACTTATTGTTTATATTAGTCTATTCTTATGTATATTTTCTTTTGTACTTCTGTGTGTAGACATGTGTATTCTACTGTATACTCTTGTGTATACATGTCTTTTCTGCTGTATGCTCTTTTGTGTACACATGTCTATTCTACTGTATACTTCTGTGTACATATGTCTATTGTACTGTATGCTCATGTGTGTGCACATGCCTATTTTACAGTATACTCTTGTGTACACATGTCTATTCTATTGTATGTTCTTGTGTGTACACATGCTTATTTTACTGTATACTCTTGTGTACACGTGTCTATTCTACTGTATACTCTTTTGTGTACACATGTCTATTCTACTGTTTACTCTTGTGTACATATGTCTATTTTACTGTATGCTCATGTGTGTGCACATGCCTATTTTACAGTATACTCTTGTGTACGCATGTCTATTCTTTTGTGTGTTCTTGTGTGTACACATGCTTATTTCACTGTATACTCTTGTGTACACATGTCTATTCTTTTGTATGTTCTTGTGTGTACACATGCTTATTTTACTGTATACTCTTGTGTACACATGTCTTCTATTCTTTTGTATGTTCTTGTGTGTACACATGCTTATTTTACTGTATACTCTTGTGTACACATGTCTGTTCTACTGTTTACTTTTGTGAACATATGTTTATTGTAATGTTTGCTCATGTTTGTGCACATGCCTATTTTACTGTATACTCTTGTGTACACATGTCTGTTCTACTGTTTACTCTTGTGTACATATGTCTATTGTAATGTATGATCATGTTTGTGCACATGTCTATTCTACTGTATACTCTTGTGTACACATGTCTATTCTACTGTTTACTCTTGTGTACATATGTCTATTGTACTGTATGCTCATGTGTGTGCACATGCCTATTTTACAGTATACTCTTGTGTACACATGTCTATTCTTTTGTATGTTCTTGTGTGTACACATGCTTATTTTACTGTATACTCTTGTGTACACATGTCTATTCTTTTGTATGTTCTTGTGTGTACACATGCTTATTTTACAGTATACTCTTGTGTACACATGTCTATTCTATTGTATGCTCATGTGTGTGCACATGTCTATTTTACTGTAAACTATTTTGTGTACACATATCTATTTTACTGTAAACTCTATAGTGTATATGTGCTGCATAATATATACATCCTTACAGTATGTGTATCTTAATATCATTTACAGCAAACTCTGTGGCGTGATGGATACTCTATATGGTGCTGTATACATTTGTACTGGATACTCATTTTGTACACCTGTATACGTATCTATATACTCTGTTATGTTTAAAAGTATGCTCATCCGAATGCTATATATACTTATATGTCATATGTGTTTCATTGAATAAATATGTTTATTCTGTTGTGTACTTCTATGTTTGCCAAAGACAACAAGAAGAAAATGGACACGTGATAACAAAACTTCTATCTATTATGCATTTCTAAAAAGAACGATAAACGGTGTTGAAAGCGTTGCCATACATACCGTTACAGCCCAGCCTCGCTTTCGACCTTGCGAAATCAAAACACTCGCCAGTCTTGAAATGATTGTCGTCTGCTGGTACGATAATTGTGAAACATTCTGCACTGTAAATAAATATAAAAATCGTACGGCATAAACTCCTGGCAATATCATAAAGGCATGCTCACTGCTATTTATGGTAATGGAAATTTAATGCCATTTGACATTTTCCCTAGGATTGCAAGTTACCTCGAATGCGAATTCGGTATTCGCCGACTGGTTGCTTGTATGCTATTCATTAGCAGGCGGAAAATGTCGAAAAAGAAGGAATCGTAACATTATTTGAGGTGGGGTGGACTTATTTTATCATTTGCTGTTATTAGGCGATAAAATGCTAGTTGCAGTTAGAAACGGCGATTGACATACCAGTGGACACATTTTCAGTGGTAAATGTGTTTATTTTTTACGAATTGTTAAACGAAAACGCTCAGACCGAAAACCCAGTAAAGATACATTATATGACTACCAACTGGGTGTTTTGCTTGCTAAAGTAGAATGTGTTAGAAAAATAAATTGTAGAAAATTAATTGCTTACTTTCCCGCATCCTCACCACAACATTTCAATGACGAGCCGTCCGGTTCTGTAATCAATTACAGAAAGACAAGAAAGATAGTGATTACAGAATCGATTGAAAAAACAAAGTTAATTAGAGTCGGGACAACAGAATTGAAATGTAACGATCACATTAAGCGTACAATCATGATAATGCCATGTGTCACGGTTCGAAATGACCACGTGACGAGATAAACGATTACTTAAGCTAAAATGTCTCAATTGGTCAGTTTAATGCCGTAAATTTAAAAATGGTATACAGAAATGAAATGAGCCGTGCAATGAGAAAACCGACATAGTGGGTTTGCGACTAGCATGGATCCAGACCAGCCTGCGCATCCATTCTGTTCGCTTTCAAAGCCTATTGCAATTAGAGAACCTGTTAGGATGCGCAGTCTGGTCTGGGTCCATGCTGGTCGCAAACCCACTATGTTGGTTTTCTCATGGCACGGCTCAAATGAGAAAATGTCTTAGATTAGCTAATAACACCAACATACATATATATATATACATCAATATATAGGGTCATTGGTTAATTTGATCTTTTATCTTAAAAATTGGGTTACACATAAAGTTATTAAACACATCTTTGGGGTCTGTTCTGTTAGAATAAGCCCCGTTTGTTCGGACAATGATACATATAAACAAGTAAATGAACTAAAAGTTAAAAATACAAGGATGGGGTGTCGGAGGATTGGGGATTGGGGTATATGTGGGAAGGGGATAAGGGATACCTAGATATAATATTAAAAACTAATGGACTGGAAGTTAAAAGAAAATTTCACAGGGTAGAGAGTTTGGATGTGTGTTTGGGAGAGTCATGTATATATATATATAGATAAAATATACGGGGCGTAGAATGGGGTATGTGTTAGGGTTAGTTGAGATGCAGAATGGAATATGAATTAGGATACCAAGATACAATGTAAAGGAACTGGACCGAAAGAAAAAAATAAGTACGGGTCGGATTGGGGGTATGTGAGGGAAATTATGTGTGTGGGATGGGGGTGGGAGCGAGTGTGGTATCAGGATGCTAAGACAGACGCACCATAAAAGAAACTGAACTGAAAGTAAAATAAAAAAAAAAATGCAATATGGGTTTAGCTATGTGAACTTGACCTTTGACCCGTTTACCCCAAAAACATTTCACACCCTGATAAAATGGTTCCAAGACATCATATAAAGTTTCAAAGCTGTCTGACTTGTAGTCAAAATATATATATTTATAATTAACCAAGTCATGATAAAAACCACCTACTTGTAGCATGTTCTGTAAGAACCATGTCATGTGCGGCAAATTGCCCAAACTGCATGCAGAAAAGGGATCTCGCTGCATCCACTTCCGGTGTCGCTGCGGCCTCGTGCATAATCTGACTGATTTTTCGCGCATTTGGTAAAGTGCCACCATTTGTACCAGTTGTTCTTGGTGCTCCATCTGCAACATGACCACTTTGTTTAAAACTAAAATTTCTTTGTTACAAACTAAGTTCCAGTGACTTTCCTCCCCATGACCACAAACAAAATCCTTATAAATACCAGAATTAATAGTTGACTTCGGTGACGTTATGTTTTTGCCTACAGGGATCATAGCTTTAGTTCGATATAATTTTACAATAATTCAGTTGATGCCGGTTTTAGGGGCTCAAGGAATATTGCACATTTTCTTACCTGACAAACACATACTCTGTCAAACCATATCGTCTATCACCTATCTGCTCCTATGGATCTTTTATAGGTTTGTTTGAAATAATGCAAAGGTTTATTTGTCAAATTAAAGCATATGGGACCTCCGCGGCCAAGTGGTTTTGACCGTTGAACTTTTACTAATGCGAGTTCGAGCCCCGCTTTGGTCATTGAATTCTTCATGTGAGGAGACCATTCAGGTGGCTTACAAAGGTTGATGATTCTACTCAGGTGCCTGCTCGTGATAAAATAAGGCACGGAGGGGCATCTGGGGTCTTCCTCTACCATCAGAAGCTAGAAGTTGCAAAATGACCTATAACTGTGTCAGTCTGACGTTAAACCCAATAAAAAAATCAAAGCCTGTGATCATTATATGAGTCTTGCCATGGGAAAGTCAACATAGTGGCTTTGTGACCAGCATGGATCCAGACCAGCCTGCACATCCGCGCAGTCTGGTCAGGATCCATGCTGTTCGCTAACGGTTTCTCTAATTGAAATAGGCTTTGAAAGCGAACAGCATGGATCCTGGCCAGACTGCGTGGATGCGCAGGCTGGTCTGGATCCATGCTGGTCACAAAGCCACTATGTTGGTTTTCACGTGGCGCGGCTCATATCTACTTTGGTATTCTCATGCTGGATTACAGGAGTTTTACGGCCTGGGTATTAAGTACGGTGTTTCGTTTGGACGTTCGACATTTTATTTCTGAACCCCATGTCTTGAAAGTCAAAATCACTAAACTACAATGATTAGATAGAAATCATGATGGCGAAACTCGAAACTACGATCTTGAAAGTCTTAATTGTTTTCATCATTGTGCTTTCGACTATCGACTATCCTCGTCGCAGTTTCAACTTTCAACATCGTAGTTTCGATTTCCGTCATCGTTGTTTAGTCTTTCACTTTCGTGGTTTCGACTTTCATCATCGTTTCGAAATTTCGACTTTCGAGGTATGTGGTTCAGGAATAAAACATCCCAAATAGAACACCGAAATTAACCCTCGAGGCACAGAAAATAAATTTTATCGGCAAAAGAAGTTTTGTTTCCTATACCGTTGTCGTATTCAGCGTACAGATATCCTGATTGTATCCGGTCGGCCATTCCCCATTCCCAGTTGTAGAGATTGTTGCAACTACCATCTAGGGTGCGATATATGTCATTAATCGGCCAGTTAATAGTGTACACGCACTCATTTTCTAAACTTCTTTTCTGCCGTTCATGCAGCCTTACTTTTTTAATAGATCGACCTGGTTTCAGTTCTCTTCCGCCATTTGCCATAGTTCCTTTGCTCTCGTCATGCAAAGAACTGCTTCTTCTCCTTGTTGCAGAATTTGTATCACTACAAACTTTCTCGAGGCATTTGCTACTGCAAAAAAAACAGGGTTACACTGGCGAAATTATACCGTGCACAAACATTTGTTAGTCACCACTAATCTGTTTTAATCCTAACCCTAAAACAAGATAAGTTTGTCCAATTAAAAAGTAACATATCTAATGGAATTATTGATAGATTTTACGCGTGATGATCAATAGGTAAACAGGTAAAAACACCAAATCTTTCATGAACATAAATCTATCTGTAACCATCATCAGTAGGTGTGCTATTAATTACTATGTCTATGGACATATTTAGGGTCAGTATGATAAATGGCATTCTTGTCTATCACAGGTTCGTCAAAATAACGAGATGAACGTTCAGCCAGGGATCTATGGTGGACCTCTGGTATGCGAGAATGGATAGAATTGGGCGAACCGTTAGTCGTGCGTTATACGAGTATATAAGAGTAGAATGATCCCAGAAATACTTTAGACATGTTCTTTGTTGCAAACTTCTACTCTGCAATGGACAGACTTTCAGTAGCAGACAGGGAACTGCATAACAAATACAGTCCAACCGGCATTAAGCATCCAGCCAAGAGAGCAGGTGGCTGTTTAACAGAGGTGGCAACTTAAGACAAGTGGCTGTTTAAGACAGGTGGCAGCTTAAGACAGGTGGCAGCCTAAGGCATTTGGCTACTATAGAAAGAGGGCTGCTGAAGGCAGTTGGCTGTGTAAGTCAGGTGGCGGCTGAAGACAGGTGGCTGTTTAAGACATGTGGTTGCGTAAGACAGGTTGAAATAAAAACAAAAATAGCAGTCTGTGTTGTTAGCTTACTAGAAGTTTAAGGCTAGTGAATTCTTAATACATGTGGCTGTTAAAGCAGGCTCAGGTGTACTGATTTTCTTTCTACATATAACTTCTAACAGGAGGCTTTACTTTTCCAAGTCTATCAGACTTTCTGTCCTATTGTATAAGCAATCATTGTACACATTGTATATGTTCACATAAACAGACCGCTAGGCTCAGTCTATTTTGTTTGGATATCAAGAACTTACAAGAGGAGGTAAGCAATTTAAAACACCTACGTTTCAGAGATAAGAATATATTTGTATACTTAAACAGTTTCTCAAAACCTTGTTCTCTATAAATAGACCTACTCGTGTCCAAGTGTCATTTTCAGGTGTTCACATTTATCTCCCATGCCCACTCCCCCTGAAAAAATTAAAACGTACGCATTTTAACATCAATAAAAATGTCAGGATCTTTTTTTATAATTATGACAAAAAGCAAAACTTGCTTATTGTACAAAAAGGTTATTATTGCTCAGATATAATATTGTGATTGTAAATGGAGTCAACTGGTTTTGAAAATCATTTTCAGACTCACTTTAGCTATATGATGCTTCGTGTTTATGGCGTCGGTACATCCACAGGCGCTTGAAGCTCTATCAAAAAATATATGCATTACCATATCCCACCCACCTAATATACTATGATATAGTACAGGATCTCTTTCAGAGATCTACGATATCTTCAAGAGATCTAACCTGCACATATATTTCGTTGATAGAGCTTCAAACACCTGTGGGTACGTCAAAGTAACAAACAGCATGGTTATGATTTAAATTTTGTATCTATGTAATAGATTATCTTGTCATTTTTATAGTAATTTTGCTTATTGATTCAATCATTAATAAACTTTTCGTGGCCATAAGATTTTTAAAACTTAGTAATGAAATATACCTTTATAGAAGGTTGTCAATGCATCACGGATCAACTTCTCACAATCTTCGCCATTGCATTTTACTGCACATGCGCACAGAACCAGAATCACAGCACAAGTGGTGAAAGTGTTTGGAGTAAACATGCTTAATATCTGTTCAACAGCATCAGAAATGTCTAATGAGTTTATGTGTTTTACAATATATATATAGCTTTAGTAGTTACTGTGAATGTAATACATTATTTGCAATCGGGTGAAAATTTAATTCGGTAGCCCACTGGCACCAGAACAGAAAGAAAATGCCTCTGTACATGTTATACCCTACCCCTGGTCATGAACGGGAAAATATACTTACCCATTTCAATTTCGCATTTCATACCTAAAACGCGCAGTTCGGTAAATGTGTAGTATTGATATTGAACCATTGGCACCAGAACAGAAAGAAAATGCAGCTGAACATGTTATAACCTACCCATAGGTATACTATAAGAACCATGGTCATGAACGGGAAAATGCACTAACCCATTTCAATCGAGCATCTCTCACCTAAAACGTGCAGTTCGGTAAATGTGTATTATGGATATTGAAAAAATGGTAATTTGTCTTCCATTGTGTACCGGTCATATTTCTTCAGTATTTCTTATTATAGAGAAACAATCTGTAGTTTATAGTTTCATCAACGTTACAGGAAAAACTTTGATGAACTTTCCTGGTTAAGTTCCGGTCTAGATTACAAAACTATTCTGATTGGTTGATGTGAAAATGTACATGTAGGTCAGTCGTCGTTTAACTACACGTGTTCGCTAAAATGTGAATATGTAGCATAAACGTGCAATGTGAATAAAATAAACAAACTAGACCGGATGTTCATTAGGGAAGTTCACGCAAGTTTTTTTCTGTAACGTTGACAAAAGCATAAAATATGTGTAGTATCTCTGCAATATGAAATATTGAGACAATGTGACTGATGCACGATGGATGATAAATTATCGCTTGTTCAATATGCTTGGTACCCATTCATCGAACTGTGGGTTTTATGTGAGAAATGTATGCTTGAAATGGGTTAGTGCATTTTCCCGTTCATGACCATGGTTCTTATAGTATACCTATGGGTAGGGTATAACATGTACAGCTGCATTTTCTTTCTGTTCTGGTGCCAGTGTATTGAACAGGCGGTAATTTATCTTTTATTGTGTACCGGTCACATTTTTTCCATATTTCACATTTGAGAGAAACAACGCGTAGTTCAAAGTTTTTCAACGTTACACAAAAACACTTCGTTGAACTTCCCTAGTGAAGTTCCGGTCTAGATTACAAAACCATTCTGATTGGCTGATGTGAAAATGTATGTCAGTCGTTGTTTAACTACACGTGTACGCTGATATTTGTATATGCTGTATAAATGTGCAATATTAATTAAGTAAACAGTACAGATGTATACAAATGTATAACTTTAAATTCAAAATCATATATAAGACGAATTTCATTCATCATTTTGAGTTTTATTGTAGAACTGTGAATATTTTGCATTCTGTCTTTGTTTGTTTACATTTCGCCTAATATGTGCACAATGCTGTGACCTCTAGACGGGATGTTCATTGGGGAAGTTCAGGCAAGTTTTTCTGTAACGTTTACGAAAGCATAAAATATGTGGAGTATCTCTGCAATATGAAATGTTGAGTCAAAGTGACTGGTACACGATGTAAGATAAATTACCGCTTGTTCAATATGCTGGGTTCCCATTCACCGAACTGCGCATTTTAGGTGAGAAATGTACGATTGAAATGGGTTAGTGCACTTTCCCGTTCATGACCATGGTTCTTATAAAATACCTAGGGGTAGGGTATCACATGTGAAGAGGCATTTTCTTTCTGTTCTGGTGACAGTGCGGTAGCCTTGAAGAACTGGACCATTTATGCTACTCTTTCCACTGCACAAGTCAACTTTTGGAGATTACTATTTTTTTCTTAAATTTTATTTCATATTTTCATCTTATCTGTTTCCACAGTGTCCTCGTTAGATCCTGGTCAGGCAAAATTCGCTCAAGCCAACAGCATTGCAGATCAAGGTACTGTTATAATAACCCTAAATTTTCTGAATCGCTTCATTTCTCAAGCAATGCTTTGTCATTTTCGTAACCTTTAACCTGGAGATATTTTCCACGATGAAATTCTCATGTACACCAAAGATAAAGATGAACCCAGGCCCGGATGCAGGGGAGTGGGGGGGGGAGCAGTACTCCTCCACCCTCACCCCACCCCTTCCCCTTCCACTATCCAGTTGCCTGAGAAGTGACCTATACTCATCAAAGTTACTCCAAATTATTTTGGCAAAGGAATAATCTTTTCTCAAAATTTAGACCCAAAATAGCATCAGAGGCCACCATTTCATACCTACATTTCATTTTTCCGGGGGGGGGGGGGGGGGGGGGGTGAGGGCTTGACCCACATAAGATGAGGGTAACCCCATCCCGTACCTCAAAATTTAGACGCGTTATGACAAAGATGGGACAATTCTACAAGTAGGCTACCAGTAAGTGCTAGAGATCTTAAAATATCCTTTTTTTTACTGATATTCAAAGAACACATTTATGCTGTACTTTACCAGTAGAAAAACAATACAGCATATGGTCCACAGTAAAGGCCTCAATAAGTATTATATGTAGACGTTACTTTAGAATTTCAGATGCAATATCTCAAAAATGTGCTTTGATATTTTGATGACCTTTTTTCTATGTTTCATTACCTTACTATTTATTCCACACCAGAAATGGTCTGTGGGCCAGTTTCTGAAAGTCCTCTAGTTTTTCGATTTCGTAACCCAGAAATTAGGCAAAGGTTCATCTACTTCAGCCATTAATATATTCATTCCGGGATTGTTTAAGACCGGATGTCGCTTTCTACCGTATGTCAAATAAAAATTATACACATTTTAGTAAACCTTGTATATGAAAAATGCGGAATTCTCTCTCTTTGAAAGTATTGTTGGCTACACACGAATTCTTAACAGATTGTTTCAATACTGACTTTCAGATATTAGAGTTTTGCCTATGTAACTGTTCTAAATCAATTAAAGCTTCACTGTAACAAAGTTTTCCAAATTTTGACGATTTCTACCAAAATTTAGGGGTCAAAATACCCCACCCACCAGAGCTACATTTTTGCAGTTTTTAAATAACTCATAAAATTATCAAAATTACTATATTTTTTAATAAGACATCATCAAATAATTGTGTTAAGATTCACAATTTTATATATTTTCATGAGAAAATATGAAATATTGCAATCACTTTAGGTTATAGACAACGTGCATGCAAATGTAATACATATAAATCACATGCTGTTTCTCAATAAATCAAGCCTATTTGTGTTACATTCAGAAAGGTTTTGGGTACCAATAATTTTCTTCTATTTTAGATGTCAAAGTAAGCTTACATGTATAATTTTAACCTTTATTTGATAAAGATACTTTAAATGTAACATACGTAACAGCCGCCACTCAAATTTTCCACCTTGAAGAATTAGCAACATTGAAAATACTCCAGCAATTGCATTTGTATGCTTTTAATTAAAATAAACTATGCACACATGACCGTTATAATTTTGTTGGACTTAACCCTGTAACTATTCTCAGTTATAGGATGTCGACAAACTACAGTAAAATAACGGTGCCTCTTTCAGCATCACTGTAAAGATAGCATAGATTTAATAGCATTTTATGGATTCTGCTTCAAAAGATAGCATATTGATAATTAACAATAGACTTGGTTACAGTTTGTACGCAGTCTGAATATTTTTGTCTTTCATTCAAAATAAATACAGAACGTTGAGGGTATCTAAGAATCAAATGTACGTTACCTAGGTTTTAGTTATACTTATTTGTTATAGCTCGATTGTAATGAAAGCTTCAAGCCTTTTGAAACCACTCTTTGAGTCCGCTTCCTGGAGAAACCAATACTGGTGCCATATGAGAGGTCATGGTCGTGATCCTAGTGAGGCTCGAAACCAGAACCACTGGATTGAGCGGCCGGCACCTTATCCACTAGACCACCTCTCCTACCTAGGTTTTAAAGGTCACCTATTCAATTTTATATTTCGTATATAATTATTCTAGGCTAATACATAAATCATGCTTACTGGCATCGCAAAGCACCAACTCAGTCAGTTTTTTACAGCATTACAAAGATGAAATGAATAATATATTATGAAACATACGTTACCAAGATTACACAGAACATTAAGTAATATTAAAGCTACATTAAGTAACATTAAAGCTATTATAGTTTTGGGGTTTCGATGGACTTAGGCGGTTTCAAGACAGAGGATTTTATATTTTAATGCGTTGTTTTGATATTCACGGAAGGTAAGATTGTATTCATCACTGAAATTATCGGTTTATATGCATTATGTGTTCAAAGTTGCTGATATAATTCCTGAAGTAAATAAACACGGCACATTTTGAACTTATGGAGCATCATACATATACAGTACAACATGGGTACATGTAGTGAGACAAATGACACTTTTTGTAAAACATGCTTTTTAAAATAGTTCTGTTTCTGACCATGATGATTTTCAAATATCACTTAAAATGTGGGACGAATTACTGAACTACGAATTCATATTACATTCCCTTAACGGAAACATAGATAAGACTTCCTTGTTCATATCCTGATTGTGGTATCATTATTGTCAGTTCTGCGTTCTTACTAAAATTCAATATTCTATTTTCAAAACTATTAACAAATACAAAGAAACTAGTTCGTTCAAAAATTGGTGTATTTCAACTGTTACATTTAGATTACCTTGGTATGTAACTGTGTTTCAACCATTAAGTCTAGTAACTACCTTAATCTAATTTCGGTAACGTATGTTTCAGAACTACACAAGAGGACACATTATAACACCTATGTACACCATTTGACAGAAATATACTCTAAATTTTGATTTGAGAGGTTGCGTGGAAGTCACTTTTCGGTATCAGTATCAGTGCATATGTATACTGGTATAAATGCATATGTACATACTTACAGAGTCTGTACTATTTGCTTGGAAAACGCCAGTGGTAATTTGATGTCTTCATGACATATCTGTAAAAACTCTTTTTAGTTAAGTGCTTTATTCCGTAGTAAAATCATTAAGCTACATCCTAAAAGGGATTGAAACATACGTTACTTTAAATATTAATTACAACAATACCAATGATTATTGCTCATACAACCAAATAAAAAAAAACAGATACGATACACGACTTTTTGATTCCAGGACTTGCTCAATTTATAGCTGCGAAGCTCTGTACTACCTGTTCATTATGTCAAGCAAATGCATGACTACAGATATATTCATAACAGTTTGGCACTATTTCAGAGGAATACGCATTGAAAGGATTTTGTTGAATGATGTATGATATATCTGACTATTTCTATTTCAAACAAAACAGATAAAACTTTCAAGCACAACCTAAATGTACATCAATATATATGCATCTTAAATTGCTTGATAGGTTTAGAACTGTATATGCTCATTTCTAGGATACACTGTATATGTAACATCTATCAGGCAGCCATTCTGATACAAATTAATATTATATTTTAACTGATCTTTTTCACTACCTCAGAAGAAAGTGACAATTTCATGATATGTTCCATTCTCCATTTCTCATTATTCCACTAGGATACACTGTATATGTAACATCTATCAGGCAGCCATTCTGATACAAATTAATATTACATTTTAACTACATTCAAAATCCTTTGAATGAAAATTGAGAGTAACATGTTTAGATTTAAAAGAAATAAAAGCAGTATTTAAATCATATTACTGTTATGTCTTTTATGGTACGCATTTTGAAAATGGCGCCATCTTGATTAAAACAATAGAAGTAGTTCATATTGGTAACGTAGTTTTCAATTGAAATTATTTTAACTTCTATTACAGCAATGATTACTTAAATCTTATCCATATGTATGTTTGCAAACTTACTTTTGGCGACCAGTTTGAAAATGACAGGACAGTATCTTTATTAGATTGATCTGGATAACCAAACTTCAATCCTTGGAAACTTATTTGGTTTGTTTTATAATACTGAATATCTAAACAGTAGTAGCTCATCAATATTTGTACATGTAGCCGATTTCAGGTGGTCATTTTGTGAGCGGTAAAATCCTCTGTAACATGTTTCAATCAATATCAAGTGATTCGTGTTATAGTTTTGACTTTTAAAGAGCTACGCCTCTTTCATATGTGCATGTGTGATCAAATTTAAAGCAGTTATTTGGAAATTTGGAAAGTGGTGGCCGTCTAAATTTGTATAGTCTGCGTAACTAAATACCTAATTTGTTGGTAGTTTAACAAACATAAATTTTGGGTGATTTAATAACTACGTACAAAATGACTACTAAGAAGACCTAAGCTAGAAGAGAACTAAAGTCATCAAAATATAAAATTTTTTGTTGCATTAACTCATATGTATAATAATTTTGGATTAATTTGAAATAGCTGTCATCTTGAATAAAGACTTATATTGCTGGATCTGCTTCCATTTTGATGTTCTCCATAGGGAACTTCCATAAAACGTTTGCGGTCGGTTTAGTTTTTGCAATACTTTCATCATTTTTACTGCACTAGCAAAGAATAGGTCTGTCAGTATGCAATTCGCCCAGAAATAAAACATAAACCATAGGTTTAGCCAACTGATATTAAAGTGTAAAGGTGTCTGAAATTTTAGTTAATTATTCATTCATTTCGTTTTCATTACTGTAAACATTAGGATTCTGTTCCTTTATAAAGGATTAAAAGTTCTAAAGATTTCCCGCATAAATATATGTACTAATGTGGTGGGTGGGGTACATCAACCCTACTTTTTACATTTTATTCAGTATATAATACATATCGTAGCATTCTTTGACAACAAAAGTAAATTATTGATTATTTCAGACATTAAAAGATAAGATTTGTTATAAGAAATGTCGCATAAATGTCTCTTTTACCATCCAAATCGGCGATATCCCTATGCAATGCTAAATCGTATTTATTAGACACCAACGTTTTTAAAATCGTCATTAAATTTTACTGACATGTCGCTCAGACCGACATCCACCCTTAAAAGTTTCCTGAATGATAGTATAACATCATGGTATAGCTCAACCTTTGCCTAATTTCTGGGTTACGACTTTCAAATTTTTTGGCCTTGGCCCACGGACCATAAATCATTTTCTTGGTCTGTGATACTTTTAGGTGGTTTGACAGACTTTCAGGAACAGGTGCCAAGGGAGAAAACATCGTCCTTATGTTCCTTGTTTGTTTGTGCGACACTGTCAGGACTCGTAGACTTTCAGGAATTGGTTCCAAGGGAGGAACACCGTCCCATTAATCCATGTGTCCTTTCAAATAGTAAGAACTGTCTTTGGCACTTTCAGGAGGTTTCGCAGACTTTCAGGAATCGGGGCCAATGGAGATTACATCATGCCAGAGGTTAATTACTCATTCTAAATCATTTTTTCTTGGTCTGTGATGCATTCAGGAGGACTCTCAGCCTTTCAAGAATCGGTGCCCAGACAGAAAATACCACCCCATTAATCCTTATGTCCTTTCAAAACATTCAGAACTGTCTGCGACACGTGCAGGATGACACGCAGACTTTGCGGAATAGGCGCCAAGGAGAATACATAATGCCGAAAGTTATTTACTCATTCTGAATAATTTTTTCTGGTCTGTGACACTATCAGGAGGACTCGCAGACATTCAGGAATCGGTGCTAAGGGAGATAACATCATCCCAGTAATCCCTGTGTCCTTTCAAACATACATTCAGAACTGCTTGCGACATTTCCAGGAGGACACGCAGACTTTCGGAAATCGGTGCCACGGGAGAAAACACAGTCCCATTAACCCCTGTGTCCTTTCAAAACATTTAGATCTGTCTGTGACACGTTCTGAAGGGCTCGCAAACTTTTTAGACTTGGTGCCAAGGGAGATTACATAATACCAAATGTTTTGTAATCATTCCAAATCATTTTACTTGGTCTGCGGCACTTTCAGAAACACTCGCAAACTTTCAGAAATCGGTGCCAAGGGAGATAACACCGTCCCAGTAATTTCTGTGTCCTTTCAAACCATTCAGAACTGCCTGCAACACTTTTAGGAGGACTCGCAGACTTTCGGGAATTGGTGCCAAGGCAGAAAACACGGTCCCATTAATCCCTGTGTGCTTTCAAAACATTTAGATCTGCGACAAAGTTCAGAAGGACTCGCAGACTTTCCAGAATCGGTGCAAAAGGAGATTACATAATACCAAATGTTAATTAATCATTCTCAATCATTTGTCTTGGTCTGCGGCACTTTCAGGAACACTAGCAAACTTTCAGAAAACGATGCCAAGGGAGATAACACCGTCCCAGTAATCCATGTGTCTTTTCAAAACATTCAGAACTGTCTGCAGAACATTCAGAAGAACACGCAGACTTCGGTACCAAGGGAGACAGAGTAATCCTAGTGTCCTTTCAAAACATTCGACAGGAGGACACTGCAGAACTTACAAAAATAGGTACCAAGAGAGATTACATCATGCCAAAGGTTCTCTTATCATTCTAAATTATTTTTCGTGGTCTGTAACAAATTCAGGAGGGCCTGGAAGACTTTCAGGAATCGGTGCTGAGGGCGAAAACACCGTCCCATTTATCCATGTTTCCTTTCAGGAATCCGTGTCGAGGGAGAAAACACCACCCCATTCATCCCTGTGTCCTTTTGAAATATTCAAAATTATCCGCGACACTTGCAGGAGGATTTGATGACTTTCTGTTACTGGTGCCAAGGGGGATTACATCATGCCGAAGGTTATTTACTCACTCTTAAACATTTTTCGTTGTCTGCGACACTTTTGGGAGGACTCGCGTACTGTCATGAAACGGTGCTAAGTGAGAAAACACCATCCCAGTAAATCACTGTGTCCTTTCAAAACATTCAGATTTGTCTGCGATACTTGCAGGAAAACTGGCAAACTTTAAGAAATTGGTACCAAGAGATATTACATCATGCCAACGGTTCTTTAATCATTCTTAATCATTTTTCTCGGTCTGCGACGCTTTAATGAGGACTCATAGACTATCAAGAATCGGTGCCACGGAGGAACCCACCACCCCATTAATACATGTATACGGTTCTTTGATAATTCTTAATCATTTTGCTCGGTCTGGACACTTTCAGGAGGACTCGCAGACTTTCAGGAATCGGTGCCAAAGGAGATGACATCATGCCAAAGGTTCTTTACTCATTCGAAATGAATTTTTTGGTATGCGGCACTTTCGAGAGGACTCGCAGACTTTCAGGAATCGGTGCTAAGGAAGGAAACACCGTCCCAAAATTCCGTGTCCTTCTAAAACATTTTGATCTGTCTACGACACGTGCAGGAGGGCTCGCAGACTTTCATGAATTGAGATAAATAGAGATTACGTCATGTCAAAGGTTCTTTACTAATTCTAAACTATTTTTCTTGGTCTGTGACACATTCAGGAGGACTCGCAGATTTTCAGGAATCGGAGCCGAGGGACGAAACACTGCCTTATTAATCCCTGTGTCCTTTTAAAACATTCAGAATTGTCTGCGACACTTTCAGGAGCACCTGCAGATTTTCAGAAATTGGTGCCAAGTGGGATTACAGCATGCCGATGGTTATTTACTTATTCTAAATATTGTTTTCTTGATCTGCGACACTTTCATGAGCGCTCGCAGACTTTCAGGAATCGATGCCAATGTTGATTACATCATTCCAAATTGTTTTTAATCATTCTAAATTATCTTTCTTTGTCTGTAACAGATTCAAGAGGAGTCGCAGACTTTCAGGAATCGGTGCCGAGGGAGAAAACACCGCCACAGTAATTCGTATGTCCTTCCAAAACATTCAGAATAGTCTGCGACACGTACAGGAGGATTCACTGACTTGCAGTACTTGGTGCTTAGGGGGTTTACATCATGTCGAAGGTTTTTAATCATTTTGCTTGGTCTGCAATACTTTCGGGAGTACTCGCATACTTTCAGGAATGGGAGCTACAGAAGAAAACACCACGCCAGTAATCCCTGTGTACTTTCAAAACATTCAGATCTATCTGCGACACTTGCAGGAAGACTCGCAGACTTTCAGAAATCGGTACCAAGAGAGATTGCATCATGCCAAATATTCTTTAATCATTCTAAATCATTATTTCCGATCTGCGAGACCTAAATGACATCTTGCAGACATTCAGGAATCGGTGCCAAGGGAGAAAACACCAACTCATTAATCCATTTGTCCTTTCAAAGCATTCAGAACTGTCTGCGACACTTTCAGAAGGACTCGCACACTTACAGTAATTGTTGCCAAGTGGGATTATATCATGCCTAATGTTCTTTACTCATTCTTAATCATTTTTCAAACACCGTCTCAAAAAATGCCTTTCTTAATATTCAGATCTGTCTACGACACTTGCAGGAGGGCTCACAAACTGTTAGGCATTGGTGCAAAGAGAAAATACATCATGCAAAAGGTTCTTTACTGATTCTATTTTTTTTCTTGGACTGTGACACATTCAGGAGGACTAGCAGACTTGGAGGAATCCGTGCTAATAGAGAAAACACCGTCCCATTAATCCCTGTGTCCTTTCAAGACATTGAGAACTGTCTGCGACACTTTCAGGAGGACTCACAGACTTTTAGGAATCGGTGCCAAGGGAGATAACATCATGGCAAAGACTCTTTCATCATTCTTAATCATTTTTCTTGGTCTGTGACACTTTCAGGAGGACTGGCATACTTTCAGAAACCGGTGCCAATGGAGAAAACATTGTCCTAATGTTCTTTGTTTATTTTTACGACACTTTCAGGTCGACTCGCAAACTTCAGGAATCGGTCCCTAGGGAGAAAACACCGTCTCATTAATCCCTGTGTGCTTTTACATCATAAAGAACTGTCCGTGACTCTTTCAGGAGGACTCGCAGACTTTCAGGAATCGGTGCCAATGGAGATTATATCATGCAAAAGGTTCTTTCATCATTCTAAACCATTTTTCTTAGTCTGTGACTCATTCTGAATCATTTTTCTTGGACTGCGACACATTCAGGTCCTTTCAAAACATTTAGAACACTTTCAAGGGTACTGGCAGACTTTCAGGAATCAGTGCCAAGGGAGATTACATCATGCCAAAGATTCTTTACTCATTCTAAATCATTTTCCTTGGTCTGTGGTACTTTCGGGTGGATTCGCAGACTTTCAGGAATCGGTGCCAAGAGAGTACACACCGTCCCAGTAATCCATGTGTCCTTTCCAAACATTCAGATCTGTCTGCGACACTTTCAGGAGGACTCGCAGACTATCAGGAATTGGTGCCAAGGGAGATTACATCATGCCTAATATTCTTTACTCATTCTAAATCATTTTTCTTGGTCTGCGACACTTTAATGATGACTGGCAGACTTTCAGTAGTTGGTGCCAAGGGAGATTACATCATGCCGAAGGTTGTATTCTCATTCTGAATCATTTTTCTTGGTCTGCGACACTTTCAGGAGGACTCGCATATTTTCAGGAATCGGTGCTAAGGGAGGAAACTCTGTCCCAGTACTCCCTATTTCCTTTCAAAACATTCAGCTCTGTCTGCGACACTTGCAGGAAGACTCGCAGACTTTCAAGAATCAGTAGCAAGAGAGATTACATCATGCCAAAGGATTTTATTAACCGTTCTAAATAATTTTTCGTGGTCTGCGACATTTTAATGATGACTCGCAGACTTTCAAGAATCTGTGCAAAGGGAGACAACAATGTCCCAGTAATCCCTGTGTCCTTTCAAAACATTCAGAAATGTCTGCGACACTTTCAGGAGAACTCGTAGTTTGCAGGAATCTGTGTCAAGGGAGATTACATCATGCCTAATGTACTTTACGCATTCTAAATCATTTGTTTTGGTCTGCGTCACATTTAGGAGGATTCGCAGACTTTCAGGAATCAGTGCAAAGGGAGAAAACACCGTCCCCTTACTCCCATTGTCATTTTAAGATATTCAGAATTGTCTGCGACATTTTCAGGAGGACTCGCAGACTTTTAGGAATTGGTAGAAAGAGAAATTACATCATCCCAAAGGTTTGTTACTCATTCTAAATCATTTTTCTTGATCTGTGGTACTTTCGGGTGGATTCGCAGACTTTCAGGAATCGGTGCCAAGAGAATACACACCGTCCCAGTAATCCATGTGTCCTTTTCAAACATCCAGATCTGTCTGCGACACTTTCAGGAGGACTCGCAAAATTTCAGGAATTGGTGCCATGGGAGATTACATCATGCCTAATGTTCTTTACTCATTCTAAATCATTTTTCTTGGTCTGCGATACTTTAATGATGACTCGCAGACTTTCAGGAATCTGTGCCAAGGGAGACAACCGCGTCCCAAAAATCCCTGTGTCCTTTCAAAACATTCAGAAATGTCTGCGACACTTTCAGGAGGACTCGTAGACTTGCAGGAATCGGTGTCAAGAGAGATTACATCAGGCCTAATGTATTTTACTCATTCTAAATCAATTGTCTTGGTCTACGACCTTTTTAGGAGGACTCGCATACTTTCAGGAATCAGTGCCAAGTGAGAAAACATCGTCCTATTATTCTCTGTGTCATTTTAAAATATTCAGAATAGTCTGCGACATTTTCAGGAGGACTCGCAGACTTTTAGAAATCGGTGCCAAGGGATATAACATCATGCCAAATGTTCTTTACTCATTCTAAATCATTTTTCTTGGTCTGCGGCACTTTATGGATTCACATACTTTTAGGAATCAGTGCCAAGGGAGAAAACACCGTCGTCCCATTAATCCCTGTGTCATTTTAAAATATTCAGAACAGTCTGCGACATTTTCAGGAGGACTCGCAGACTTTCAGGAATCGGTGCCAAGGGAGATTACATCATGCCTAATGTTCTTTACTCATTCTAAATCATTTTTCTTGGTCTGCAGCACTTTTAGGATTCACATACTTTTAGGAATCAGTGCCAAGGGAGAAAACACCGTCGTCCCATTAATCCCTGTGTCATTTTAGAATATTCAGAACAGTCTGCGACATTTTCAGGAGGACTCGCAGACTTTCAGGAATCGGTGCCAAGGGAGATTACATCATGCCTAATGTTCTTTTTTCATTCTAAATCATTTTTCTTGGTCTGCGACTCTTTTAGGATTCGCATACTTTTAGGAATCAGTGCCAAGGGAGAAAACAACGTCCTTGTTATTCATGTGCCCTTTCAAAACATATGGAACTGTCTGCGACACTTTCAGGAGGAGTCGCAAAGTTTCAGGAATCGGTGTCAAGGGATTACATCATGCAATAGGTTCTTTACTCATTCTAAATCATTTTTCTTGGTCTGCGATACTTTAATGATGAGTCGCAGACTTTCAGGAATCTGTGCCAAGGGAGACAACAGCGTCCCAATAATCCCTGTGTCCTTTCAAAACATTCAGAAATGTCTGCGACACTTTCAGTAGGACTCGTAGACTTGCCGGAATCGTTGTCAAGAGAGATTACATCAGGCCTAATGTATTTTACTCATTCTAAATCATTTGTCTTGGTCTACGACATTTTAGGAGGACTCGCAGACTTTCAGGAATCAGTGCCAAGTGAGAAAACATCGTCCTATTATTCCCTGTGTCATTTTAAAATATTCAGAATAGTCTGCGACATTTTCAGGAGGACTCGGAGACTTTCAGGAATCGGTGCCAAGGGAGATTACATCATGCCTAATGTTCTTTACTCATTCTAAATCATTTTTCTTGGTCTGTGACTCTTTTAGGATTCGCATACTTTTAGGAATCAGTGCCAAGGGAGAAAACATCGTCCTTGTTATTCATGTGCCCTTTCAAAACATATGGAACTGTCTGCGACACTTTCAGGAGGAGTCGCAAAGTTTCAGGAATCGGTGTCAAGGGATAATATCATGCAATAGGTTCTGTAATCATTCTAAATCATTTTTCTTGGTCTGCGATACTTTAATGATGACTCGCAGACTTTCAGGAATCTGTGCCAAGGGAGACAACAGCGTCCCAGTAATCCCTGTGTCCTTTCAAAACATTCAGAAATGTCTGCGACACTTTCAGGAGGACTCGTAGACTTTCAGGAATCGGTGTCAAGAGAGATTACATCATGCAATAGGTTCTTTACTCATTCTAAATCATTTCTCTTGGTCTGCGATACTTTAATGATGACTCGCAGCCTTTCAGGAATCTGTGCCAAGGGAGACAACAGCGTCCCAGTAATCCCTGTGTCCTTTCAAAACATTCAAAAATGTCTGCTACACTTTCAGTAGGACTCGTAGACTTGCAGGAATCGGTGTCTAGAGAGATTACATCAGGCCTAATGTATTTTACTCAATATAAATCATTTGTCTTGGTCTACGACATTTTTAGGAGGACTCGCATACTTTCAGGAATCAGTGCCAAGTGAGAAAACATCGGCATATTATTCCCTGTGTCATTTTAAAATAATCAGAATACCCTGCGACATCTTCAGGAGGACTCGCAGACTTTCAGGAATCGGTGCCAAGGGAGATTACATCATGCCTAATGTTCTTTACTCATTCTAAATCATTTTTCTTGGTCTGCGGCACTTTTAGGATTCACATACTTTTAGGAATCAGTGCCAAGGGAGAAAACACCGTTGTCCCATTAATCCCTGTGTCATTTTAAAATATTCAGAACAGTCTGCGACATTTTAAGGAGAACTCGCAGACTTTCAGGAATCGGTGCCAAGGGAGATTACATCATGCCTAATGTTCTTTTTTCATTCTAAATCATTTTTCTTGGTCTGTGACTCTTTTAGGATTCACATACTTTTAGGAATCAGTGCCAAGGGAGAAAACATCGTCCTTGTTATTCATGTGCCCTTTCAAAACAAATGGAACTGTCTGCGACACTTTCAGGAGGAGTCGCAGAGTTTCAGGAATCGGTGTCAAGGGATTACATCATGCAACAGGTTCTTTAATCAGTCCAAATTATTTTGCTTGGTCTGTGGAATTTTCAGGAGGACTCGCAGACGTTCAGGAATCGGTGCTAAGGAAGATAACATCGTCCCAGTAACTCCTGTGTACTTTCAAAGCATTCAGAACGTTCTGCTACACTTTCAGGTGGACTTGCAGACTTTCAGGAATCAGTGCCAAGGGAGATTTAATCATGCCAACAAATGATGACGCACCTTATTCAAAGAAGGTGGGTCTCATCTTGAATCTAGACAAGCTAGAGCATGCGCACACAGCATTTACCTAAGCTAGAGCATGAATATGAAATACTGCTTATAAATCGTAAGACATACTACTACCAATTTTTACACTGAAAATCGAAAATCGTTAGTAAGGCCTTACTCGAGGTAAACTGCTTTAAAGTGGAATTATGCGCATTTTTCAAGTAAAAATCCAGCTGAAATAAATATGTGTCTAAAAAGGGCGGAGGAAATTATAGCTTTTAACCCAATATACCAAACTCTTTCTGTTACCAGTACGAAATAATAACTTTCCAAATATGACTTTTCTTTTTTTGACTGGGGCAGTCTTTTTAAGAAAAGTCAAAAGGCACGCAGGAGTTGCTTCCCTTCAACTTCAGAAAATTTTCACTATATGTAAGGGAGATCACTGGGTAGAAGATTGAAGAAAATAACTATTATTTTATTAGTCCTATTTCTTTATTTATAAAGCATCAACTTCAAATACTTATGCGCCATTATCGTTAATTTAACTCATTTAAATGAACAGCAACCGAAAATTGCTATAAAACATTCACCAAAAACACACTAAGTGTAGTAAGATGCGCATAATGCCACTTTAATTATAGATATATATATTTAATGCGCTAAATACATAGTCTTCAGTGGACGGCGTTAAAGTTTTTATTGCTGCGGTGGTCCGGGTTTGATTCCCTACGTGGGCATCTTTTATTTTCTTGATTTGGCATTTTTAAGATATTTTAGCAACAAACAAAAAACCATATCCTAATGTTCATAATATGACCAAATTTCAGTTTTAAAGAAAGATCATTTAGCCGAAATCTAGAGGTCAGTGCCTTTAATGACATTATTAAATGCATTAATGACATACTTTTACGGACTGCTTTTATATCCGAATTTTCTAGAACTACTTAATGTCCCCATAAGACAACTAAATCGTGTTAATTTGAACAGACATAATCATTGTAGTTGTCAACATTTGGTTTTGTATTTTCACTGATGCTGTATAATCAATACACGTGTAGACTAATTTACATAAGGCCTGGCTGTTGCATTTTTACGTCTTAAACGCCAAGAGGTGTCATTAGTTCAGTGTTAACAACATTTTATTGCAAAATGATAATATATGAGCCGCACCATGAGAAAACCAACATAGTGCATTTGCGACCAGCATGGATCCAGACTGTTCGCCAACAGTTTCTCTAATTGCAAAAGGGTTTGGAAGCGAACAGTATGGATCCTGACCAGACTGCGCGGATGCAAGTGTCATAATAAGGCACCCAGGTGCCCGCTCGTAATGAAATAATGCACGAAGGGGCACCTTGGGTCTTCCTCCACCATCAAAAGCTGGAAAGTCGCCATATGACCTATAATTGTGTCGGTGCGACGTTAAACCCAACAAAATAAAATATTAAGGCTTGCTTTACAAACACTCATACGAATGTTGCAAAAATTCATGGAACCGTAAACGTATTTACCCGATGATTTTTAAAAAATTAGAACACTTCGAAGGCAGGACGAAACAGGACAGATGGGAAAAAATGTTATAGTAGGAAATATTTTAATTTGATTGATTGATTTTAAATTTATTGTCAAACACGGTTTCGGGAATTTTTGACGCCTGAATTTAATATCAGTTTTGACTTTAACTTTTGACGTATTGATATGATACGAAATAAAGCATCTCCACCAATACTATATTAGCAATGGTGTCACATTTGAGCCGCGCCATGAGAAAACCAACATAGTGCATTTGCGAAGAGGATTGATCCAGACCGCCCTGCGCATCCGCGCAGTCTGGTCAAGATCCATGTTGTTCGCTTTCAAAGCCTATTGCAATTAGAGAAACCGTTAGCGAACAACATAGATCCTGACCAGACTGCGCGAATGCACAGACTGGTCTAGATCCATGCTGGTCGCAAAAGCACTATGTTGGTTTTTCTCATGGCGCGGCTCATTTTATTTCAAAAATGTCGTCGTTGCGACGATATTTTTTAAGAATATATTTTCGATTAGATTAAGGAGATTGTCGTTCTTTTATGTCTTGTAATCAAAGTTTCAGGATGTTATTGACAGCATTAAAGCAGTTGTATTTTTAATGCAGTATTCCCCTGGTAAAATTTTATAAAATTTCAAGAAAGTAAAATTTCGAACAATTTTCTTGGACAAGAATTTTACACGTGTAAAAGTACATTTTTTTTATCAAAATGACACGTATAAAAACGCACAACACTAGAATCACATTTCCGAGTAAACATACTTAATATCTGTTGAACAGCATCAAATTTCTTTGAGTTTATGTGAATACGGACGGGTTCGATTCCCAACGCGGACATCTTTTTATTTTCTTGATTTGTCCCCTTAAGACATATAAAACGTAACAATTTGAACAGACATAATTACCATAGTATGCAACATTTGTTTTTGTATTTTCACATTTTATTAACATGTATAATAAATACAGGATCTTTTTGTCTCCATTACGACGGTATTTCGTTGAGAATAAGTTTTCGATTAAATTAACGACATTGTCGTTTTTTATGTTTTGTAATAATCGTTTCAGGATATATTTTTTTATTTTTTTGATGCAGTATTTTCCTGGTAAAATTTTATAAAATTTCAAGAAAGCAAAATTTCGAAAAAAAATAAATTCCTGAACAAGAATTTTACACAGATAAAAAAAACATTTTGATCAAATCACCTAAGTCTAGTGTTTTTTTTTTATCAAACACTAAGACATTGTTTCTTCAATAAAATTTCTACTTTGTCATATCTTCATTCATTTCAATGTTAATAATTTCTCTTTTTTGTAATTAAACTTAAAAATTGTGTATTAATTTACTGGTATTGTTTGGATTAGCTGTTTTGGACTGCTGTGTCCGGCAATTCTCTGACTCTCGGTCCGTGTTGTGACAATAAAATTACCCGTAGGGCCGTAGTATAAATGTTTTTGTGGGCGTTTTCTACAGTATGTTTATGAATAACTTTGGTATTTGCAACGAATAAATATATAAAATTCCACACTGCAATCCATTTAGCTAATCAGTATATGAGATAAGTCGTAAATATATCTTTTTTTCTACGCGAATTTAATTGTCCTCATATCTCCAAAAATTTATAGTAGATTGGTTGCGAACTAAATTTTGTAAATATAAAAAGTCTGGTATTTCTTTCGCAGTCTGTTATGGCTTAGTTATTCATGATTTTTTGTCTAAGTTGATGTTAATTAAATATAATGCATTTAGATAACTAAACGCACTATAGTATCGAGTCTATGAATTGTTTCTTTTAACTACATTTGTTTTTAAAAAAAAGCAAAAATTGGTTGGTGTAGATTTGTTGAATGTTGCGAAATCAATGATTTAGAAGATATTTTATACTCGCCTTTATGGTATAACCACCGTTTCAGAATAAAAACAGAATATTCAGAAAACTGGTACCGGAAAAACATCATATATATTATAGATTTACTCGACAATAATGGGAATTTTTATAACTTAGAAGATCTTAAAACCATTTACTCGGTAAGAGGAACTTTTATAGATTTGCACCGTGTTCTTTCAAACATACCAATTGAATGGAAAAATATAATAAGGCAAAACGCAAATGAGGTTATTAAATATAAGACAAACATGTTTTTGAATCCGTATTTAAAAAATGTAATAAAAGATAAAAAAGGTAGTAGTATTTTTTACGATACAATTACAAATACAAAGAGTGTCGTGGTACCAAACAAATGGGTACAATCAATGGGGATTTCAGATGACGAATTTAAAGATTATTGCAAAAACTTAAAGACAATAAAAGAAATAAAGTTAAAAGATTTTCAATTTAAGATAAATCATCATATTCTTACTACAAACTCATTTTTACATCTCATACATAAAATAGATAATAATTTATGCTCTTACTGCAAAATCGAGCGGGAAACAATAGAACATATCTTTTTTTCATGTCCAATTATTTATAATTTTATAGTAAGCATCAAACAGTGGATGAGAAGTGAGTGTGAAATAGATTTGAATATACAAGAAAAACAATTTTTTTTCTCATTTGTTAACGATAACTCTAAAGGAAGCTTTATTTCTTTATTGCTTAAGTATTACATCTTTAAATCAAAATTTAAAGAAAATTGTATACAACTTCTAAATACTCCATCGTTTGTTTAATACTTGAAACAAAAATTCATAACAATGAAGTATATCGCCAAGATAAACAACGATCTTCATAACTTTGAGGAAAACTGGTCAATTTTGTTACAAAAACTTGATATATGATTACTAACCATTACCCTGATTAAGAGAAAGAAATTATAATATCCATTATTGACATTAAGTTAGATTTAAAATCCAGTGATAGTAGGAAAAGGGCAGCACTTTTTTCCAGTTTTTTTTCCAGTTTTTTTTTTTCGCTTGTATTTCTGTCAGTTTTTTTCTTCCATTGTCTTTCTTGAGGTCCGTTTATTATCTTAAATTAGAAATATCATCAACTGTTTTTATAATTTATTTCCTTTTTTTACATCAAAAGCATCATACATTCATCACAAAATTGTTTTTATGTGCCAGAAAAGATACAATTAGTGAATATCATCAACTGTTTGTAAATATGGTATTATGTATGGTACTGTGTATGCATGTAGTAACGTTTATTATATATCTAAATATTTGAATGTATTGAATATTGTAAGGTTAATAGGTGGATGGTTCTCCGACCCCTATTATACCGGTTACGGAGATAATAAACGGGGTTACCTACAAGGGGCCTCAAAAAAAAAAAATTAATATAATATTTTCGATAACTTACAAAAGTTAAAAAATAATATATAAATATCTTACCTGAGATATGTCCGTAAACCTTAACATCCAAGGTTGATTTGAAGACAAAGCCAAGCTGTCTTCTAACTTATTATCTGATCTGATTCCCAATCAATATTTTTACATTAATTTTTCTTTCTATGGTGTTCCTAGATTTCAGTAAGGGTTAAAAATGTATATTTTCTATGTCTTCTCATATACAGTCAACCCTGTGTAAGCGTTCCCTTCTGTTCAGAATCATCTCGTCTTTAGCAGCAACATTTGCTATCTCCCAGTACTACAGTTTCAGGGCAAATGTACCTGTATAAGGCAACAATATGTCTTCAAATGCCATTTTGTATTCATTACCTTGACTGGCTGCTTTAAGCATGTTTTACTATAGATGATTTCAGTTTGTGAGTTTGTAAGTTTGTGAAGAGTATAATAACTCATTATATTCCACTCTTCACACACCACACACTTTATTAACACATGGCACAATGTACATCGTTTCACATCCCAAGACGACAGAATCCTCAGTCCATTAGACGAAAGACTATACAAAGCCCCTCGCGTTGCACCCTTAGAGAACAGACTAATAATGCCCCTCTCTTCACTCCCCTGGATGGCAGGCTATAGAGTGTATCTTCCTTCACTCCCCTAGACGTCAGGTTGTAAAATGTCCTTCATTTCACTCCCCTAGCCGACCGGGTATATTATGCCTTCTCTACAGTCCCCTAGGCGGCTGGATGTTTCACTTCCCTGGACGGGAGGCTATATTATGTATCTTCCTTCCCTCCTCTAGACATCAGACTATACAATATCCTTCTTTTCACTCCCATAGCTATATTATGCCTTCTGTACACTTCCCTAGACGGCTGTACAATTTTCTTTTCTTCACTCACCAACAGGACAGGTTGTGCAATGTTCCTTTCTCCACTCTCTTACACGACGGGCTGTACACTGTTCCTTTCTTCACTCACCAACAGGACAGGTTGTGCAATGTTCCTTTCTCCACTCTCTTACACGACGGGCTGTACACTGTTCCTTTCTTCACTCACCAACAGGACAGGTTTTGCAATGTTCCTTTCTCCACTCGCTTACACGACCTGCTGTACAATGTTCTTTTCTTCACTCAACGACAGGACAGGTTGTGCAATGTTCCTTTCTCCA
Organism: Mercenaria mercenaria; assembly: GCF_021730395.1. NCBI lineage: Eukaryota > Metazoa > Mollusca > Bivalvia > Venerida > Veneridae > Mercenaria > Mercenaria mercenaria. Next base: position 77,324,297 of record NC_069371.1, read on the forward strand.
CTCTCTTACACGACGGGCTGTACAATGTTCTTTTCTTCACTAACCGACAGGACAGTTTGTGTAATGTTCCTTTCTCCACTCTCTTACACGACGGGCTGTACAATGTTCTTTTCTTCACTCACCGGTAGGACAGGCTGTGCAATGTTCCTTTCTCCACTCTCTTACACGACGGGCTGGCTGTACAATGTTCTTCAAGTTGTGCAATGTTCCTTTCTCCACATTCTTACACGACGGGCTGTATAATGTTCTTTTCTTCACTCACCGACAGGACAGGTTGTGCAATGTTCCTTTCTCCACTCTCTTACACGACGGGCTGTACAATGTTCTTTTCTTCACTCACCGACAGGACAGGTTGTGCAATGTTCCTTTCTCCACCCTCTTACACGACGGGCTGTACAATGTTCTTTTCTTCACTCACCAACAGGACAGGTTGTGCAATGTTCCTTTCTCCACTCTCTTACACGACTGGCTGTACAATGTTCCTTTCTTCACTCACCAACAGGACAGGTTTTGCAATGTTCCTTTCTCCACTCTCTTACACGACGGGCTGTACAATGTTCCTTTCTTCACTCACCAACAGGACAGGTTTTGCAATGTTCCTTTCTCCACTCTCTTACACGACGGGCTGTATAATGTATCTCTCTTTAGCCACTGAGACTAAAACTGTTTAAACTTTTAAGGCATGCTTTAAAATACTTTTCTCTCCTTTTTTCAAGGACGACGGACTAAACAATGCATTTCCTTTCCTCCTGTCGATAGACAACAGGCTATACATTACAGTAAGCAAATGTGACAAAGGAAATCTATCTTAGAAGATACATGACCCCTACTTTTCTCTTCATTTGATGTCAGTTGTATCATAACTCTTTAAAGTGAGGTAAGGATTTGTTCTCTGAAATGGGAAATTTGTAAACTCTTTGAAAAATGTCATTTTTATATAGAATATATAGGGAATATTATTTAGGCGTGTGTGACCTCAAGCAAGGCATACGTGCTAGTGTGAACATCAGACTCTGTGGTAGGTAATAATTTGTTTTCACAGCCATGTTCAATGATGTTTGGCGTATAATCAATGATTTGTTATTATCAATGTCTTTACTCCCAATATATATTCAAGACCCCCCAGAAGTTTGTAACAGTAAAATCTAATTTATAAAAAGTTATTGATACAGACCACCAACAAATAACGATTTCCACTTTTCTCAGTTTTAATGTCATTTTGACCAATTATGAAGAATACGGATGCAGTTGTTCGGACCTCGGGCTAATCGTTTTGACCGTCGGCAGGCAAGCCATTCAATAAGTGCTTTATTACATGACATACACTGATTTTTTGCAGTTAAGTATTACATCTGCGGATGTCTCTAAATTGTTTTTTGTACTTTTAGCATGTGTAAATGTTGAGTTCTACTCAACCCGGGGCTAGAGGGCGTGGACGGTAGCATGCATTTCCACTACCATCCATGTACAGGCTCAATCAAACCGAGCCTGCAACATTTTCGTTTTTGTCGTGTTAAGAGACCTGTGAAGTTTCCACTTTTCTCTATTTTATTTTTCACTTGTTAGCCCAGTAAACGTACTTTGAATATAGACCGATTCTTATATTCAACATGATATTAAAGTTATCTCTAATATCCTTTTATTTTATTTCTCTGATATTTAAGTTATAATTGATAATAAATAAGACTATTTGCAAACTGATTGTTCATTGAAGTCTTGTACTTTATAAGTACAATATACTTTATTTTCTAGGCGTACCAGCTGTTCTGGGGATATCGATATAGCTACAGTAAATACTGATTTACTTAAATGAGCTTCACCATGAGAAAACCAACATAGTGCATTTGCGACCGCGCAGTCTGGTCAGGATCCATGCTGTTCTCTTTCAAAACCTATTGCAATTAGTGAAACCGTAAGCGAACAGTATGGATCCTGACCAGACTGGGTGGATGCGCAGGCTGATCAAGACCCATGCTGGTCGCAAATGCACTATGTTGGTTTTCTCATGGTGCGGCACAAATATTGATTTACTGTAAACCCATTCATAATCATGGTGGAATATCAATTTTGTCGATGGGTCAAACCAGGAAAATAAATCCAACGAAATAGTCGAATCCTAGTCATGTAATCTCCTAAAGTTTATTTCCTAAAATTAATATTCCCGTGAAATAGCTTTTTTTTTTTGGCTTAAACCATGAAATCCATGAAATTGAATTATTTTCACAGTAAGTATTTGGATTTTTCAAATTAATTTAATGTGAAATTCAAAGAAAGTGTGAGCACAAAATAACATCTAAAAACGTCAAGATTAATTAGGAGTTATGCTTCGACACTTGTTAGAGATAGTACCTAGAAAGTTAAAGTATGGAAAGCAATTGAGAAAATAACTTTGGTTGTTTAAATATAACATTTAAGACGGAATATAATACACAAGTCTTGATTTGACCATTTTGAAGCCTGTTGTTCAAGATTTTATTAAACTTTTTGTTTAATTTCCATGTATCCCTTCTTGCAGATAGTCCTACCTATCAAGTCACTCATCAATATTTAATCCTCAATTATACCTGAATTATTGCGAGAAGAACTTAACTCAATGCAAAAATGTTGTCAAATACATGATTATTGTATGATATCGGAAAATGTCTAATATAATAAATTCGGATCCACTATTTAAGCTAAAATTTAGATATAATGATATTTCTACCATATCATACATCATATATAAAAACAAGAATAAAACTCCTCAACATTTACCATGAAATTTGAAATTACAAGGAAATGACTTATCACTATGTTTTTAACCATACAGTTACTTCATTCTTCCTATTAACTGGTGCCATACAGCTTAATGCAGGGAATGATTATTATTTGTGTCATTGATTGATCTCTAGTATTATGTCTACACTCGTGCTTGATTTAACATTTACAAATCACTATGAAATGATATTATTCGTTTCTATGAAATAGCAAAACGGCTATTTTTCCTTAAAATAAGTACAGAGAGACTATTAATATTTGTCAGGATAAATATTGATATCGTCTATATAACCACGAAATCCTTAAAATAAAGTATTTTCTCATTCATACTAGAGTTTGACAATTTCTAACTGGTCTGCCATGTAGGAATTCAACGGAAAATTTGCCTTTTTTGCTGACGTCACATTGCAACATTTTCTAATTAAATGAAACAATTAATTCAATTAGCTTTCATTTCAGACAGAAAGAATACCTCTGGCTACAATAAGTTCATATCCCCTTTTTTTGAGGGGATTCGTTTTCAGAAATAGGAGAAAATAACATACTTTTTGGACAGGAGAATTGGGCCGAATTTCGGCACCAAAAACGGTCTAAAAATATCACTGCCTTGAAATCATTCTTGATTTTTTTTTTTTTTTAGAAAATATATGATATAGATTTTAAGGCATTTGGACAAAACTCAGCACAAAGATTTATAACATGCCCTTATATCCATAGCTCTGTGCTAAATAATACAGAATTACTTCCCCTTCCTTCTATTTTTTTCATTTTGTACATCTAAAATACGAACTTTGATTTCCCGAAAGGGATTTTTTCCTCTAACAATGCGATACTTTTGAGAGTTTGAAAGAGTTATACATGCAGTTTTGAAATTAGTTAAGTATTAAATGACAAAAGGTTAAGACTAAAATAAGATAATTGGTACTTGATATCACAGGAAGTATAATAAATTGATAGACAGTTCAACCACCTAACCTGTTAGGAACTTAAGTATGTATGTACGTAGTATATGAGATCGTTTATTTGATTACGAGATTGATAATAGACAATACAAGTGGCTAGCCTTCCTGTCCAAAAATAAGTCAAGTGAGCCAAGTTAAATCAAAAATAAAGTTATTTAAAGACATATTTCAGAACAAAAAACTTACCGTAAACGTTGTTTCACGATCGATCGTTACGCAAATCTTTTTTAAATACACATTTGATATGTCTTTAGATCTATTCGTCAGTGTTGAGCTTTGCATTTTCACGTAAACATCACATACCAGGAATATTTACAGTTAAAACTTACTTCGAGATGGATCCAGTACAAGAAAATATCGGTAATGAAAAGGCATTAGTGGAACAGCTAAATGATGAATTTAAAAAGAAGGTGTTGCCAGTGACTATATTTGTTGGAATTGAAGTGGTTTTGGGCTTTTTTGGAAATCTTTCGGTGCTTTATGTGTTTCTATTCCATTACCCTGTGTGTAACTTTAGATATTTTGTGTTATGTTTGGCGTTTATCGACATAATAAGTACGCTGACCACAATGCCGGGTGAGATGGTAACGCATCTATACTGGTATGTATATCCTGTGGCGGAAGTGTGCAAAGTGAAATCGTTCTTTAACATGTTTACAGTTTCGGCGGAGGCATTATGTCTGTTAACAATTGCAATAGATCGATACAGAAAGGTTTGTCAACCATTTGGTTGGCAGATCAAACCGAAAGGGGCACTGATTGTCATTTTGTTGATCTACATCGTCTCACTTATACTCGCGATGCCAGTTCCATTTCTTTGGGGTATTAGTTTTCACCAGGAGGTTTATAGAGGCGTAAACATCACAACTACTATATGTGAGAAAGATGGTAAATACAAGCTAACGAAACGACCTCTCCAGTACTCGATTACAATGGAGTCCATCTTGATAATCTGCTTGATTGTAATGTTTGTTCTGTATGTGCAGCTCGCAAGGAGGATATTACTGAAGAAAAGACGTAGAAAACGCTGGTCCGCTAAATTTGATGTCATGGTGACAAGCTCTTCGTTTTCAACAAATGCTCATGAAATGAAGGCATTACAAGATCACAGTGAAATTGCATACATTTCCAGTATAGAGAACAGTCGTAGGAAGCTTAACCGCCAAAGTGAACAACATCCTTTTATTGAAGGAAATCCAGTTATCACTCACAAACCAAGCGAACAACAGTTGTTAGAAGGACATCTGGTCACCACTCCTGAACTAAGAGAGCAACAATCTTTAGAAAGATATCAAGTTAGCAATTTCAAACCAAGCGAACAACAATCTTCAGAAGGACATCACGTCACAAATTCTAAACCAAGCCTACAACAATCTTTAAAAGGACATCAAGTTACCACTTTCAAACCAAACCTACATCATACACCTAAGCATGCGTCTGTAACGGCTCGACAAATCAAACTCCAAACGGTCCCTACCGACTTCGACACTCCTACTGACGACAGCAGAGGAGTAACATCAGATGTTGATGATGCGAAATCATACAAGACAACAAAGAAACCACCTAAATCCCGGTCTAAAAGGGCTTCAAGACACATGAGGACAAAGGTCCGACGAAAGACTTTGATTATGTTCGTTTTAACTCTAACGTTTATGATAACAACGGTGCTGTACCTAACCCTGCTTTCCTTTATTGCGAGATCAGATGACGTTATACATAAAATGAGTCATACAAAGAAAGCAGTGTACTTTCTAGCATTTCGCCTATATTTCATTAACCATGTGATAAATCCAACTGTGTACGGGCTACTTGATCCGCATTTTCGGAAAGGGTTGCAGAAAAGGAGATAAAAATGAAAAGGCATTAAATTTTGTAGGTATTATTTCCTGTTAACGGAAACGACAAGCTTCTTCAAACTATCAGTATTATTTGCCAGAATAGTAAGGAAGCAAATGAGATACTGCAGCTGTATTTTATCATTAAATACCGTCATTAAAGTGGCATTATGCGCATCTTACTACACAAAGTGTGTTTGGTGAATGTTTTATAAAAGCATTTTTCGGTTGCTGTGCATTTAAATGTGTTAAATTAACGATAATGCTGCATAAGTATTTGAAGTTGATGCTTTAGAAATAAGGAAATCGGACTAATAAAATAATAGCCATTTACTTCAATCTTCTTCGCAGTAATCTCCCTTACCTAGGTAGAGATTTCTGAAGTTGAAGGGAGCAACTCCAGCGTGCAGTTTGACTTTTCTTAAAATACTGCCTCAGTTGAATTAGAAAAGTCATATTTGGAAAGTTATTATTTCGTACTGGTAACAGTAAGAGTTTGGTATATTGGGTTAAAAGCTATATTTTCCTCCACCCTTTATACATAAGCATCTATTTCAACTGGATATTTTACATGAAAAATGCGCATAATTCCACATTAATATTTCGAAATAAAGTGTACACTTTGTTTCTAGATGTGAGTACTCAATAACGACAAGTAATATACATTACAAAAGAATCATTTATATATTATTTGTTTAGTACAAATATGTGTATAATATTTCAGGTTAAACATGTATGTTTTCAATATCTACCTTAAAACTGGTATTAATGTTTACACCAATGTTTACACCATTGTTCTTGTGAGCCATATTGTAAATACAAAACACAATGTGTGCTAATATTTTTTAATTATACCAGATTGTCTATTCTTATGTATATAATCACCTGTCATCGTTGACTTTTGGGTGTGTTTACGAACTTTGTGCAACAAAATACTAAGGGTCTAAACTGAAATGTCTTTTCCATAATGGCATATCTTATCATATAAATATGATTAAACAATATATTGCTTCACTGTTTTTAAAACTGTTAAATAATAAGACGCAGTAATTCTCGCTTTTACCGAGCAGTTTATTTCGAAAATATCTGGGAAGTAACTTAATAACAGCACACAGCTGAATGTAAGACAAACAAAAAACTAAGGCGTATCTGACAAGATACCATCCCAACTAAGTCTTTAAACCAAAATGTTCGTTCAGGTTAAGGAGTATATCATTAAAATATAATTGGTGAACAAACACTATCTTTACCAATCTACCTGTCTATTACATGGTTCACCATACTGTCCCGTACGTACGACTTGAAACTGAAAATATTCTCAAAAATTTTCTCCCTTTAAAAATGAGAAATGCTCACAACCACGTTCCACCCAGCTGTGGGAAATTATTGCAAATGCATCAGACAGTTCATTTAAAAAAGTATGTTTTAAGGCGTTGAACTGTCCGAAAGTGTGGCCCTTTTATGCAGTCCTTTTCTAGAATTTATTATATCAAGAAACTGCCAATTGTTTTGTAGAGTTATATACATGATTTATATACTGTTCAATTTTCATGTAAAACAAAACTTTTTTCAATGATTTGGTGTTGTTCGTTTTTCTTTCTTCTAATAAATATAAGTGTAACCGCTAAGGTCTCTGGACTACACAACTGCATGATATAGATAGATACTAGTAGCTATTATTACATGATTTTCGTTCAAAAACAACGAAAACGACCAAGCTTTTAAATCCCATGGAGGTGTTTTGCATTAGCAAGATGAGAACCGGCTATTGCAATATATTAACCCGAAGAAACTCTTTTTTAATAAAAGTTATCTCCTTTTTGCGCATCTGCAAGATGGTATACTAATATATGTACTTTCAGCCTCGGTAAAGTTGAACACTAGCATAATAAACGGGCACCGGACTAACTTTTACAAAAAGCTAACCTTGTTTTTATTATCAGGCAAATTGTTATAAGTACAAGGGGAAGTTTTAATGTCCACTTTTACTTTTACAATCTATATACAATCAGTAATGAACAACATAGATATAAATATTTATTAAAGATAAATGTCTATATTGCTATCTTCCAATTTCCGCATGTCCATATCAGGTTCGATCATCTGAGTGCACTTTGTCACTAACTACGGGAAAACAAGTGGGTGGCTGATGCATAAAGCCACCGTCATCGTTTATATGAGATATAATTTACGGGATTGTGCTTTAAACTCGCCCTGAATGACAATTAATAGATCAATTTCATATAGACTCCTCCGTTATTCAAGTGGTTATCAACAAAGGCTGGAGAGAGACTTTTTCTTCCTATCTCGTGCGTTTCGTTTGTATTCTAAATTAAATGCTTCTGACAAGGAAAACGTTGCAATTCTGTGTTATTATTAACTGGGTAAAAATCTAAATCTGAATAGTTGCTGTCTGATAAAACTATAAAATGGATGAAGTACATGCCAGTATTGGAAACCGTGAAAAGCCATTAGTGGAACAACTTAATGATGAATTTACAGACGCAGTTTTACCTGTTACCGTTTTTGTTGGAATAGAGGTGGTTCTAGGTTTTTTCGGAAATGTTCTGGTGATATACGTATTTCTATTTCGTTACCATGTGTGTAACTTTAGATATTTTGTGCTATGTTTGGCTTTTATCGACATAACAAGCACGTTGACCACAATGCCGGGCGAAATGGTAACGCATCTATACTGGTATGTATATCCTGTGGAGGAAATTTGTAAAGTTAAGTCATTCTTTAACATGTTTACGGTAGTCGCGGAGGCTTTGAGCCTGTTAACAATTGCAACAGACCGCTATAGAAAGGTTTGTCAACCTTTTGGTTGGCAGATAAAGCCAAATAGTGCTAAAATTATCTGCTTAATAATATACATTGTCGCTTTCATAATGGCTTTGCCAGTTCCATTTTTATGGGGTATTAGTTTTCATGAAACGGTTTATAAAGGAGTTAACATTACCACGACGGTCTGTGAGACCGATGACGAATATCAAAATACTAAACGTCCTCTGCAGTACTCAGTGACCATGGAAACAATACTATCAATATGCTTGATTGCTATGTTTGTCGTATACATGTTTGTTGCAAGAACTCTTATGAGAACTAAAACGACGGAACCCGTGTCGTCTGCTGTTCAGCAAGCAAGCTCATCATTCGCTGATGCTTCCTCTTCCATTGCCGTTGGAATTAAAGAGAAGCCGGTATACAGTGATACAGGCTACTCCTCAAGTGCAGCAAGTGATCAACAAAAACATCAAAGCCGAAAACGTACAGAACAATCACTAGCAGAAGTTAAATCAGTTTCACCCGAACCAACAAAAACTACATCTGACACAGATTTGTCTGAAACCCGTAAGGAAAAGAATCCTTCCTCTTCTTTTGCCTTGAAAAACTTTTCCACAGTGGGATATTCAGACGATGGGCTTACCACTGATGAAGACAGGGGGTTAACAACGGATGAAGAAGATTCTGGTAAACGGCAACGAGTGTTTAGTATAGCTACTAAACGAGGACAATCAAGGTCAAGAAAATCTAAGAAAACTTGTACCAGAACCAGGAGATTACGACGAAAAACTTTGATCATGCTTGTTTTAACTGTGATCTTTACGGTCACTACTGTACTGTACCTGACTCTTCTGTCATTTATCGCGATGCCAACCGGAGTTTTGGAAACCTTGAGTCATACTGAAAGAGCAGTCTATTTCCTGTTCTTTCGTTTTTACTTTATCAATCACGTGATCAATCCAGTTGTTTACGGACTGCTTGATCCCCATTTCAGACAGGTGTTGCAGAGAATGAAATGTTGAATAAAAAATTTGAGAAAGACAAATGCTATTCTCCAGGCCATCATCATTCTGAGTTTATTACGCTGTTGTTACATGGAATATACTGGAGATAAAAAATCTATGTTTTTCCCCAATTAAGATCCATATATCTTTTACCGAGTGAATGCTAGGAGCAGTATTTTTAAAACGGGAAACTCTATTTACGATTTTATTTCATACAATTTGATTTCTGCAAAGACAGAAACTCTAGCAATAATAAGATTCTTTAAAAAAAATATATCGGAGTCATCTGTCTGCAACGAACTCTGGAATCAGGTTCACCGAAGTGTACTGGTTTTAGATAACATCCCTGCTAGATTTTCGAAGCTGCAGTTTTTAAATAAAAATGTCAGTTACTTTTACTGCAAATGTGTTAATCTGTATTGAATAGATTTGTAATTATGCTACTTAGTTTCAATATTTTAAACAGCATTCCCTGATACAAACTTTGAAACTCGGTATCTTAAATTCCAAAAGGTCGAGCGTTTTAGTTCGAGATAACAGAAATCCGATTTAAAATGATATCTTGTGCATTTGTTTTCGGGACGGGACTTGAAAAGTCTTCGAGATATCCGGAATTTTAAGATAAGCGAGCTCGAGATATCGGGTTTCAACTGTATATGAGCCGTGCCATGAGAAAACCAACATAGTGGCTTTGCGACCAGCATGGATCCAGACCAGCCTGCGCATCCGCGCAGTCTGGTCAGGATCCATGCTGTTCTCTTAACAGTTTCTCTAATTGCTATAGGCTATGAAAGCGAACAGCATGGATCCTGACCAGACTGCGCGGATGCGCAGGCTGGTCTGGATCCATGCTGGTCGCAAAGCCACTATGTTGGTTTTCTCATGGCACGGCTCATATGTATAACAATGAACTGATTTTGTTCGATGCTATAATAGTCTGACTGATGTTGATTAACTTATGTATTGTGTATGTATATTTAACTTGTATATGTTTGTTTTAACACGAATAAACATCAATCAACTATGCAAACTAACTAAAATGTTGATAACATTTATTTAATGACAATGGCAATTCAAAGCATGTTCTCAGTGTCTGGGATAAGCTTATCATACATCATAATGACGTTTCTTGTACTAGTAAGATATAGTTTATAAGACCTACTGACCTATTTTCTTAATATTTTAGCATCAGTTTGACATTTGAAACATGTAGCTCATGTAACCCAGGTGAGCGATCCAGGGTCATCATGACCCTCTTGTTTAAATAACTGAACACTTCGCAACCTTAATATCTGAGAGGCAAGCACGACAATTTAAAAAAATGTGCATAGGAACAAAAGCAACACTAGCGCAATTTTGGCAATACCAGAATTTATTAGAGTTAATGTTTTGAAACATAATACACATCAGCTATGAAATCGATCCCTCCAAAAGTTTAAATTGACACCGAATCTGGTATTACAGTACTCCAAACTGTTTCTTGAAAATCTGAAATTAAAACAGATTTTGAGATAAATGAATGCACGACTGAAAAATATCGATGTGCGCAAGACAACCTAAAACTATCTTCCTTGAATAACGAGTAAAAATGATAGAAAATATTGTTTTAATTATAAGGCTTACGTTTTATGCATATTTAAACACCTACATTGTTTCTGACTAAGATGTTTTAATGGTTTTCCCAACTTGTTTGAACTGCGATCAAATGCAATATGATGTATGTTTGTGTTAGATTCTAAAGAATTTGAGTGTAATATATCTTTAAATATCAGAATAACTTTTGAAAACCTCCCGGTGCTACCCTGGTGTTATAAGTACCTTGTTCCAGTGTCGGGCTGCAAGAATACATTTCTCTGTAATCTTTCAATTGAAGTGTTCAAACAGAATATGTCAGACATCCTTACTCTTTTGACTTCCCTAAGTTGAGCTGATGATAATTTATAAAAAATATATTCGTTTATTTTCTTAAATACAGTTGTTATTTGTAATCAGACATTTTAAAGTTTGCATCGTATACATGTAAAAAGACAATAACAGAAAAAGCAAATGGTAAAATAAAATTATTAGATACAAAACTGTAACTGAATAACCAACTGTTTCCAGTCCTCCAAAATGCATAGTTTACTTTAAATAAGGCAGATCTAATCCAGCCTACATTTATTGTTTTAAATTTATGTTTCTATGTTCTGTACCTAACTGTCAAATTATCATCGTAGATCTATAGAACAGCTGGTTACACACTAAAAAGGTTAAACGCCAATTTATTTTCTTATTTCTAAAGAAAAATATAAACATGTATTAATAGCACCTTTTGATAATCCGATCCAAGGATAGCGATAATCTCTTCTCTCGAAGAAGTATCTGTCCCCATCACGAAGCCTCTTAAACTGCATCCCCACAAGACACTGTCCCGTGGGCCCCAGAATACTCCCTGGGGACCGACGTTCACTTAGGTAACCACTATATAAGTCAATATCTTCCGGGCATCTAAATATAAAACAAATCGTTTTTATAAAGATGACGGATAGAAAACTCATGTCATGCAGGGCCAAACACACAGGCACGTGAACGTTGGTGGAGATCATAATAACCTCATCATATACAGTGGCTAATTGATTCTAATACAGACACATGGACATGAATAGAGATCTTAATAACCACATAATAAACAGTGGTTAACTGCTTCTAATACATAGACACGTGAACTTTATCCGAGATCATAATAACCTCATCATAAACACTGGTTAATTGCTTTTAATAAACTAACACGTGACGTAATCTTGATACATATATAACCCATCATACCTAAACTGGTGTTAACTCGTTCTAATGCACAGCATGTGAACTTTACACGTCATAATACCTCATCATAAAACGATTGTTTCCTTGTGTAGTAACTAACGGTTCGTTGTGACGTAATTTACTAAAGGCTTATAAAATCGTTACTTTAATTTCATTATATAACGGATACTTCGTAAGGACGCTTATCGTATAATGAAATAACTCTTATACTCTAATACTTCGCTTTGGCACATGCCTATTAATGTCCAACTGTTGATAAAATCACGAACCAAGTCTTTTACATTACTAGTGATATAACTACTATTTTTTACACAAACTAAGAGTGAAATGACAACGTTTTTGGCTTTAATGAACACTAATAAGCATCTAATTTCTGTCATACATACGAGTAGACCTGGCTAAAGCGATCAGCCACACCTGGTTCATGATCACAAGACCAGCTAGTACCGATACTCGAATGACCAATTCACTTAGTCCACAACACCGAGAAACTCGTTGTACCTGGATATACCTGGTTCTCGGCCTCTGCTGATAAAAAAAGAATATCAACTCTAACAATATATCTATTATACAAGTATATAACCCTTACACTCGGCCTCTGAACAATATATAACATTTTACTACTTTGCCTATAAATGTATACAATATATAGCTTTTATACTCGGCCTTTGTACAATATGTAATTTTTTATATTTGATATTTATATAATATAAAACCCTTGCACTCGGTCTCTGTACAATATATAACACTATACCGATCTTTATACAATATATCTCATTACATCAGAACGCAACGTTTGTACTATTTTTCAACATCTTGTACATGATATGACTTGTGTATGTATTGTAAATATTATTTTTCCTTTCACTTACCAGCTGTACAAATATTAACATGTAGAATTTGCGCTTCGTAACCTACACTGTTAAATATATATTAGTAGATTTTATACAATATATTATACCTTACACTGGCCTCTGTACAATATATAACACTTATACTCGATCTTTATACAGTATATAACCCTACACTCGGCCTCTGTACAATATATAACACTTATACTCGATCTTTATAAATATAAACCCTTACACTCGGCCTCTGTACAATATATAACACTTAACTCGATCTTTATACATATATAACACTTACACTCGGCTCTGTAAATATTAACACTTATACTCGATTTTATAAATATATCTACCACTCGGCTCTGACACTATATAACACTTATACTCGATCTTTATACAATATATACCTTTACACTCGGCCTCTGTACAATAATAACACTTATAACTCGATCTTATATAATATATAACACTTACACTCGCTCTAGTACAATATAACACTTATACTCGATCATTTATACATATATAACACTTACACTCGGCTCTGTACACTATAACAATACCTACTGCGTAATATGTAACACTTATACTCGATCTTATACAATATATAACTGTTCTACACTGCCTCTGTACAATAGTATAACACTTATACTCGATCTTTATCAATATAGAACCTTACACTTGCTCTCTGTACAATATATAACACTTATACTCGATTTTATACATATATAACCCTTACACTCAGGCCTCTGTACAATATATAAAACTTATACTCGATCTTTATAATATATAACCCTTACCTCGGCTCTGACATATATAACACTTATACTCGATCCTTGATACAAGTATATAAACTTACACTCGGTCTCTTGTACATATATAACACTTATACTCGATTTTAATACAATATTTACTCTTACATCGCCTTAGTACAATATATAACACTTATACTCGATTTTGATCATATATAACCTACCGTCGACATCTATACATATACCATATATAATCACTTAACCGCCTCGTACAATCTAAACCACTTTACATATATAACCTACACTCGGCCTCTGTACATATATAACACTTATACTCACTTTTTTACAGTATATACACTTACATCGAACTCAGTACAATATATAACACTTATACTCGATTTATACATAAATATAACCCTTACACTCGGCCTCTGACAATATATAACACTTTACTCGACTTGTATACAATATATAACTCTTACACTCGGCTCTGTACAATATATAACACTTATACTCGATTTTAATACATATATATAACCCTTACACTCGGCCTCTGTACAATATATAACACTTATACTCGATCTTTATACATATATAACCTTACACTCGCGCCCTGTACACTATAAACACAATACTCGATCTTTATACAGTATATAAACTTTACACTCGTCTCTGACATATAACACTTATACTCGATCTTTATAAAATATTACCTTACACTCGGCCCTGTACAATAATAACATTATACTCGATCTTTATTACAGTATATAACCTTATACTCGGCCTCTGTACAATATATAACACTTATACTCGATCTTTATACAGTATATAACCCTTACACTCGGCCTCTGTACACTATATAACACTTAAACTCGATCTTTATACAGTATATAACCCTTACACTCGGCCTCTGTACACTATATAACACTTAAACTCTATCTTTATACAGTATATAACACTTACACTCGAACTCTGTACAATATATAACACTTATACTCGATCTTTATACAATAAAAGTATAACCCTTACACTCGGCCTCTGTACACTATATAACACTTATACTCGATCTTTATACAATAAAAGTATAACCCTTACACTCGGCCTCTGTACAATATATAACACTTATACTCGATCTTTATACAGTATATAACCCTTACACTCGGCCTCTGTACAATATATAACACTTAAACTCGATCTTTATACAGTATATAACACTTACACTCGGTCTCTGTACACTATATAACACTTATACTCGATCTTTATACAGTATATAAATCTTACACTCGGTCTCTGTACACTATATAACACTTATACTCGATCTTTATACAATATATTACCCTTACACTCGGCCTCTGTACAATATATAACACTTAAACTCGATCTTTATACAGTATATAACACTTACACTCGGTCTCTGTACACTATCTAACACTTATACTCGATCTTTATACAGTATATAACACTTACACTCGGCCTCTGTACACTATATAACAATAACCTTTACACTCGGCCTCTGTACAATATTTAACACTTATACTCGATCTTTATACAATATATAACCTTTACACTATGCCTCTGTACAATATATAACACTTATACTCGATATTTATACAGTATATAACCCTTACACTAGGCCTCTGTACAATATATAAAACTTATCCTCGATCTTTATACAGTATATAACCCTTACACTCGGGCTCTGTACACTATATAACACTTATACTCGATCTTTATACAGTATATAAATCTTACACTCGGTCTCTGTACACTATATAACACTTATACTCGATCTTTATACAATATATTACCCTTACACTCGGCCTCTGTACAATATATAACACTTATACTCGATCTTTATACAGTATATAACCTTTATACTCGGCCTCTGTACAATATATAACACTTATACTCGATCTTTATACAGTATATAACCCTTACACTCGGCCTCTGTACACTATATAACACTTAAACTCGATCTTTATACAGTATATAACCCTTACACTCGGCCTCTGTACACTATATAACACTTAAACTCTATCTTTATACAGTATATAACACTTACACTCGAACTCTGTACAATATATAACACTTATACTCGATCTTTATACAATAAAAGTATAACCCTTACACTCGGCCTCTGTACACTATATAACACTTATACTCG
The DNA here is from genome assembly GCF_021730395.1 of Mercenaria mercenaria. Lineage (NCBI taxonomy): Eukaryota > Metazoa > Mollusca > Bivalvia > Venerida > Veneridae > Mercenaria > Mercenaria mercenaria. Next base: position 77,340,202 of record NC_069371.1, read on the forward strand.
ATCTTTATACAATAAAAGTATAACCCTTACACTCGGCCTCTGTACAATATATAACACTTATACTCGATCTTTATACAGTATATAACCCTTACACTCGGCCTCTTTACAATATATCACACTTATACTCGATCTTTATACAATATATAACATTTACACTCGGCCTCTCTACAATATATAACACTTATACTCGATCTTTATACAGTATATAACCCTTACACTCGGCCTCTGTACAATATATAACACTTATACTCGATCTTTGTACAGTATTAACCACTTACACTCGGCCTCTGTACAATATATAACACTTAACTCCGATCTCTATACAGTATATAACCCTTACACTCGGCCTCTGTACAATATATAACACTTATACCCGATCTCTATTCAGTATATAACCCTTACACTCGGCCTCTGTACAATATATAACACTTATACTCGATCTTAATACAGAATATAACCCTTACACTCGGCTTCTGTACATTATATAACACTTATACTCGATCTTTATGTATAACCCATACACTCGGCCTTGTACATTATAAAACACTTATATCGATCTTTATGCAGTATATAGCCCTTACACTCGGCCACTGTACAATATATAAAACTTATACTCGATCTTTATACAATATAATTAAACCCTTACACTCGGCCTCTGTACAATATATAACACTTTTACTCGATCTTTATACAGTATATAAACCCTTACACTCGGCTCTGTCCATATATAACACTTACACTCGATCTTTATACAGTATATAACATTTACACTCGGCCTCTGTACAAAATATAACACTTATAATCGATCTTTATACAGTATATAACCCTTACAATCGGCCTCTGTACAATATATAACACTAACACTCGATCTTGTACAATATAACACTATACCCTAACACCGGCGTTACACTCCGTCTCTATGCAATGTGTAACACTTATACCCGATCTTTATACAGTATATAACCCTTACACTCGGCCTCTGTACAATATATAACACTTATACTCGATCTTTATACAGTATATAACACTTACACTCGGCCTCTGTACAATATATAACACTTATACCCTAACACTAACGGCCGTTACACACTCCGCTCTATGCAATGTGTAACACTTATACCCGATCTTTATACAGTATATAACCCTTACACGCGGCCTCTGTACAATATATAACACTTATACTCGATCTTTATACATATATACCCTTACAATCGGCCTCTGTACAATATCTAACACTTATACTCGATCTTTGATGCAATATATACCCTAACACCGGCCTCTGTACAATATATAACACTTATACTCGACCTCATGTACAATATGATATTATAACAAGATGTTTTATACAATATATAACACTTAACACTCGGCCTCTGTACAATATATAACACTTATAACTATCTTTATACAATATATTAGCCTTACACTCGGCCTCTGTACAATATTAACATTTATACTCAATCTTTATACAATATATACCCATACACTCGGCCTCTGTCCAATATATAACCTACTTAACGCGACTTTTACAATATTAACCTTACACTCGGCCTCTGTACAATATATAACACTTTAACTCGATCTTGATGCAATATATTTCCCTTACACCCAGCCTCTGTACATATATAACACTTAATATGCGACCTCTGTACTATATGATAAATATATAAGTAGATTTTATACATATATAAATCCTTACACTCGGCCTCTGTACATATATAACACTTATACTCGTTCTTTTTACAATATATAACCCCTACACTCGGCCTCTGTAACAATATAACACTTATACTCGATCTTATAATATATACCCTTACATTCGGCCTCTGACAATATATAACACTTATACTCGATTTTGATACAATATATAACCCTTACACTCGGCCTCTGTACAATATGTAACACTTATACTCGATTTTGATATAATATATTACCCTTACATTCGGCCTCTGACAATATATAACACTTATACTCGATTTTGATACAATATATAACCCTTACACTCGGCCTCTGTACAATATATAACACTTATACTCGATCTTTATACAGTATATAACCCTTACACTCGGCCTCTTTACAATATATCACACTTATACTCGATCTTTATACAATAAAAGTATAACCCTTACACTCGGCCTCTGTACAATATATAACACTTATACTCGATCTTTATACAGTATATAACCCTTACACTCGGCCTCTTTACAATATATCACACTTATACTCGATCTTTATACAATATATAACATTTACACTCGGCCTCTCTACAATATATAACACTTATACTCGATCTTTATACAGTATATAACCCTTACACTCGGCCTCTGTACAATATATAACACTTATACTCGATCTTTGTACAGTATGTAACACTTACACTCGGCCTCTGTACAATATATAACACTTATACCCGATCTCTATACAGTATATAACCCTTACACTCGGCCTCTGTACAATATATAACACTTATACCCGATCTCTATTCAGTATATAACCCTTACACTCGGCCTCTGTACAATATATAACACTTATACTCGATCTTAATACAGAATATAACCCTTACACTCGGCTTCTGTACATTATATAACACTTATACTCGATCTTTAGTGTATAACCCATACACTCGGCCTTTGTACATTATAAAACACTTATATTCGATCTTTATGCAGTATATAGCCCTTACACTCGGCCACTGTACAATATATAAAACTTATACTCGATCTTTATACAATATAATTATAACCCTTACACTCGGCCTCTGTACAATATATAACACTTTTACTCGATCTTTATACAGTATATAACCCTTACACTCGGCCTCTGTCCAATATATAACACTTACACTCGATCTTTATACAGTATATAACATTTACACTCGGCCTCTGTACAAAATATAACACTTATAATCGATCTTTATACAGTATATAACCCTTACAATCGGCCTCTGTACAATATATAACACTAACACTCGATCTTTGTACAATATATAACACCTATACCCTAACACTCGGCTGTTACACTCCGTCTCTATGCAATGTGTAACACTTATACCCGATCTTTATACAGTATATAACCCTTACACTCGGCCTCTGTACAATATATAACACTTATACTCGATCTTTATACAGTATATAACACTTACACTCGGCCTCTGTACAATATATAACACTTATACCCTAACACTCGGCCGTTACACTCCGTCTCTATGCAATGTGTAACACTTATACCCGATCTTTATACAGTATATAACCCTTACACGCGGCCTCTGTACAATATATAACACTTATACTCGATCTTTATACAATATATTACCCTTACAATCGGCCTCTGTACAATATCTAACACTTATACTCGATCTTGATGCAATATATATCCCTAACACCCGGCCTCTGTACAATATATAACACTTATACTCGACCTCTGTACAATATGATAATTATACAAGATTTTATACAATATATAACACTTACACTCGGCCTCTGTACAATATATAACACTTATACTCGATCTTTATACAATATATTAGCCTTACACTCGGCCTCTGTACAATATATAACATTTATACTCAATCTTTATACAATATATTACCCATACACTCGGCCTCTGTCCAATATATAACACTTATACGCGATCTTTTTACAATATATAACCCTTACACTCGGCCTCTGTACAATATATAACACTTATACTCGATCTTGATGCAATATATTTCCCTTACACCCAGCCTCTGTACAATATATAACACTTATATGCGACCTCTGTACTATATGATAATTATATTAGTAGATTTTATACAATATATTATCCTTACACTCGGCCTCTGTACAATATATAACACTTATACTCGTTCTTTTTACAATATATAACCCCTACACTCGGCCTCTGTACAATATATAACACTTATACTCGATCTTGATATAATATATTACCCTTACATTCGGCCTCTGACAATATATAACACTTATACTCGATTTTGATACAATATATAACCCTTACACTCGGCCTCTGTACAATATGTAACACTTATACTCGATTTTGATATAATATATTACCCTTACATTCGGCCTCTGACAATATATAACACTTATACTCGATTTTGATACAATATATAACCCTTACACTCGGCCTCTGTACAATATATAACACTTATACTCGATTTTGATATAATATATAACCCTTACACTCGACCTCAGTACAATATATAACACTTATACCCGATCGATTTTGATACAATATATAACCCTAACACTCGGCCGTTACACTCCGTCTCTATGCGATGTGTAACACTTATACTCGATCTTGATGCAATATATGTTCTCTTACACTCGACCTCTGTACAATGTATAACACTTATACTCGACCTTGATGCAATATATAACCGTTACACTCGGTCTCTATACAATATATAACACTTATACTCGATTTTGATACAATATATAACCCTTACACTCGGCCTCTGTACAATATATAACACTTATACTCGATCTTGATGTAATATATAACCCTTACCCTCGGCCTCTTGACAATACATATATAACACTTATACTCGACCTTGATACAATATATAACCCTCACACTCGGCCTCTGTACAATATATAACACTTATACTCGATTTTAATACAATATATATCCCTTACATTCGACCTTAGTACAATATATAACACTTATACTCGATTTTGATCCAATATATAACCCTTACACTCGACCTCTTGACAATACATATATAACACTTATACTCGACCTTGATACAATATATAACTCTCACACTCGGCCTCTGTACAATATATAACACTTATACTCGATTTTATTACAATATATATCCCTTACATTCGACCTCAGTACAATATACAACACTTATACTCGATTTTGATCCAATATATAACCCTTACACTCGACCTCTTGACAATACATATATAACACTTATACTCGACCTTGATACAATATATAACTCTCACACTCGGCCTCTGTACAATATATAACACTTATACTCGATTTTAATACAATATATATCCCTTACATTCGACCTCAGTACAATATATAACACTTATACTCGATTTTGATACAATATATAACCCTAACACTCGGCCGTTACACTCGGACTCTATACAATATGTTACACTTTTACTAGATCTTGATGCAATATATATCCCTTACACTCGGCCTCTGTACAATGTTTAACACTTATACTCGGCCTTGATGCAATATATAACCCTTACACTCAGCCTCTGTACAATATATAACACTTCTACTCGATTCTGATACAATATATAACCCTTACACTCGGCCTCTGTACAATATATAACACTTATACTCGATCTTGATGCAATATATAACCCTTACACCCGGTCTCTATACAATATATAGCACCTATACTCGATCTTGATACAATATATAACCATTACACTCGGTCTCTATAAAATAGATTGCATTTTGCTCGACCTCTTGTTGATATAGGTACGAAATGATAAGAATTACTAGAGACCCAAGTTTCTTAGGTAGTATGCCGGAGCCACAACTTCCCTGAACATTGTGAATATATTAGAGAAAAATCCTTAACCATATAAAATAAAGTGCGTAGAGGATGGTTACACAACCAAATGTACGTTATGAACAAGTATAAAACGGCCCAAATCAATGTCCGAATTCAAGAACCTCACATGGTTGTTTGAACAGTCTGTGTTTTAGTGTACTCTTACCTTTGAATGTTCACTGCCGCTAAATCCAGAGAGTCATTGTTTTTATCCCGGAAAAGAAGTCGCTGAATACTTGGCTCTAAATGTCTGAAATTATACAAGTAGAACTTGACATATCAAACCGAGCCTGCATCATTTTCGTTCATGTCGTATTGGGTGATCTGTGTTTTTTATTTATTTTTCTTAATATGGAAAAGTTGATGTCACTTGTCTTTGTGTGTGCGTGTGTAGTAGGATGGGATGTGGGGTGACTGGGCAGAGGCTTAGACACGATTTATTTCATATAGCGTCTTTTCCAGCTTTTGATGGCGGAGGACTATCTCAGGTAATCCCGCCAGGTACCGTTTCCTGCAATAAAATTTAGCATTTTAAAGACTTAATTTCAGTCTTTAGTTATGTTACATATTTTGCAAATATATTAATATGGTTAAAAAGAAGAAGACAACTCCGGTTTGCAACGCGTTTCTTCAGGCAAACAAAGAAAAATATATTAACGCATCTTTTGTACATACCATTTACCTGTTGACAGAAATATCATTACTGAAAGGTGATATGATAAATGTAGGAGAAACAGATGAAGGTCAGTTTTACTGGGTTTGTTAGTGACCCTCCGTGAAAATATGTGGGGTCAGTATGATAAATGTAAGAGAAACAGATGAAAGTCAGTTTGTATTTCTGGGTTTGTTAGTGACCCTCCGAGAAAATATGTGGGGTCAGTATGATAAATGTAGGAGAAACAGATGAAGGTCAGTTTGTATTTCTGTGATTGTTAGTGACCACTGTGAAAATATGTGGGGTCAGTATGACAAATGTAGGAGAAACAGATGAAGGTCAGTTTGTTTTAACTGGTCTGTTAGTGACCCTCCGTGAAAGTATGTTGGTTTCAGTATGACAATGTGAGTAAACAGATGAAAGTCAGTTTGTATTACTGGGTTTGTTAGTGACCCTTCGTGACAATATGTGGATTCGTATGATAAATGTAGGAGAAACAGATGAAGGTCAGTTTGTATTTCTGGGTGTGTTAGTGACCTCCGTGAAATTATCTGGGTTCAGTATGATAAGTGTAGAGAAACAGATGAGGTCATTTGAATTTCTGGGTTTGTGTAGTGACCTCCGTGAAAATATGTGGGGTCAGTATGATAAGTGTAGGAGTACAGATGAAGGTCCGTTTGTATTACTGCGATTGTAAGTGACCCTCCGTGAAAATATGCGGGGTCAGTATGATAAATGTAGGAGAAACAGATGACGGTCAGTTTGTATTTCTGGGTTTGTTAGTGACCCTCCGTGATAATATGTGGGGCCAGTATGACAAATGTAGGAGAAACAGATGAAGACCAGTTTGTATTTCTCGGTTTGTTAGTGACCCTCCGTGAAAATATGTGGGGCCAGTATGATAAATGTAAGAGAAACAGATGAAGGTCAGTTTGTATTTCTGGGTTTGTTAGTGACCCTCCGAGAAAATAATATGTGGGGTCAGTATGATAAATGTAGGAGAAACAGATGAAGGTCAGTTTGTATATCTGGGTCTGTTGGTGACCCTCCGTGAAAATAATATGTAGGGTCAGTATGATAAATGTAGGAGAAACAGATGAAGGTCAGTTTGTATTTCTGTGATTGTTAGTGACCACTGTGAAAATATGTGGGGTCAGTATGACAAATGTAGGAGAAACAGATGAAGGTCAGTTTGTATTACTGGGTCTGTTAGTGACCCTCCGTGAAAGTATGTGGGTTCAGTATGACAAATGTAGGAGAAACAGATGAAAGTCAGTTTGTATTACTGGGTTTGTTAGTGACCCTTCGTGACAATATGTGGAGTCAGTATGATAAATGTAGGAGAAACAGATGAAGGTCAGTTTGTATTTCTGGGTGTGTTAGTGACCCTCCGTGAAATTATCTGGGTTCAGTATGATAAGTGTAGGAGAAACAGATGAAGGTCAGTTTGAATTTCTGGGTTTGTTAGTGACCTCCGTGAAAATATGTGGGGTCAGTATGATAAGTGTAGGAGAAACAGATGAAGGTCCGTTTGTATTACTGGGATTGTAAGTGACCCTCCGTGAAAATATGCGGGGTCAGTATGATAAATGTAGGAGAAACAGATGACGGTCAGTTTGTATTTCTGGGTTTGTTAGTGACCCTCCGTGATAATATGTGGGGCCAGTATGACAAATGTAGGAGAAACAGATGAAGACCAGTTTGTATTTCTCGGTTTGTTAGTGACCCTCCGTGAAAATATGTGGGGCCAGTATGATAAATGTAAGAGAAACAGATGAAGGTCAGTTTGTATTACTGGATCTGTTAGTGACCCTTCGTGAAAATATGTGGGGTCAGTATGATAAATGTAAGAGAAACAGATGAAGGTCAGTTTGTATTTCTGGGTGTGTTAGTGACCCTCCGTGAAAATATGTGGGGTCAGTTTGATAAATGTAAGAGTAACAGATGAAGGTCAGTTTGTATTTCTGTGTGTGTTAGTGACCCTCCGTGAAAATATGTGGGTCAGTATGATAAATGTAAGAGAAACAGATGAAGTTCAGTTTGTATTTCTGGGTGTGTTAGTGACCCTCCGTGAAAATATGTGGGGTCAGTACCCTCCGTGAAAATATGTGGGGTCAGTATGATAAATGTAGGAGAAACAGATGAAGGTCAGTTTGTATTTCTGGGTGTGTTAGTGACCCTCCGAGAAAATATGTGGGGTCAGTATGATCAGTGTAGGAGAAACAGATGAAAGTCAGTTTGTATTTCTGGGTTTGTTAGTGACCCTCCGTGAAAATATGTGGGGTCCGTATGATAAGTGTAGGAGAAACAGATGAAGGTCAGTTTGTATTTCTGGGTTTGTTAGTGACCCTCCGTGAAAATATGTGGGTCAGTATGATAAGTGTAGGAGAAACAGATGAAGGTCAGTTTGTATTTCTGGGTTTGTTAGTGACCCTCCGTGATAATATTTGGGGTCAGTATGACAAATATAGGAGAAACAGATGAAGGTCAGTTTGTATTTCTGGGTTTGTTAGTGACCCTCCGTGAAAATATGTGGGGCCAGTATGACAAATATAAGAGAAACAGATGAAGGTCAGTTTGTATTTCTGGGTTTGTTAGTGACCCTCCGAGAAAAAAATATGTGGGGTCAGTATGATAAATGTAGAAGAAACAGATGAAGGTCAGTTTGTATATCTGGGTCTGTTGGTGACCCTCCGTGAAAATAATATGTAGGGTCAGTATGATAAATGTAGGAGAAACAGATGAAGGTCAGTTTGTATTACTGGGTCTGTTAGTGACCCTCCGTGAAAATATGTGGGGTCAGTATGATAGATATAAAAGAAACAGATGAAGGTCAGTTTGTATTTCTGGGTCTGTTAGTGACCCTCCGTGAAAATATGTGGGGTCAGTATGATAAATGTAGGAGAAACAGATGAAGGTCAGTTTGTATTTCTGGGTGTGTTAGTGACCCTCCGTGAAAATATGTGGGGTCAGTTTGATAAATGTAAGAGAAACAGATGAAAGTAAGTTTGTATTTCTGGGTGTGTTAGTGACCCTCCATGAAAATATGTGGGGTCAGTATGATAAATGTAGGAGAAACAGATGAAAGTCAGTTTGTATTTCTGGGTTTGTAAGTGACCCTCCTCGAAAATATTAGGGGTCAGTACCCTCCGTGAAAATATGTCGGGTCAGTATGATAAATGTAGGAGAAACAGATGAAGGTCAGTTTGTATTTCTGGGTTTGTTAGTGACCCTCCGTGAAAATATGTGGGGTCAGTATGATAAATGTAGGAGAAACAGATGAAAGTCAGTTTGTATTTCTGGGTTTGTTAGTGACCCTCCCTGAAAACATGTGGGGTCAGTATGATAAGTGTAGGAGAAACAGATGAAGGTCAGTGTGTATTTTTGGGGATTGTTAGTGACCCTTCGTGAAAATATGTGGGGTCAGTATGAAAAATGTAGGAGAAACAGAAGAAGGTCAGTTTGTATTTCTGGGTGTGTTAGTGACCCTCCGTGAAAATATGTGGGGTCAGTATGATAAGTGTAGGAGAAACAGATGAAGATCAGTTTGAATTTCTGGGTTTGTTAGTGACCTCCGTGAAAATATGTGGGGTCAGTATGATAAGTGTAGGAGAAACAGATGAAGGTCAGTTTGTATTTCTGGGATTGTTAGTGACCACTGTGAAAATATGTGGGGTCAGTATGATAAATGAAGGAGAAACAGATGAAGGTCAGTTTGTATTACTGGGTTTGTTAGTGACCCTCCGTGAAAATAAGCGGGGTCAGTATGACAAATGTAGGAGAAACAGATGAAGGTCAGTTTGTATTACTGGGTTTGTTAGTGACCCTCCGTGAAAATATGCGGGGTCAGTATGACAAATGTAGGAGAAACAGATGAAGGTCAATTTGTATTTCTGGGTTTGTTAGCGACCCTCCGTGATAATATTTGGGGTCAGTATGATAAATGTAGGAGAAACAGATGAAGGTCAGTTTGTATTTCTGGGTTTGTTAGTGATCCTCCGTGAAAATATGTGGGACCAGTATGATAAATGTAAGAGAAACAGATGAAGGTCAGTTTGTATTTGTGGGTTTATTAATGACCCTCCGAGAAAATAATATGTGGGGTCAGTATGATAAATGTAGGAGAAATAGATGAAGGTCAGTTTGTATTACTGGGTCTGTAAGTGACCCTCCGTGAAAATATGTGGGGTCAGTATGATAAATGTAGGAGAAACAGATGAAGGTCAGTTTGTATTAATGGGTCTGTTAGTGACCCCCCGTGAAAGTATGTGGGGTCAGTATGATAAATGTAGGAGAAACAGATGAAGGTCAGTTTGTATTACTGGGTTTGTTAGTGACCCTCCGTGAAAGTATGTGGGGTCAGTATGATAAATGTAGGAGAAACAGATGAAGGTCAGTTTGTATTACTGGGTTTGTTAATGACCCTCCGTGAAAATATGTGGACCCTCCGTGAAAATATGTGGGGTCAGTATGATAAATGTAGGAGAAACAGATGAAGGTCAGTTTGTATTACTGGGTTTGTTAGTGACTCTCCGTGAAAATATGTTGGGTCAGTATGATAAATGTAGGAGAAACAGATGAAGGTCAGTTTGTAATTCTGCGTTTGTTAGTGACCCTCCGTGAAAATATGTAGGGTCAGTATGATAAATGTGGGAGAGGGGTAGGGTATGCATCATATTGATCCCATATATTTCAGTGGAGGGTCACTTTCATACCCAATAATTGATTTGTTTTATCGATCACTGATTTTTAGCCTAGGACGACATGAACATCTACTGACCCTCCACGGAAAAATAGGGGGTACACCACGTGACCAACTTTAAACCAGTGAAAATGCTAGAGTCATATGGGATGTAAAACAAAATGTTATATCATATATTGACTTTGAGACGTTATAGGGCAAGGAATGCCTGATAAGTTAATTTTATATGTTTCTTGGGTGTAAGATGTAAAAATATGGTAATTTCTTTCATTAAAGCTGGAAAAAAGAAGAGAACTTATTCTATAGAAATAAATAAATACAGTCGAAATATGTATCTAGAAAATTAGTAAATCTGCCATTTTGTTTTGTCGCCATTTTATCAAATATTTAAATGCTTATAATTTTCCCATTTTTAAGCCAATTTTTGACAGTTCTTTCAGGCTTTGTAAAAATTTAAAGTGGAATTATACGCATTTTTTCAATTAAAAATCCAGCTGGAATAGATGTCTGTGTAAAAAGGGTGGAGGAAGTTATAGCTTTTAACCCTTTATACCAAACTCTTCCTGTTACCAATACGAAATAATAACTTTCCAAATATGACTTTTCTTGTTTTGACTAGGGCAGTCATTTTAAGAAAGTCAAACTGCATGCAGGAGTTGCTTCCCTTCGACTTCAGAAATCTCTTCCTATAGGTAAGGGAGATAATTGCGTAGAGGGTTGTAGAAAAGAACTATTATTTTATTAGTCCGATTTCTTTACTTCTAAAGAATCAACTTCAAATACTTATGCGGCATTGTCGTTAATTTAAATGCACAGCAACCGATAATTGCTTTTATAAAGCATTCATCTAAACACACTATGTGCAGTAAGATGCGCATAATGTCACTTTAAGAAATCCTTGCAGATGGAATTAACATAAGAGCAACATTGCTATTCCCTTCGTATACGTAGTAATATACCCACCTGTCACTAAAAGGACATTTTGTTGTACTTGTCCACAATAGTATGTAGTCTGGCCCATAGTCGCCGTTAGAATGGTATAATTTAGGCTCGAAAAACATGTGGTCTAATGGCTCTGGTGAGATCATTTCGTTCATGTCGAAGTCCATCATTGAAATGAATCTATGGACCAACGAATGTCCATACCGAAACCCTGCTACTGCAAAGCTGTTTGTGATTGTCGCATCAGTTCGAGGGTTATATGTGTCTTTGTATCCAACCCGCTGTAATGGATATAATCTAGCTCAGTTTTAGCAAACATTTTAATATTTTTAATGAATTGTATGGAACGTGAACACAGTCTCAATGGATTCATGACTAGCACATCTGTTTCTAATCATGAAGACCGATGCTATTTTCTACTAGCTAGATGCAGCGCACATTGTATTCAAATACGAAAATGCATCAATAAGTTCCTTATTGGTGATTTGTTTTATGAAATGACTGTGCAGATGACTTAAATATCGATAAAAACAAAATCGAAACTTTTCTTTTCTTTCCTAAAAAATATGAAACCTGCTTTAGATTTCGCCATCAACATTACGTACCGAACGTTTTGTTAAATATAGGTTTCTGATTCAGTTGAAATGAATATTAAATAAAAGTTTGTACATTATTCACATAACGCTTTGCGCACATAACGTTTTGTTTGAGGCAAGTTTGTGTATTAATAAAACAGAAAACATCACTGTACACAATTACAACCAGATGTACGAAACATAATTGTTGATCAAATGTTATTCTTATAATAAAAGTTGTAAGGAAACAAAACAACATGAACCGATAAAAAGAACAAATAATAGTTTAGGCTATTTACACAGTCTTAACCACTAGACCTCAGATACTAGCCTTAATTTGCTTATAATGATTATCAAGAGCTGTCTGATGACAGCGCGCCTGACTATTTGAAGCCCTTCCGCCTAGTACTAGCTTTCATACTAAAGCTTTAACAAAATTTTCTAAGTTGAAAAAAATGCATACTTTTGATAAAATGTAAGCCAGAGCTGTGAAGCTGTCAAAGTGAGGTCACCCCATGATGCCTTAGATCTGTGGAGAATCTTAAAGCATGTAGTCAAGTACTTGCTGTGAAATATGCATGCTTACGTGCAAAACCTTACGCAACATTCCTAGGTTAAAAAGTGTCAAAATTTTGACAAAAAAATTAAAGCTAAAGTTATGTAACTCTTTCCATGAGGCCAACTAATGATGCCAAAGATATGTATGAATGTTGAAGGCATTTGGCCTAGTAGTTTCTGAGAAATATGCGTACATACAAAATTCTAAGTTAAAAATGTGCATAGTTTTTCGCGATGCCAAAGACATGTGTGTGAAGTTAGAAGGCATTTGGGTTTGTAGTTTCTGAGAAACCTGCTTACACGCAAATCTTTAAACTGCAATTTTAAGTTATAAAGGGACATGATTTTGACTTATGTAACTTGTCCTGGGAGGTCATCTTACGATGAAGAAGACATGTATGAAGGTTGGATGCATTTGGCCACGTAGTTTCTGAGAAACCTGTATACATTTGTACATGCAAAACTTTTATCTTTCGCGCCGCGGACGCCGACTCCGACGAAAGGGTGAGTACAAAAGCTCTATCATTTGAAACATTTCACTGAATAGTAGAGCTAAAACGAATTCCAGTGAAGGTGTTTCATCATGGGTGTTTACCTAAATGATAACTGAAATAGGTACGACTTAATGACAACTGATAATACTCACCTTTACTTCTAAGTTGTACTTTCGCATTATATAAGGACCAAGGACTAATGGCAAATACTCAGAGTATACTATATTCTGCCATTGAGCGATGTTAATTTTTCTTGCTTCCTGGTATAGACGTTCGTCTCCCCAATGAGGATTCACATGTGACAATTGCTCCGCCAGGCGATTGTGCTCGCGCATCAATATTGTGTGAATCGAAGCCAGTCCAGGCTGTTCATTCGCTCGTTCGTCACCTTTTAGTAAATAACAAATCATCAGAATACATTGGAGAAGACTAATAAAACAATGGCAAAGGCGTTTTCAGAAAATGTTTTACCTTCGTTTTACCCAAATGTAGGTAGGCGTAAAGGACCTAAGATCTAACGTGAGCGTGTGCTCTAGTAATCGGTTAGTACTAGAGGTTATTAGAACTTGCAAGAGCACATGCATAAACACTCAGACTGGAATTGTACATGAGCGCTTGCATTAATAATTGGTAGGTGCTGATGCCATGAAATGTTATACAAGAGCGTGCACTAGTCATCAGCTGTGAAATCTTTTACGAGCGCGTACATTAATAATCGGGTAGGTGTTGGTGCCATGAAATCCTGCATGAGCGCATGCATTTGTAATCAGCAATGAAGTATTAAATGAGCTATACTTAAGTACTAGTAATTGTCTTGAAATCTTATATAAAACATGCACAAGAAATCAGTCGCAAAATCTTATATAGCGTTTGCCAGCCGGTAAGGTGCTGAAACCTTAAAATATTATGAGACCCTGTGAATTAGTAATCGGGTAGGTGTTGATGCCTTGAAATCTTACAAAACCCTGTGAATTAGTAATTGGGTAGGTGCTGAGGCATTGAAATCTTACACGACCCTGTGAATTAGTCCTCAGGGAGATGCTAATGCATTGAAATCTTACACGACCCTGTGAATTAGTCCTCAGGGAGATGCTAATGCATTGAAATTTTACATAACCCTGTAAATTAGTCCTCAGGGAGATGCTTATGCCTTGAAATCTTACATGACCCTGTGAATTAGTCCTCGGGGAGATGCTTATGCCTTGAAATCTTACTTGATCCTGTGAATTAGTAATCGGGGAGATGCCGACGGCTTGAAATCTTACAACACCCTGTCAATTAGTAATTGGGTAGATGCTAATGCCTTGGAAGTTTACATGAGGTGTTGATGCCATGAAATCTTACACAATCGCTTGCATTAGTAATCGGATAACCGACGAAGACAGTAATCTCACCTGCGAGAAGACAGTAATAATTAGGTATGTGCTGGGGTCTTGAAAGTTCACACAATTCGTCAGTCTCATCTGCTGGAAGTTTTTTATCGATGGCCTTCAATAAGTCCTATAAAAATGACTTGAACAATAGTTAACAAAATTACCTTGTTAGCTAATTTATTAATTATAACTTCATTCTAAGATTTTAAAAGACCAGAAATTCCTATCTTTCTTTTATTATAATTGAAACACCTTAATTTTAATTTTTACGTTCTCAGTCGAACTATCACAGCTTAACTGCTGCTGTGCTGTAACGTACTGATGTCCATCATGTCTGTGTCAATATTCTGCAACATTTTAAGTCAGTTTTTAAACTTCCTGTGCCACCATTTTATAATACAGACTTATATTGACCAAATGGATTGAAATGGCGTATATATAACTTATTTTACATTGTGCGGTCATGTCTTTCTGCCCTACATAGAGTGCGCATGCGCGAAATTTTACTTCCGTTACTAAGGAACAGGCCGCGTGTAAATTCATCTATATTGCTGAAACTTTGCATAGCTTTTTGATATTGTATATGCCACATGCGTGCCAAATTAAACCAAAACCCATACAAGATATACAAATATAAGGCAAAAAGTTATTTTAATATTTCACACTTTAAGTTTCAGACTTAAAACGTTGACGAATACGGGTACAGAAAGTGCAGATTGTGAGAGGCCCGAGACTGGTGGTTCGATTTACCTCCTTGAAGTGTTCTAAGAAATAGTGCTTCTTTGTCCGTTGCTCCATATACCATTGACAAATCTATGTATGAGGTGTGGCTGTTCACTTGTTGACGTATACCTGAAATGCAAAATGTTTCACGGTCGTTTATTTTTTCATAGACTTATTCAGGAATATGACAAAGCAGAATTTCCTGTCACATTAAGAATTTCCTGTCACATTATGAATGTCATGTCTCATTAAGAATGTTATTTAGATAATGTCGTTAAACTTTAAAGATGGCATTTAGAACTGAAGCTAGAAATGTAAATTGTAGTCTCATGTCATTTAGAAGTTGAAATGAAGTTAGAAATGCAAATGATAATGTCATGTCTTTTTGGGAGTTTGAATGGAAGCTAAAATTATAGGCTACGAAGGTGGTAATTCGCCGGACATGCCACCGTGGTCGAATATAGTCCATATCAATATATAGTGTCATTTTCCCGCCTGGTAAAGGCCGTTTCCATGCCAGATACAAGCATTATGCTTAATTGTAAAGAGGAATGTCTGCTGATGATTTTGAGCTAGGGTATATGCTTCTAATTTTATGTAGAAGCTGCTGGGAAAAATGAAAGTGGAAGTAGGTATTACCTGGTGTCTACCTACTATATTATTGTTTTCATCACGTGTCTCAGTCACGTGACCATGTTTTGCATTATGGCCAACCCAACTTTTTTGTTTTAGTTGTTGATGGTTAATTTATTTATTATTTTTTTTTTTTTTTTTTTTTTTTTTGGATTACCTTAAGACAGATCTTCAAGACAAGGGTAGACATACAAGAAGTGAAAGACTGGACGTGCTGATACAAAACTTGTTATAATTTATTATATTGTTGCTTTTACATAGAAAAATAGAAGTGGGGGCATGTAGTATCTTCTAACCAGAAATGTTAATGATAATGTCGTTAAGCAATATGCATAAACTGGTGAATAACCCCTATATCCATGTAAGTTTAGCAAATTTCTATAGCTATTTGTTTTTACTTTCGGGCGTTATAAAAAGAGTCGGTAGAGGAGGAAGCCAAAAGTACGAGTGTCCCGCATAACCTTGATCAGAGCCGGTGAGGAAGTTAACAGTATTGTACAGTCAAACCTGTGTTAAAGACCACCTCTGAACAGAGACCACCTGGCTCTAAAGACCACATGTTTTGTTTCCCATTTTAACATTTACAGTGTATTTTAACCTGTTAATAAAGACCACCTCCCAATAAAGACCACATTTTGGCTCTCCTAAGGGTGGTCTTATAGACAGGTTTGACTGTACTTACTCGCCGTATTTCAGACTTATACCACGCACTGGACACCACTGACATCATAACTGATGATGGGACAACTCTTCATTATACACCAATCAATTTCTTTATATGCTATGTATAACTTAAATTTTCCAAAATATTGTAATCACCAACGTACCTTTGCAATCTAGTCTTGCCTTCGACCTGCCAAAATTCATACATCCCCCGGGTGGAAAATACGGATCGTCCTGTGGTACTTCTATAGGAAAGCATGCAGGACTGTAAGAGTTGAGTGGTATATAAACAAGAGCTGTCACAGGAGACAGCGTGCTCGACTATTTCGATGCTGGATAGTGAAACTGGGCACATCTGAGGAAACTAGAGCTGTCACTGGAGTGTTTAATGACTCCAATTGTGGATGAAGATATTGCACAATAGCCTGAGTCTATGTCAAAAATATCAACTTAAAGTAATAAGAGAGGTAAAGATAAAATGTATCAAAACACTATATAAGTATATCCTAAGCAAAAAGGGGCATAATTCATTAAATATTGGTGCCAGAGTTGTGCACCTTGTGTCATATAGTGTGGGTGATGATGTTGAACAACTATTTTAAGTTTGAATCAAATCCATTCAGTAATAACAGAGACAGAGTGAAAGTGCATCAAAACTTTAACCTAAAATTCTAAGTAAAAAGGGGGAATAATTAATAAAAAAATTGGTGCCAGAGTTATGCCCCTTGCATCATATGGTGTGGGTGATGATGTTGAACAACTATTTTAAGTTTGAATCAAATCCATTCAGTAATAACAGAGACAGAGTGAAAGTGCATCAAAACTTTAACCTAAAATTCTAAGTAAAAAGGGGAAATAATTCATGAAAAAATGGTCCCACAGTTATGCACCTTGTATGATATGATAAGGGTGATGATGCTGAACAATTGTTTAAGTTTGAATCAGATCCATTCAGTAATAACAGAGATAGAGTGAAAGTGCATAAAACTGTAACCTGAAATTCTAAGTAAAAAGGGGAATAATTCATGAAAAATTGTGCCAGAGTTATGCATCTTGTGTCATATGATGTGGGTGATGATGCTGAACAACTATTTTAAGTTTGAATCAGATCCATTCAGTAATAACAGAGGTAGAGTGAAAGTGCACCAAAACTTTAACCTGAAATTCTAAGTAAAAAGGGGGAATAGTTCATGAAAAAATGGTGCCAAAGTTATGCATCTTGTGTCATATGATGTGGGTGATGATGCTGAACAACTATTTTAAGTTTGAATCAAATCCATTTAGTAATAACAGAGGTAGAGTGAAAGTGCACCAAAACTTTAACCTGAAATTCTAAGTAAAAAGGGGGATAATTCATGAAAAAAATGGTGCCAGAGTTATGCACCTTGTGTCATATGATGTGGGTGATGATGTTGGACAACTATTTTAAGTTTGAATCAAATCCATTCAGTAATAACAGAGATAGAGTGAAAGTGCATCAAAACTTTAACCTGAAAATTTAAGTGAAAAGGGGGGATAATTCATGAAATACTGGTGCCAGAGTTATGGCCCTTATGTCAGATGATTTGGATGATGATGAGGAATAAGTATTTCAAGTTTGAATCAAATCCATCAAGTAACTACAGAGATATGTTGAAAAAAGAGAAAGTGCACCAAAACTTTAACCAAGGTGGGGACGCGGAAAGACGCCGACGCCGACGCCGGGGCGAGTAGGACGGGGCGAGTAGGATAGCTCTCCTTATACTTCGTATAGTCGAGCTAAAAATGAGACAGAAAGAAAAGTGTATGTGAAATGGAATCAGTCCCTCTCTCTCTCTCATTTTATCAACGATTTCCGTTTAACATCAAAGTGTTAAAGTATCTATGCATTTATAATATTGACTGTAAATAAGTGTCAATCAAAATTTCTAAGTTGAAAAAGGGGCATTAATTTTAACATAATAAGTTATATTTATATTGTTTTATCTTCACAAATCAAAAACAATATAGGACTTAATGCAGAGCCCTGTGGAACACCTGCAACAACGGTTTCGGTATCAGATTTGCATCCAGGTCAACTGTTTTAGATATATTTAAACAGACAATATAAGAGGCACAACTGTAGTGAATATACTTACTTTTCCATGTCCTCTTTGCAACATTGTAAAGCTTCACCATCTGATCCTAGAAATGATATGGACATAGCATCACAGTTTGAATACATATATCGTCAAACCTCTCTATAAAGACCCCCCTTGAGAGAGCCAAAATGTGGTCAAATCTTTATGAAGCAGCCAACCAAGGAAGACAAACTACTGTAATTGCTTAAGACATGTTGAAATTAGATTGAAAGTTAGCTAACTGGATGTTTAAGGCAAGTGGCTGTCTAATACAGGTGACCATCAATGCCGGTGTAACTGTATAATAAAAACTAAATTCATAACTTTATAAAATGGGTTATCAAGTTTACTGTGGTAAACGCAAGATTATCCGCCAATGCATACAGTCACTTGCTAAAGGAGGTTTGATGACGACTGGTTCACTTAGTGTATATACGTTTTTCCTGTAAAATTATCTTTTCAACCCGGTTTTATCATTAGATCTAAGACTTCATTAAACGAATATCAAAACATCATTAAAGACATTAATTTTAATTTTGTCTTCTTTTTTAATTAAAGTGTTGGTCGCTCATATCGGAGTTTGCGGTTTTGAATCTGCAGGCCCGCCACAAGACAATGTTTTCTCAAAGGAAATAGACATAAGAAAAAAACTAATTCAGTTTTTTTTCCATCACCCAGCTTGAATAAAAACTCTAGAATAAACTAAGAAAATGTTCATAAGAGTTGAGTGTGTAGAATGTATAATTACTTTTAACTAATCCAGTCAGCACCATGTCATGAGCCAGCATCTGCCCCATCTGCATCATCATGTAACTTAACCGAGGATCGAACTTCATATCTTCACCAGCGCTGTGTATAATGTTGCTCACTTCACGTGCACTTGGTAGTTGACCGCTGCATCCCATAGTGCGTGGACTGTCAAAACCTGTTACAGTTTAAGTTTAGAAATATAGTTGACAATCGGTATTTCGAATTCCATGGCATCAGAGTTGTACATCGAGATAACAGAAGGTTGACTTTAAATGCTATTTTGTGCACCTGTTATCAGCAATGAACGGGACTTGAAAATATCTTCGAGATAGCCGGAATTTAGAGATAAGCGAGTTTGTGATATGGAGTCACAACTGTATTTGATAATTGTCGGCCTAATTCACTATAAATGCTGCATAAACCAGAATTCATTGAAATCATCGGCTATCATTACCTTGGTGTATTTTTTGTGACGTTTATAATGCTTCTGAAAAATATTAAAGTGGAATTATGTGCATTTTTAAAGAAAAAATCCAGCTGAAATAGATGTGTGTGTAAAAAGGGTGGAGGAAATCATGGCTTTTAACCCAATATACCAAACTCTTCCTGTTACCCGTACGAAATAATAACTTTCCAAATATGACTTTTCTTATTTTGACTGGGGCAGTCTTTTTTTAAGAAAAGTCAAACTGCATGCAGGAGTTGCTTCCCTTCAACTTCAGAAATTTCTACCTAAAGGTAAGGGAGATAATTGCGTAGAAGATTGAAGAAAAGAACTATTATTTTATTAGTCTGATTTTTTTCTTTCTAAAGCATCAACTTCAAATACTTATGTGGCATTATCATTAATTTAACACATTTAAATGCACAGCAACTGAAAACTGCTTTTATAAAACATTCACCAAAAACACACTATGTGCAGTAAGATGCGCATAATGCCACTGACGTCATTGATTGTATACTTTATTCTTGCACATTTAAAAAACGGTAAACTTCAATTTCATCGTGCTTTGTTTGTCCTTTTCGGTTTTTTTACTATACGCTACGTAACCATATATGTTTCCAGTCGCTGTTCATCAATCGTAGGACCAGTGAAAAATGTTCATGTTCATTTTCATCTTTAAAGGCATGCACGTTTAACTGATGCATATCTTTGTACAATACTTGCGTTCTATAATAAAAGCATGGGCATGCAGTCGTGGAACCCTTATATTATGTTTGTTAAACACAGAGTTTGTTATTGAAGTAATTTGGTATCTTACCATCATCGTATGCATTTCGCACGAGTCTGTTCTGAACCCTGTCTGATTTGCCCCACAATGGATTCCACAAATTATTACAAGAGCCGTCTATTGTGCGGTATTCATAACCGGAAGTACAAGATGGCGTCTCTGTTTCACATTCGGAGTCTACTACCGGTGCCAGTTGTGCTGCAGGTCTGAGAGGGCATTGCGGGAAAACGAACGAAGGATTACATCTGAAAGGGAATTTGCGAAAATCCCTTTTCAATCAGTTTAATATTTTACAGGGCACATTTAGTGGCTGGTGAACAAGTTTTGAGTCCGCATATCTTACAGTTAACATTTAATATATTGACCTCGTTGAATAATGATAATTATTATTATTATTATTATCATCATGATCATGATCATCATCATCATCATGTTAATTATTATTATTACAAAATTAGTGCTTGGATATATCTTTAGTTTTGATTGAAAATAGCGAGACATAGGCTAGTCAGACTTTGGTATAGAATGTATTTGCAACGATTTTACGCCGAGAAGTAATTGCACCGCACCAATTTGGTATTAAGCTGGTATTTTTGCATGAAATTAACTTGGGCCTACAGAAAGTAGATAGATAATGGCTAAAACTACATTAATACTCCCATTTTTTACGCAGTATACACAGATTGCATTCTGCTTGTTGACTTTTTTCAGTTACCTCTGAAATAAAGAAGGCTTACCCAAACATATTCCTCAAAGTTTCTGTGACTGAATAACATTTCTTCTTGCATCCTATGCCATGTTGTATAAACTGCATATCATCACATGTATACGGCACGGAGATATCACCTAAAAATATATATATGCACATTTGTAGACCCGAATTAATAATTTTTTCAAGTCAGAAATTTAGTCAACAGGTGAAGTATTATTCAGTTAAACGGAAAGTACCTCTCTTCTGATCAGTAAAGGTTTTAGTTCATGCTTTTAGGACCAAAAAGTAAGAAAAAAGCGCAGATTTTAGTCTACATTTCTGAATCTGAAAAGGCCAGGGATCCGATGTAAGATAAAGGAAACATTTCAAATACATGTATGTGTTACCGCTGTAACTTTGTGTTTTTATGGTTTAACCCTTAGCCTGCTGGCGGTAAGTGATTCTGCCTTTGCGACCAGTGCAGACTAAAAACAGCCTGCACATCCGTGCAGTCTGATCTTGATCTGCACTGTTCGCCATTCAGTCAGTATCATTTTGGTAAGCACCCCCTTTAACTGTAATGGTACTGTCCATATTGAAAGATGGACAAGTTCATTATAGAAATTTAGCAGGGTAAAGGTTAAAAAATGTCAGCAGGTAAATAAGAAAATATATTTTTTGAAAGCAGACGATTTGTACATTCCTCTAGCTAGCAATTCAGAGTAATCAGATATTGCTTTCCGTTTTCGTCTACATGATAAATCGACCAGTAAATTTTAAATCATTCCATTTGGTAAATTAAATCCAATATCTTTATTTTATTTCGACTTCTGAATTAGTTATAATGTACTTTAAGTCCAGTAATATTCAGAATATTGTTTCTTTCTAAACTGACTTTGGCAAAGTACTATGTTAGGCACTTACCGTTATAAAACATTTCCAGTACCCTTAATTTGGCAACGCTAAAGCAACTGTCAGACTGGCACGTGACGAGGTCCAGGGACAGAAGCAGCACTCCAGTTGTGAGAAGATATATAAGGTAATAACATCTTCCCATCGTCCACTGCTACAACCTGCTTGAAAATATACGAGACTTTACAGTTAGTTATTAAATTTAATAAACAGATTTTAGTTTTGCGTGCTTTGTTTGCAAATATAACACGGTTTTAAGTTCACGTGTTTTATTTGCCAACAAAGCACACAAAACTAAAATCTATTTCCATTCTAACATGTTCGAATAACACCAAGAAGGAACACTAATCTGGAATCCTTTTTAAGCGTAAATGGACGCATTACTTCCCAATAGCCAAAAGTAGGTCATTTTGCGAAACATGTTCTAATCAACAAGACAATACACGGTAAAATCCTTCTTTGTTTATATGAAATAAAATCTTAAAAGTGTTAGAATGTCTCTTTATTTAGTCTATAAATAAATAAAGCCATGAATCAAATTGATACTATTGAAATTTACTTTGCCTAAACTTCAACCTAGTCTTCAACAAGGTCCCCTTTAACGAGGTAAATCTCGTGTATGTATCAAAACAAAACAAATATATGTTTAAAGTCCCATAATCATTAACGTTTTAATTTTATGTAAAATTCCGATTAAGCAACTGTCTAAATAAAAGAAAGGCATATTTACATAGATAGAAAAGCATTAGTTTTAGTGTTGCACATGAGCGTATATAGTCATTGCCAGCCATAAAGGGAGGTAACAAAGAAAAAAAATATTGCCACATTTTTTGTTGTTGTTGTAAACGTAAAACGTGTCTATTTCTTGTTAAATCTGATTTTGTATTATAGTTTTCTCAGGCACGTGCTTTCCAAAAATTTGAATCTGAATTTGAGTAGAAAATGTTATTGAATCCATTGTTTATTTTTACCCCCCTTTATGTGTGTATATGTATAACTTCATGTGTAAAACTGACAGCATTACTTTTTTAACCATGTAATTATTAGCATTCTCTATTCGAATAGCTGCTATAGCTCTTTTACCATTAAACTGAAAACCTTATGAAACTTTAAAAGTCATTTAACATAATTATATTATGACTTCTATACCCGTTATTTAAAACTGAAAAGGATAGTTTTTGTTTGTTTTTAAATTGGATTTAAAAAAAAAAGCAAAATTCGTTTTTTCCACTTTTTAGACTTGGAACTTTTTAGACTTGGAACTTTTCTGGAATATATTTTTACAACTTCAACATGTAACTTTATATAATTTTAGAAATAACTCAACCACAAGGATAATTACAGTACAACTAATTATAAACACGCATATGCGCAATACAACACCAAAAATACAGGAAGAACATGGTCGTTATATAAACCGCATCTTGAACAGATTCGTTGAAATTATTTCTATATTTAAAAAATATATATATTGAGATGAGTTGCCTTGGGTAGTGTGAACTTATTGACATTTAGTTATTTTTTATTTCATCAGGTGTACAGTGCAAAGGGACACACTAAACTGAACACACCGCTGAAATAACACATGTTACCACATCCTCTTTGGTTATCATGTTAAGTGCTAATAACGTATGGCAGATAATGTCGGCGGGTCAGGTCGAAAATTCATCTTCTTTAAATGATTCAAACCGAATGTATAAATATTATTAACATTATCGTTTGATGTACTAAAACTCGGAGGGAGGGGGGCGGGGGAGTGGGGCGGGCAGTTAAGGGGAATCAATGGCCAAGTGGTTAAGGTTGCTGACTTCAAATTATTTGCCCCTTACCAATTTGGATTGGAGCTTTGCTCCACACGTTGAATACTTCATGTGAGGAAGCCATTCGGCTGGCTTACAGAGGGTCGATGTTCCAACTCAGGTATAATTGTGTGACGTTAACCCAACCAAAAAAATACTATCACTCGATCAAGATATTTTGTTTAAAATTACATTAGTCTAATTCATCCAAATCAAATTCTGTGACTGATGACGCGGTCAGTCATATACAAATTGATTAATCAGATTCTTTCATCGTATTTTATTTAGGTCTAATGCATCTAAATATTATTCCCTATATATTCTGTATAAAATGGTCAATATTCATACAGCTGTCACACATTGCTCGCACAATCTTTACCTCATTTTGAAGAATTCTCCTAAAACTGACATAAAATGGAGAGAAAAAGAAAAGGACTTGCAACTTCTAAGAGAGACTTTCTCTGTCACTTTTGCTTACTGCAAAATCAAATAAAAATCACATGCTGTGACCTGGTATTACTACTCACACGAAAATTGAGTTTTGCTTCACCAAATACAACCTTCTCTATCGTTTTTGTTTTCTAACAAATTTAAAAAATACACACAGAATGAAATTAAACAAGCAAATGAATGGTAGGAGGAGTGAGGTGGGGGAACAGTACAACTTTGTATGTTGATAAATATTCATGAAAGTCTGAAAAAAATAATAAAAAGGAAAGAATTTTTTTTTTTTTGGGGGGGGGGGGGGGGGAGGTTGGTCGGGGGGGGGGGTGTGACGAAAGCAAGGTGGTGACCAGGTGTGGGTACACAACTTCACATGTTTATAATAAATGTTCACGGAAAAGAATGAAAGAAGTTTTATGAAATTCTACCAATTGGTTGGTTTGTTATGTACAAATCTGTAGATTTTCAAATAATTTAAGGGCAATAACTCTTAGGAAAATTGACCAATTGAAAAAAAAAATGACATACATCATCAAAGTATGTTGATTCATATTTATTTTAAGTTTCATGAAATTCTACAAGCTTGTTACTGAGAAATGGCTGCAGACGTGGATTTTTCAGTAAATAAAGGGCAATAACTCTAAGGGAAATTGACCAATCCAAAACAAAACTTGATGGGCATCACTGCAGTATGTTGGTTCATATTTATTTCAAGTTTCATGAAATTCCACCTGCTAGTTACTGAGAAATGGCTGCGGACGGACATTTTTGGGCATTTTTCATTAAATCAAGGGCAATAACTCTAAGGGAAATCGACCAATCCAAAAAAAAACTTGACGGGCATCATCGCAGTATGTTGGTTCATGTTTATTTCAAGTTTCATGAAATTCTACCTGCTAGTTACTGAGAAATGGCTGCGGACGGACACACGCACGCACGCACGCACGCACGGACGTGACGGACGGACAACGCCATTTCAATACCCTCCTCCCGATTTCATCGGCGGGGGATAACAAAAACGAGACTTAATTTAGACCTATGTGGCCGGCCAAAGTTGAAAAAATAGCATTCACGGCAGTAACCTGTCCGCTCGCCATTATACGAAGAGACCAGACAGCCTTTAATATAGTTAGGCCTATACAAGAACAATGTTACAGGGGATCAATAACAGCCACCAATTCAAATGATAAAAACTAGTAACTTCCACGTTCTGACTTTCTCGTGCTTCATAAATCGCCACATTATTGGCCTGATTTTGTAAATATGTCCGTCATAGTTTTCCTAGAGACAGAAACTGGTGACAGTATAACCCAACACATCGGCATTTCCCCATTATTAACTTACAGAAAGCATTCCGGCGCAGAAAAAAAGAATAGTACAAAAGGGCGTTTCAAAAATATTTAGAATAAAACACGTAACCTTTATCTAATAATCCTCAATCCTGAATGAAATTCTTATATCCATACCCTGTCGGCAGGACTTCATATAATCACCGAAACGGTATTGCGGAAAACACCAGTTTATAACACAATTTCTAGCCAAGTTGTCACCCTATGGCAATATATACATGCCGCTATCGATAACTTATATTTTATGTAACTAATTCTAATTTTAATTTTGTGTATTGATTTAAGCTAAAATTATAATGAATTACGTTGCTAAGTTTTGCGGGAAAAAAATAGTGCTGATACGTTAGAAACGAGGACTGACGCCGTAAAAATAGTCCGAAACTTAAGCTTCCATAAACATTGTACACGTATTTTTTCTTCATTTCATTTCTCTTTTTACGAAATTCTTTGATTGAGCCAGTTCCGCTACACGTTTCTGTGCACACTCAAGTTTCTGTCCGCGCCGATTAAACTCCCACCAAAAAACGAGGTCAACGTATAGTATGAAAGTTGGCACCAAAACTCTGCGTCAGCCATAACCGCTTTAAATGTGTAGGTGCTACACACGGCTTTGTCATAATATCTGAGAATTTCAGTGCCTTTGTCGTAATGACAAAGTAGCCGGTAAGACCGCTCTCTATCAAACGATTTGTGGCATAATATCTGTGGTTTTAAAGAGGAAACAAACGCCATGGATTCGGAGACAAGAACAGAATCTTGTGTCAAAGTGAATTGGGACTAATCCTGTTTCAACCATTTATGTATATAGATGATGACTGAACAAGAGTGTCCAAGCCTGCCATGGCGTAAAAAAGGCACAGATGCAAATTTATCTAAATATAAAAAATATCCCTAAATAAAAGGGAAGTAATTCTCCTATTAAGTGCAGTATGTTAAAGGCAATTTCACAGGAAGGGAACTACTTCTTTGCAAACAATACTTGATATTGAAAGGATGGATGTATTACATGTAACCTGTTTAAGACACAAGTGTTTTACTTTAGGTGGTCAATCGCGATTTTACAATTGTACTTTTCGACAATTAAAATACTGGTCCGAACTGGCTAGTTATTGGAAGTAAGCCTAGAGATGTACACTTTGTATAGGTTTGGTTCAGGTCTGACAAAAAGTGCACTAGTTATTGGACGAACACGGGCAGAAAATAGCACGAACGCAACGCAGATTTTCGACCTAAATGGTACACCATAGTTGTCCGTTAACTGAGAACCCCGACCCAACAATCGCGAAGTTTTACAAGAGCACATTCTAAACGTGAGGTTATTTTCGATGTGGGTTAGCTGTGACAGGATACCAAGAGACATTATCAAGAAACACAAAAATCATTTGGGAAAAAAACGGGAGAAGTCCGTACAAGGATGTTACAAGCCAAGTTTGGCGACGATCCACCCAGCAGCTCATGAGAAAAAGACGCTTTAAGATATTTCTATTTTTAGCTCTTGTGTCTCCTAAAAGGGGACAAAAAAGGATCTTTTGTATCTTTACAAGTACGCTAAAGAACAAGTTTGGTGGAGGTCCATTAAATGGTTAATGAAAGCTTGTTTACAAGTTTTTTTTTCTATTTTTAACTCAGGCGGCCCATAACAGGGGCCAAGTAAAATCATTTGAAAACAGTCTGAGAGAGGATTTTACAAGAATGCTACAGACCAAGTTTTGTGAAGATATATCGAGTAGTTCTTGAGCAGAAGTAGTTTAAGGTTTTTGTCTGTTTTTAGCTCTAGCAGCCCCAAAAAGGGTCTAACAAAACCATTTGAAATAGGTTAAGAGATGTCCTTGCCAGGATACTGCAGATCAAGTTTGGTGTAATTCAAATCCCTGTCCGCGTTTTTTATTTGTTTTGGATTTTTTAACTTTTTGGTGATGTATTCCAGACGACTTACAATGAGCGAATGCTGCTTAATGGGTAAAATAAGTGAAACAAACGCAGCATTAAAAACAAACAAGTACAATAAAACTGCGTTTTAACTTTTATTTTACAAATAAAATAC
Organism: Mercenaria mercenaria; assembly: GCF_021730395.1. NCBI lineage: Eukaryota > Metazoa > Mollusca > Bivalvia > Venerida > Veneridae > Mercenaria > Mercenaria mercenaria. The sequence continues at coordinate 77,368,370 of NC_069371.1, forward strand.
ATCATATATTTAACAATTCCTTAAATAACAAAGCTAAGTATATTGTATATGTATAAAATGGAACCTAGCCATAGATGTATACTTCGATATATCAGAAGAATTACACACAAAATTTGCATTAAAATTTCCTAACTCAGCCAAGTATATTCAAAATTGCAAAAAAGAAATCCTAAAAGCATTTTATTTCCCCTATGGTGAAGCTGTCATATAAAAGAACTTTTTGAATTTCATTTCACTGCTTGTCTATGTAACGTAGAAAGTGTTTAAACAATCTTCCAAGATCACTGGACTTCAGTTTGTAGAAATAGAAGCGGAAGACCATTTATCTTAAGACACTTATAGATATAAAACAAAGTAACTTTTCAAAATATGGCAAGGGTGCAATCAGACCCTAAACATTTGATCTTTCTTATGTTCTCAACACCATATATCTGAAAATTAAAACAACATTCCAACAACACAGTTAAGAATTATAAATACTGAACCCAAAGTGAAAAAAAGATCTGTAATAAATTCCAGTTGAAAATTCTTAAACACATATAAATGTATAGTTCTGAACACTAATGTTCCTAAACATCAATAAAAACGTATGATCCTAACCACTTATATAAACATATACCGGTAGTTTAAAACACTGTTATTAATGTATAGTTCTTAACATTTATATAAATGTATGGTCCTAAACTCTGATATAAACATATTTTCGAACACAAATATAAACGTAAAGCATTACAGTTTGAAAAAAAAACTTGTATTGCAAAAAGAAAATGTGATTGTCAAAAAAAGCCAAAGTTAAACCTAGCAAAAGCTCATTAATAACTAGCTATCACTGATATTTTGATTCATCTAATGACTGCATGCTTTTGAGAAAAAAATGTATCTAGAACAGAATATATCTGCAGGCTTGACATTTTAGGAAGGTCCAAGGGTACGGACCACAGGATTTTTTTGTCTAGAATTCGTGCAGGAGCGTTTTAAGCCATATCTAGGACTAAACAAAAATTGTTTTAAAAGTACTACATGTATATATCTGAAAATTATGTGCAGGCCTAGGCATTCAGTGCCTACCTGGAACTATGCCCATTGACAATGTTTATGTGTTCCTATGGTAACAAAACCAAGCTTTCAGATAGGAATATTCTGTTAAAAGGAACTAATCAGAAAACTCAATTAAATGTAAATATGGAGTCTATGGATATGTAAACTCTCTATCTAAAGTTTTAGGGAAGAGCATAACACATCAGTATCTTTAAAGTAAAATGTGCAGTGTTTAAGTTTGATAGTGGTCCATTAGCAAGCAATACAAGCAAGCCTATTTAAACTAAAATCTACATCCTTTACCTGGCAAGAATACATGATCTGCATCACAAAAGTGTTTCCTGTGGCCATGAAATAACAATCTATACCCAATTTGCTGCTAGCATTCTACTTTTCCTTGCCATTAAGAAGGTAAGTGTTCCCTGTAGCCATGAAATAACAATCTTAACCTAATTTGCTGCTAACCTTCTACTTGCTATTGCCATGAAAAAAAGTGTTCCCTGTAGCCATGAAATGACAACCTCAACTCAATTTGCTACTAACATTCTACTTCCTAATGCCATTAAAAACAAGAGTTGTCACTAATGGTGACAAATGCCCTCACAGCACCTTGACCTTTGACCTGGTGACCCCAAAGTCAGTAGGGTTGGTGTACTCATAAAGTATTATCAGCATGTAAAGTTTGAAGGTCCTGGGTGCAGTGATTCGTGAGTCAAGTGCCTTCATGCAAAAAGTTAACGTTGGCCCCTGTGACCTTGACCTTTGACCTGGTGACCCCAAAGTCAGTAGGGGTGGTGTACTCAATAAGTACTATCAGCATGTGAAGTTTGAAGGTCCTGGGTGCAGTGGTTCGCGAGTAAAGTGCCTTCATGCAAAAAGTTAACGCTTGCCCTGTGACCTTGACCTTTGACCTGGTGACCCCAAAGTCATTAGGAGTGGTGTACTCAATAAGTACTATCAGCCTGTGAAGTCTGAAGGTCCTGGGTGCAATGGTTCGCGAGTAAAGTGCCTTCATGCAAAAAGTTAATGTTGGCCCCTGTGACCGTGACCTTTGACCTGGTGACCCCAAAGTCAGTAGGGGTGGTGTACTCAATAAGTACTATCAGCATGTGAAGTTTGAAGGTCCTGGGTGCAGTGGTTCGCGAGAACAGTGTCTTCATGCAAAAAGTTAACGTTAGCCCCTGTGACCTTGACCTTTGACCTGGTGATCCCAAAGTCAATAGGAGTGGTGTACTCAATAAGTACTATCAGCATGTGAAGTTTGAAGGTCCTGGGTGCAGTGGTTTGCGAGTAAAGTGCCTTCATGCAAAAAGTTAACGTTGGCCCCTGTGACCTTGACCTTTGACCTGGGGACCCCAAAGTCAGTAGGAGTGATGTACTCAATAAGTACTATCAGCAGTGAAGTTTGAAGGTCCTGGGTGCAGTGGTTCGTGAGTAAAGTGCCTTCATGCAAAAAGTTAACGTTGGCCCCTGTGACCGTTACCTTTGACCTGGTGACCCCAAAGTCAGTAAGGGTGATATACTCAATAAGTACTATCAGCACGTGAAGTTTGAAGGTCCTGGGTGCAGTGGTTCGCGAGTAAAGTGCCTTCATGCAAAAAATTAACATTGTGACTAACGAACTAACTGACAGACAGTTGAAAACTAATATGCCTCCCTTCGGGGGCATAAAAACAAGTGTTCCCTGTAGCCAAAAATAACAATCTTAACCAAATTTGCAGCTAACATTCTACTTCCTATTGCCATTAAAAACAAGTGTTCCCTGTAGCTATGAAATGACAATCTATATCCATATTGCTGCTAGCATTCTACTTCCCCTTGCCATTAGTGATACAAAAATAAAGTGAAAATATGTGCAATTACTATACGATAAAGTATTCAGCATAAAGAACTCACTAAGGATCTAGTTCCAAAAATGTACACCTAATTATATAATTATAAAGTACTAAAAAATTCATAACAATGACTAAAAACACGAAAAACAAGTGTAAGATATGTACATGTATACAGTGATACAAGGCATGTCATGTACATGTACACAGTGATACAAGGCATGTCACGTATATGTACACAGTGATACAAGGCATGTCACGTACATGTACACAGTGATACAAGGCATGTCCTGAACACAAAAATACAGAAAGCTGGATATGTATACACAATGTCATGTATATAGTCTTAAATAACAGTGAGCAGTATATAAACAAGCATACATGTACAAAGGCACGAGGATATAGTAGAAGCATTGTAAATTTATCACTTGATTATTTGGGAACATGAAATACAAATACAATGGCTGAACGGAAAATTGTCATAAATCACTGAGCTTAAAGAACAAGTTACAGAAGTTCTCCGTTTCAACCTCTAAAAGTGTACCAAGAAATTACAGAAAGATTGCAATTTTATTTAGTAATTTTTGTACACAACATTTTTGATCAGTGTACATTGTTAGCAGTACAACTAAGAAGAAATAAGGATAACGCTTGCCTTTGATATGTGACAAGAACTGTGCTATCTAACCAAGATATAAAATATACATGTATAGTATTTTTATAAACTATCATATATATTGTATAACTGAATGATGTTCGTCTCTGTAAAAGGAGTGATTTAATCAGCACTCTTAACACTTTTAATATATAAACAAATAAGGAATTTTACCATGTATTGCCTTATCGATTAAAACATGTTTGCAAAATGACCTACTTTTGGCTATTCCGCCTAAAAAAGGAGTCCAGATAAGTATCCCTTCCTGGTGTAATTTGAACCTGTTAGAATGAAAATAGATTTTAGTTCTGCATGCTTTGTTGGCAAATAAAACATGTTTTTTCGTTCAGATGCTTTGTAATTCATCATTCAGGCCTTTGTGATAAGATTAGTATGCATCTGAACTCAAAACCATGTTTTATTTGTCAACAAAGCATGCAAGACTAAAAAAAATCTATATCCCAAACTGAAAATGATTTCAGGTGATATCAACCAATAAAACTGAAGTTTAAAGATTTCATGCAGAAGCAAGAAACCCAGAGTAGGCAGGACTAAAAAAAAATCTAAACATACTTAAACCAAACCTGAAGCAAATTTTAATTACCTGTTAAATTTCACACACTCTAATTAACTGGGGCAAATTAAGTTCTATAAGTCAAAGGTTTGTGACAGGCAGTAAAATATATATTACATCCACAAAAACGGTAAAATGGCCATTAGCCCTTCCCTATAAAAATTCATACATGTTAATTAATAAGACGTGTCGTCAAACATTTCTCCATTTCAATCCGGTATGTTATTAATAATTAATAGTACAGGTTTGTAAACTACCTATTTCTCACAAGTACTGATTTTTGATACAAAACAAACATCTGAGCCACGTCATCAGAAAACCAACATAGTGCATTTGTGACCAGCATTGATCCAGACCAGCCTGCGCATCCGCGCAATCTGGTCAGGATCCATGCTGTTCGCTTTCCTACAGAAAGGCATAAGCAAACGTCAAAAAAAATGATCTTGTTCAAAATGTGACGTTTTAACAGAAACAAAGCAATTGTACAATATTAACATGATAAGACATATTGCCTGCAACACATATATATTGCACATACTTTTATCATTTCAGTTAAGATGTAGCATTTATGTCAAAGCTGAATTGGTAGGGTAATTTAAAGGAAAGGAAATGAAAAAATAAATTTTCATAAATTACAAATATATTTTAACAAGGTACATTTTGACATGATGTAGCTCCAAGATAACACAAAGAAGTGATTATGCTAAGATTTATTTCAGATCTACCAGCTCTATCACAACATCTCCCTAGTACATTTATACAGCTATGTTTGGACCTGATTGCTTTGTATCTCTATTATAACACAATTACACACATACTGTGAAATAGTCATATTCTTGGGCAGATTAATTTTTGCAGATTTCATGGTTGATCCAATCCACAAAATTAAATCCAAAAGAAAAACTAAAATGCCCATTCATTTTATGTTCGAAGGCTGAAATCCTAAAATCTTTATCCAAAGAAACTAACTTTGACCAAAGCCACGCAATTCCACGCCCACAAGCTTAAATGATTTCACAATATGAGCCGTGCCATGAGAAAACCAACATAGTGGGTTTGCGACCAGCATGGATCCAGACCAGCCTGCGCATCCGCGCAAAGGCAGAATCAATTGTGTCCAGCATGATAAGGGTTGATACAAGCAACCTTGGTACAATCACATTATGATGGGCAAGAAAACATGGAACACTGGTTATATACATGTACTGTGTATAGGTCCCCCACATCCCCCATAAATACACATTAAAATACGGCATACAAATATATTTAACACAAACAGGAACCAAAATTTCGTGCTACACAGAAATTATGGATGCTAGATGGATTATAAACTTCAAAAGCAAATCCTTACATACTACTGTCTAACAACCCACCATTTATCCAATTATACATATGATGGAGATGAAATAAGGTCTGTTTTTATACAAATAAAAACAACCCCAGAAAAAGGTCATAGAAACTGGAACTTGCTTATGCTATGAACTTGCGTTTTTAATGGCATACATAGTGCGGATATCTTACATACATTGTATAATATATATGTCAACATGATTTTATGTAAGGCAACTAAATTTAATGTAAATTAAATTTAATTTACAAATATAAGCTATGTAGCACATAATTTTTTTTAAAGTTGATGAACTTGACATATATCCTGTAGCAACTGAGGATTTCATGAATAACTGCATGTTTATGAAATGCATTGAAGTGGTTCTTTTCTTAATTTCCAAACTGTACTTGTGAAAACAAAGAGATCAATTTCCTTATGCAGTCAGGATATCCATGACCACATGAAAACTTGTAACAACTACTTGTACCAAATTTCGAAAGCATTCAAAATCAGTGTTCAAAATAGTACATGTACATAATTATACACAAGTAGTGTGGTTACCAACAGTTCATCAGATTTAATGCCTTTTCTCACGTACACATATTAAATTTTATTCAATCAGAAATTTATTTGGTACAGCAAGCTGAGCGTAATGACATTTTGTTTTTCTTACTAACTCAAATTTTATTGCTTTTATTTACATTGTTGTAGTTAATATATAATTTGATTCAAGAAGAAAGAAACACAAATGCAAAAATTAAATTTGCAAAAATGAGTTTACCCTTGAACCACCAAAATTTTCACTCCCAAAAATAATCAGTTATACAGTAGGGAACATGCTGACATACAGAGTGGTGTTCTTCCAACTACTGTAACCAAGGACAAATCCAAAAGTGGGTGCAGGCAGAGCTCCTTATCTCTTTAAATCCGGCAAGCATACATTTTCCATAGCCGAAGAGTATTCAATCATTTCAGAGAAAACTTTCAGCTCTCTTTATGCCCAAAACTTTTATATCAATAGTATTTTTAATTGCAGTAATTAAAAAGCTATTAACTTTGTCAAAATTTACAAATTTTAAGATGCCATTATGTCATATATCCATGCTCAAATTATGTCAAATATATTCCAGACTACACATACCAAAAACATCCCACCCCCACAACCCCCTTTGAAACTGTGTGCCCCTTTTATTTAAAATCCTAGATCTGGCCCTGGTAACTGCATAAATAAAAGTCATACATTAATTTCTACTTAACCGTGTATACAAAGACATATATAAAATAGATACAATATAAACATAGCTTGCATACAATATCATTAAGGCATGCATTATGTTATGATATGTTTCTTAACTTATATCTGTTTCATCTTGCAGTCAAAACTGCCTCATTCCTGTATTTTCAACATGCAACTGTAAAAATCTGTTAAAAGATCACAGTGGTTTAAAGATTATACACGCTAGTTTAAGAACCCCTTATGCGACTTTAAGCTATGAAGAAAAGGCAGTTCACAATCAGTCTCATACAAGTATTACACTGTAATAAGTAATAAAATAATGGAATATTTGCCCCCCTCCCCACCACACACACCCCCTTTTTTCAAGGCAATTGTTTGAACTAGTCATTATCAGTAGCTAGTCCAGTTTTATTTACAACATATTTATAAATCTTTACTGCTTATACATATATAATGAAGACATTTATGTAACAAAATACAAGGTATTTTCAACAAACATTTTACTCGTTATTAAAACTGTATCTTACTAGCCTAACAATGACTAAAATATTGACCACGAGACCATCCTGATGTGGTAGGCTATATGTGTGTGTTTGCCAATCAGGAAACCATCCTCTTAACCAACATTTGTTCCCTGTATTTTTTCACATCTCGCTGTAGTGACATTGGCCAAACCTGGGGACCATCCTTTTAACCAATATTGGTCACCTGTTTTTTTTCTCCGCTTCATGTTAACAGGAATGTGTTTGTAACATGAAAACTAGGAATTAAGCTGTTAGTTATTCCAAAGCCAGTTTAAACTAAAAGAATCCATTTTCTCATTTTTACATTTCCTATTTAATGAGCACTGGCTTATTCTATGGAAATAGCCACATAACTGCTAGGGACCAGCCATCAGTTTTTCTATTTTCAAATTAGATTCTGGTATAATTTGTTCTATAAAAGGCCTATGCAGCTGGCCACATGAGAGCAAGTGCTGGACCATCTTTCTTAAAAACTGGTCCTCCGTTTGCAGCAGTTGACTTGATAACAAGCTGCCGTGACTTGTTGCCTAGGTTACACTTGGGCTGTTTACTGACTGTTACCTGTAGTTGTCTGTGATTTCTGAAATGTACAAAACAATCTACATATTTCTTTTTTCTATTGTTATGCTAATTATGTAATTATAATTATAAGGGGAGACTTTGGTCAGTTATCTCCCTTTCATACTCTATTAAAGTAAAATAGGTCCTTTCATTTGGATTACTCTGCTGTTATCGCTATGTTATTTGTAACAATATGATGCAAGTGAAGCTAAGATATTGATCATCATGACTTAATTTAATAATGCCTTCAGATGTATACTGATATACTGATTTGTAATTTTATAGGAAACTTTAAAATATTTCTTTAACTGATAGATTTTTCATTGGTAATGATAGTTTTGTGGGTACATTCACAAACGATATTTCAACTTTATCTCCAGATCTCCGGATAAAAGTTACATATGATTAAAATAGTAAACAGGTTTTGTTTAATTAAGACTACACCTGACCCATAGTGTATATGTTACATAAATTGCTTCAAAGGAAAAGATACTGTAAGATATGACCAAAGAATTGTTTATGGCACTGTGTACATGTGGATTTAGACTGTAAAATCTGTTTATTGAGTAAAATGCTATTTTTGTATGTAACTGTCAGTCACCCATCACTCTCCCAGGATCACTTACAACAGCTACACAATAAACTAACACTTAACAGTCACAGATCAAAGATGGTGAACAAACAAACTGTCAGTTGTTACTAAGATTGTTTTTTGCCTGCATGAAAATCTGGACCTGGGCCTGAAAGCGTCAGATTACAGATCCATGGGTTTTAAGATGGATCTTAGACCTGTTATCTGACGCTTACAGGTCCAGCTCCAAAGTTGGATCCTCGTGCTGCCAAAAACCTTAGTAAAGACTGTAAGGTGGCAGGCTATAGTGTGACACATTACAGAAACAAAGACATTCAACTGCCAATAAACTACACATTACCTCTGCCACTGTCTTGCCAATATTCCTACAACTGCCAATAAACTACACATTACCTCTGTCACTGTCTTGCCAATATTCCTACAACTGCCAATAAACTACACATTACCTCTGTCACTGTCTTGCCAATATTCCTACAACTGCCAATAAACTACACATTACCTCTGCCACTGTCTTGCCAATAAACTACACATTACCTCTGCCACTGTCTTGCCAATATTCCTACAACTTCACCCACTCTCTCCTCTTTACTAGGTGTATGTAAACACACAACAAGGTCATTGCCATCAGTCAGGTGAAACACAATTAACTGGTCCGCATCTGGACTAATCGTTAATCCCGACAACTGTAAATAGTTCAAAATTCAACAGTAAGAGATAATAGGTGTTATGATTTAAGTACAATATGTCAGTCTGTCACAAACATATCCAAATAATATGGTACCGTATATTAAAACCATTGCTGTTATTATAAATTTTCTCACCTATGCTGAAGTGTGAAATTTTAGTTTTATAGATTATTCTAATTTATTCTAACTCAATTGTGATGAAACCTTCAAGCTTATTTGAACCACTCACAAGTCCGCTTTCTGAAAAATCAGCACTGGAGTCATAAGATATGGTTCAGTTTTTGGCTATTCAACTTCACACTTGCCCTAAATTTAACCAAATGTAAGAGTCTTCAGACAGACTTACCTCTTGGAATGGTATAATTGCTCTCATCGGCTTATACTTTTTCTTCGGGTCGAGTTTATAGATCCCCTTGTCCGTCAACACAACAGCCCTGTCTGCACACTGGTTGTGTTTGTTTACCTAAAAATAACATTATATTGTAAGTAGGGCACGAGAAGTGATGTGATATTATGTAATGCTAAATACCATTCCTGTCACTTATTATTCCTAATAAACTGCCAGATTTTACAAACTACACATATCTGAAACAAGAAACTAGAAATGTTTCTACTGAACATGGGTGTCCCATGAAATACCATCTAAGTGTATGATCTATAAAGAAATTACCAGAACAATTTTTAATAATCTGGGAATCCAAATATTGTAATAAATTTGTTCACAAACATACAGTTGCAAGTCGATATCTCAAAATCGCTTATCTCAAAATACTGTAAAATCATTAAATTTCGTGGGCATGAAATTTCGTGGTTTTGGTCAAAACAGCAATTTCCTGGGGATATGAATTTGTGGATTTCAACTTTTGAACATGAAATGGATGGAAATTTTACATGTTTGTTGGGATTAAATTTCGTGGACTGACTCAACTATGAAATCCACGAAAATTAGGCCCCCACGAATATTAATGATTTCACAGTACCAGCTATCTCAAAGACATTTTCAAGTCCTGTCCAGATAACACATGCACAAAATATCCTTTTATTAATAAGTCAAATTTTGGTTATCTCGAAGTAAAATGCCCCATACCTTGGAAAATCGAGATACTGACTTCCAACTGTGTTTATCTGTCTTCATGACTCATTACTGTACAACCAAGAACATGTGAACTATGGAAATCCTAGTTGTAGTGTGTAGGATCAGACTGTTTTTGGTTTTGTTGGGTCAACATCGCACCAACACAATTATAGGCCATATAGCGACTTTCCAGCTTTGATGGTGGAGGAAGACCCCAGGTGCCCCTGTGCACTATTTCATCATGGGTGGGTACCTGGGTAGAACCACCAACCTTCCAAAACCCCGCTGGATGGCCCCCTGAATGAGAAATCGTGCCCCAGGGAGGTTTAAACCCCAAAACCCAGTGGGGGGCAAGTAAATCAAAGTCAGCGCCCTTAACCACTGGGCCCACGGAGGCCCCCGTAGGATCAGACAGAGAAATGAAACTATTAAGGATGTCAGATGGTAAGAACCCCCGGGAATACTGAGAATACACCCTTACTGGAAGAAAACCAAACAAAAATTCTAGTATTAATGCTAGAAAAACTTAAAGATTAAATGTGTTTTTTTCTTGGGTTTAACGCCGTTTTTTCAGCAGTATTTTCGTTATGTAAGGGCCGACGTTAACCTAACCGTGTTCCCGGTTTGTCCAGTAAAAACCCTGTTCCCAAAAGTAATCCCAAAATTCCCACATAAATCAGAGGTGAGGTCAAAGTCAGACCGATGTTTTTTTATAAAATGTCATGGAGAACATATGCCTGGCCAAGGATCGAATCAGACCCCGCAATTGAGATCTGCATCCCCCTATTGAGCTAACCCGGCGGGCAACGTCTAATGTGTTTTTCAGAGGGCAGAGAGACTACTTTTAGCCAAAATTACTCTCAGCCCTACCTTTTTACAGTATGGAGAAAATGCCCTTCGAGAATCCATCGTGTGATTCAACGTGTTCATTTTTGTGACAAAATTACAGTCAAAGGGGATTGTTTTTGTCTGAAATAGACAGAAATGTTTTCACTCTAAAAAATTGTACATTTTTAAAAATTTTGCATAAAACTTAATTGATTTTTTAAAAATTTTGTTGTTTTCGATTGATGCTTTTGTTTTTAAGACCCAGTTCATCACAAATATGTTACAATAAAAAATAACTTTAAAATTTCACCATTTTTCAAAACCCATGTTTTTCTTGTTTTAAAAAATCTTTGTTTTAAATGAATAAACTATTTGACACAATCAGTTTTTAAAAATTTTAAACCCAGTATATTTTAGCTTTTTTTTTCAAATTGTTTTAAAAGTTGCTTTCTTCCTCCAAAAGTTTTTTACTAAAAGCTATTTTCCTAGCAAAAAAATAACATAAAACACAATTTCTTTAAGAATTCAGATGGAAACTTATGCCACATTACCTGGCAAGGAAATTTCCCTTTCCCCATTTCCGTTTTTTCCCCTCTGGCCTCTGGCCTTTGAGAATGTCGTTTTCCCGAGCATTTCAACGCGTCCTGGCCACTTTCTGGGAAGTTACGCAATATAGTTTGCCCCCCACCTGAAAGTACACATACGAAAAAAAGACATTATTTACTTTTTTTTTCTGATGGTCAGACATTTTCCATAATGCACACATTGCTTAATCCTGTAGTTAATTTTTTTTCAAAAATATTACTATTAACCCTTCCCCTGCTAAATTTCTAAATGAACCTGTCCATTTTTCGTTTGGGGACAGTACCTTAACTGTTAAAAGGGGTTGCATCCCAAAAAGTACGACAAATGGTAACAGGCAGTTTATGATCAGACTGCATGGATGTGCAGGCTGTTATGCCCTTACGGGTCGCAAAGCAGAATCATTGTGTCCAGCAGAAAAGGGTTTAAACACTAAAAATACTGAACTCAGCTTAAATTTGAAGAACTAAAAAGTAAAACTTTTAAAATTTTAAACCTTTCACATCGTTTTTCCCCCCCTTCTTGCACTTGCACTTTTTAATCAGTTAATCCTTGCCTGCTGGTGGCAATGATTGCTTTTGCGACCAGTGGACCAAGACACCCCCCCAATCCGTCTGCACTTTTCCCTATTCAGTCCATAAATTTTTCGTGAAATCCCTTTAAATAATAATGATGCTCCCCAAAATTGTATGAGGGCCAGTCCATTAAAAAATTTTTGGGGGGTAAGGGTTTTTTAAGGGCGTGAAATGTTGTGCTTTTTGGCCAAAAAATGGTTTTTTAGGGTATGTATTTGGGATTTCAAATTCGATTAAAAAATGGGAATAATGTTGTAGAGATTTAATTTTATGGATTTACAACCAAAAAAATAATTTGCCTGTGATTTTTAATGCCCTGACATTTTATCATTTTTATCATTAAAATGTAAAAATATATGGGGTGCGGAAAAAACCAACAAGTGGGTTTGCGACCAGCATGGATCCAGCCCAGCCTGGCATCCGCGCAGTCTGGTCGGCTCCATGCTGTTGCTTTTAAGTCATTGGTTTGGGAGAAACTGTTAGCGAACAGCATGGATCCTGCGGTCGCAAACCCCTATGTTTGGTTTCTCATGGGAGGGTCATATGTCTATCAAAAACAGTCTGTTTTTACATCTAAAACATAAAATGTTTATGGTATGGGGAAAAAAATAACTTCCGACAACATCAACAGCATATGACCGTGCCATGGGAAAAAACCAAAAATAGTGGGTGTGCGACCGCTGGTCCAGACCCGCCTAGCATCCGCGCAGCTGGTCGGATCCCTGCTGCCGCTAACGTTTCTCAACTCCAATAGGCTTTAAAAGCGAACAGCGGAGCCCGACCCGATGCGCGGATGCGCAGGCTGGTTGGATCCCGCTGGTCGAAACCCACGTGTTGGGGTTTTCCCCGGCAGGTCATATATTAAACATATCAAAAGTGTAAAAATTTTATTTGTTGTGTTTTTAAAATCTGAAATTTCGCTATAAAAACCCTCTTTGCTGGAACCCGCCTATTTCACATGCACAAACTTTTTTTAAAAAAAGGTTAAAAGGGGGGTTTTGAAATGCTTCCTCTGCCAACCTTATAACCCAGTTTTTTTAAAAAGAGTTTACTCCTTCCTTTTATTACCTATTTGGGATTCTTCAATTAGCTACCCCCTTCTGTTAGAACTTTAGGCGGCGGCGGCCATTTAAGCTCTTCCCCTAATCCCTCATCTTTTTCCATTTCTGAAACAATGAAATCTCAGGTTGTGTATAAATGAAACTAAAAAAACAAAAAAAATTTGGCCGCCTGAGAAAAAACTAGGCGTTGGCGACCACATGGATCCCGGGCCCGCCTCGCATTGCGCGTTGGTCGGATCATGCTGTTCGCTTGGTTTCTCTAATTGCAATAGGCTTTTAAAACGAACAGTCGGATCCAGTGGTCCCCCAAAACACTATGTTGGTTTTTCATGGCGCGGCTCATATGATGGTGTCTATACCATCTAAGGAAAAACGCTTGTAATCTATTCTAACAGCAAAAATTTTTCCCGTCTTACCACAGTACTAAACAAGCAGACAAAAATTTTCCCCCCGAACCTACAGAGGGCCCTTTTCTTTGGGAAAAAAAAATTCAAAAATAAAAAAAAAAAAAAAAAATGATTAATCCTTTTAAATTAAATTTGGGAGAAATCCCCAAAAAATTGTCGAAAACGTTTTTAATTTAATTGGTTTTTTCATCCACTACCCGTTGTGTTGTCACTTAAAATAAATTGGGATAAGGGACCTATTCACTTTTTAAGGTGGACGAACAAAAACCCAGTGTGTCTCCCAACATTATCTACGGGCACTCAAGCAGACTTGGCCCCTCTGCAAGCAGTGGGAAGTTATCCCCCCCCAGGACAGAGGGAAAAGGTCTAAAACATCGCACTTTCCCCCTCTGCCCCAAAAGGCTATACCCCACTTCTTTTAACAGAAAAAGCCTATTACAGATTTTTAAAAATGATGACATCTAACCACTGTTTTGCAGAAACATTCCAAACATTATAAAACCTCCATGAAACCCACTTGAAGAGATCTTGATCTGTGAATTTCGCGAAGTTTGTAGGTCGGAATCTTACATGATGAAAAGATCGCACGCTCGCTTTTCCTTCCTTCTTGCATTGCCCCACGCCACATCTTAATAGAAAAACTTTTGTTAACCGACCAGGGAAACACTGGAATAGAAGTTAACAGTAAAGTAAAATCCGCAAAACCATTGATCTTAGGGAATCGACATACCCCATATCTTTAAATTGGTGAACTAGGCTCCCCTAAAATTAACCCTACCTAGAGATGTGCATATAATCATGCATGTCAAAAAAAAAAAAAAGGTACTGTAAAACTAGAAGCCAACGGGCAACATGTCAAGCTCGCCCTCTGACCCCTAACTGTGACCTTGACCTTTGAGATAGAGTCCGTCTCATTGAGTTAAACATCCATGCCAAATATAAACAAGCAAATTCGATGAATTGGTATCCCCCGCCGAAAGGGTTTGTATTGAGGAATGGCAAAAAGATATATCCGGCAAAAAGTTAAGGATGTTAATAAGAAGCAAATAATTTCATTAGTCAAAATCAATTTAACAGAAAACAAATGTTTAATTAAAGAGTACATAATAAATGTATGATACTTTGATCCTGACTAAAGAATTTATTTTGAATGGGATATGCTTACTGTAATAAGCTTAGCTTTTAAAATTAAATGCAGTTAATTGAAATGTGAGCTTGAAGTTTAACTGGAACGAAATGTTGTCTTTGAGTGGTTTGGCACCAGGTGTTGCTGTTTAACATGTACATTTGAACTTAAAAGAGCAGATGTCCTTGAGAGAATACAGGTAAGATATCTTGAACATGGCTGAGGGCAAGGTTTGTGCAGTCATAACATAACATGTAATGCTGAAGGTCTGAACATTTAAAAAAAAAAAAAAAAAAAAAAAGGGAATGGAAATATATATATCTATATAGATATATTTAGTTTAGGGGGTGGGGTGCAGAGGAACGGGGAGAACAAAATTTCACATGTTGATTATAATCATTGATTGAAAATCAAAATGAAAAAAAAAAAAAAAAAAAAAAAAAAAAAAGGTGAAGTTGGGTGGGGGGGTGGGGGGGCGGCAGAGGATGCATGATCAGTTGTGGGCATGACTGGGTGGAGAAGTGGGGTGGGGGAATGGTTCAACTTGAAAGGTTTGAAAAAAATCTAAAATAAGAAATGAAAAAAATTTTTTTTTGGGGGGGGGGGGGGGGGGGGGGGGGGGGGAAGGGGGGGTGGGGAGGGGGAGGGGGTGTGACCAAGGCAAGTGGGTGACCAGGTGTGGGTTCGCAACTTCACATGTTTATAATAAATGTTCACAGAAAAGAATGAAAGAAATTTAATGAAATTCTGCCAAATGGTAAGTTTGTTATGTACAAATATGTGGATTTTTAGACGATAAAAGGGCAATAACTCTGAAGTTACAAAAGAAATCCGTACAAAATTGTCTGTGCACAACCACATTATAGTGCTCTAAATTCTGTTAAAGTTTCAAAGTTCTAGGTCAAATATATCAAAAGTTATGATGCAGAAATTGCCACATCTATAGATCTATAGTACCCTACATAGTTAACACTAGAAACTTCTAAGGGCCATAACTCTGGTGTTACTTGGGCAATATGTCTGAAACTTGATGGGCCCCATAACCTCACAGTGATGAACATGTATATGAAGTTTGTTTGAAAAAAATCTAAAATAAGGAATGATTTTTTTTTACTTTTTAATTTTTTTTGGGGGGGAGGGGGGAGGGGGATGGGGGGGAGGTGTGTGATCAAGGTAAGGGGGTGACCAGGTGTGGGTACACAACTTCACATGTTTACAATAAATGTTCATAGAAAAGAATGAAAGAAATTTAATGAAATTCTACCAAATGGTAAGTTTGTTATGTACAAATAGTGGATTTTTATACAATTAAAGGGCAATAACTCTTAATTTACATATAAATCCGAATGAAATTGTGTGTACACAACCACATTATGGTGATCTAAATTCTGTTTAAGTTTCATAGTTCTAGGTCAAATATATCAAAAGTTATGATGCAGAAATTGCCATATTTATAGCACCCTATATAGTTAACACTAGAAACTTCTAAGGGCCATAACTCTAATGTTACTTGGGCAATCTGACTGAAACTTGACGGGCCGCAAGAACTCATAGTGGTGAACATGTATATGAAGTTTTAAATAAATATTCCCAACCATTTCCTAGATATGGCTCCGGACGGACGGAAAGACGGAAGGACGGACGGAAAGACGGACAACGCCAAAACTATATCCCTCCGACTTTCGTCGGAGGATAACAAGATTCGTCAATGCATGTCAGTTATGGGTCGGACAAGATCTGACATGAACTTTGACCTCCAACAGTGACCTTAACCTTTGAGATAGGAACCTGGGGTTTGCACAAGACACTCTGTCTCACTGAGGTTAACATTCATGCCAAATATAAACAAGATTCCTCAATGCATGTCAAAGTTATGGGCTGGACAAGATCTGACATGACCTTTGACCTTTGAGATAGGAACCCGGGGTTTGTGCATGACACTCCGGCTCACTGAGGTTAACATTCATGCCAAATATAAACAAGATTGCCCCATGCATGCCAAAGTTATGGTCCGGACAAACAAATCTGGACGGACACACACACACACGGACGCACATGCACCGAACAGCCATTTGTATGACTATGTCTTCCCTTCCACAAGCAGGCTCGACAAAAATCTTTTAATTTCAAGGGGATATTATTTTTGTAGTTTTGCCCAAGATGACTATTTCACGGCTATATCAATTTGTGGAATTTAGCTTCTGAATATAAAACAAATGGGGGTTGTATGTGTTTGTTGGGATGTAATTTCATGGATTAACACAAGCACGAAATACATGAAAATTAGTCTCTAGCGAATATTACAGATTTTGCAGTATACCTACTTCTGTCTATAATGTTTAATGATTACCAACAATAAATAGTGATTTGATCAGATCTGACTGTATGGATTAGTTGGATTGTATCATGTTTTTTTTTCACTTATGGATATAGAAAGTACATTACTTCAGCTCCACTTAGTAGGTGTTCTATTGAATTTCATTGTACACTGCCTTACAAAGCAAGATACAACATCTTTATAACAATATGCATAGTCACGGTGCGAAACCAATATTACCTTCTGAATGAAGAGTACAATATGTGGAATGTACTTGTCACGCTCCTCCTCCAGGGCAAATAATGTCTGGGGCGACCGTATGAAAATCTTTGACTTTCCGTACTTCACGTCATTAGCAAATCCCATAGCCTGTATGATAATTTTAGTTCCATCGTAGTCAGTACCGTGGAAGACAGGCCAGGTGTCCTTGGTGATCATCTTGTACCTGAATATTAAGTGATACAGTCTGAACTAAAATTCATAAATTAATCAAATTAAAAAAAATCTTGTAACACCAGAACAGACTTCACTAAAACATTTAAACGAGACACTTTGATAATGGAATTAATCAATTTTTTTTTAAAATCAATGCAGTTTGAAAACAGCTAAACCAGATATCAACATACATTTATGAACCGCAATACTATATTGACTATGCTATAGTGTAACATCCCTCACTGGAATGATGATGACACTTGAGCACCTGAGATAACTAGAGTAATTCATGTTTTTTTTTTATGTTTTTCTTAATTTTTTTATCTTTACATCACTTTAAACCCCGAATAACTGGAATATTTTGAGTATCACCTTGCCAATTCGAGCGACTGGCGTTTTACTGTATAAGCAAACCTTAATAATACAACTGAACCTGCCTTAACAGACACCTGTAGTAAGCAACCACTTGTCTTAAATAGCCAGTAAGTTAATATCCCAAATTTGACTTTCTGATGTAATTCAACTTGTTTTATTAAAGCAACCAACTGCTGCTCCCTTGATCAGCTCCCTAATACAAGTTTGGCTGTTCTCTGAATCTTTTACCCTAGATTCAATGTCATAAAGACAAACTGACAGCTTATTAGGCCCTAGAGTTCTACCCGACTTTAAATTCTCATTATCTATAAAAGGTCAAAAATAATTCAAAATATGCAGTAACTTGTGTGAAACTGAACTGCTTGATAGAAACAATTTTGTATTCTTAACTTAAATCTGACATTTACCTTGTCAAGAATCTCTCGTAATGTGATCGGAAAGCAAAGCCAGCTCTGCGTACACGAACATTTTCCAAGAGACCGAGGTACATGACCTGGTGGCGACATCTGGTGTCATCAAACTTACTAGGCGATTTTATCTCATTCGGTTTGATACATCGGACATAATGTGGTTCCTGTGAAGAAAATATATACAGTCAAAAATCCTTGTATTATGTAAACAAATTTTGCCTGTCCCATTGATTTGGAGCGAAAGAAGTTTGAATGTAAATCAGTATAATAACATTACTCAATACTAAACATGTATATATCAGACATCTTTAAACATAAAATTATAACTTCTGACAGGATTGGTATGACAATCTCTTTTTCTTTCTTTTATTATTTATTTTGTTGGGTTAAACATTGCACCGACACAATTATAGGTCATAAGGCAACTTTCGAGCTTTTATGGCAGAGGACCCCAGGTGCCCGTCCATGCATTATTTCATCATGAGCAGGCACCTGGGTAGAACCACCATCCTTCCGTAAGCAAACTGGATGGCTTCCTCACATGAAGAATTCAATGCCCCGAGTAAGGCTCAAACCCACATCAATAAGGGGCAAGTTATTTGAAGTCAGCAACCTTAACCACTCGGCCACGGAGGCCCCTTCTTTTTTTTTACTTTACAGGTATAACATTGCTCATACATAAATATACTCTTGATAAAATTGTGCTGATCACTGAATGTCAATGAAACAGAATACGAACTGTTTATTTTTACTTCACTTTTTTAATAAAACATACACATTGGCATACTGTCCACCAATATGTTATTCAAAAACTACTAAACCCATCTGATAACAAAGTAACTAAAACACTTTTTACATCGAAATCTAAGTGAAGACTGCGATGAAAATGTATCCACATTTCGATCATTTATCTTGCAGAATTTTATATTTGAGCCGTGCCATGAGAAAATCAACATAGTGGGTTTGCGACCAGCATGGATCCAGACCAGCCTGCGCATCCGCGCAGTCTGGTCAGGCTCCATGCCGTCCGCTTTTAAAGCCTATTGGAATTGAAGAAACTGTTAGCGAACAGCATGGATCCTGACCAGACTGCGCGGATGCGCAGGCTGGTCTGGATCCATGCTGGTCGCACACCCACTATGTTGGTTTTCTCATGGCGCGGCTCATTTGTCACAATAACTGATATACAACAGTTGCTTTGTCACAGAAATTTAAAATATTAAAGAAGTCATTACTATATACTTAAGTAGGAGGTATATTTTAGAATGATTATAATAATTTAAGAACAATGACATTAACTTCAAAGTCAGTTTTCATGCAACCATTCCATAGTACCAGTCAGAACACGATTTAGGTATATGGTTCTGAAGAGATTTAATCAATCAAGCATAGTGGAGACTTGTTGCAGAATTTGCAATGACTTTTAATCAGAAAGAAACCAAATTTCATGGAAGTTAAAGC
The DNA here is from genome assembly GCF_021730395.1 of Mercenaria mercenaria. Lineage (NCBI taxonomy): Eukaryota > Metazoa > Mollusca > Bivalvia > Venerida > Veneridae > Mercenaria > Mercenaria mercenaria. Next base: position 77,388,051 of record NC_069371.1, read on the forward strand.
CCGACTCACTAGTGTTTTGATGCAAATTTCGGATTTAAAGTCATTCTAATGTAAAGATTCCAAATTTTTTTTTAATACAGTAAAATCTTAATATAGCATACTTTTTTGTTAACATTTTTGAACATGAGCATATAAAACTAGACATAAACAAACTAATTTCCAACTGCCTTAATACATATTCAGCATGTTCATATATCTATATAATTATTGACCAAAACTAACAGAACAAGTTTAACATGTAAATATCAACGAGATTGAAGTCGAACTGGCAGAAACAGAGTTACATAGTGCAATGAAAAACTGAGAAGGTAACATTTGAATCGAGTATCAACAGAATAGAGTGTCTACCTGTCGTCCATCCTAGTATACAAAACAAACATTATAATGAGACACAGGCTTAACCCTTTCCCTGTTAAGTTTTTATATTGAACTTGTCCATCTTTCAATTTGGACAATACCATTAATTGTTAAAAGTGGTGCTTACCAAAAAGATACTAAATGCTGAACAGTGCAGATCTTGATCAGACTGCAGAGATGTGCAGGCTGATCATGATCTACAACTCTTTATGCGATTTAAATAACCTCAATTACAAATAATTTTCTATATTTAACGTGCATTGAACACTAAATCCTCTATAATAGCATTATTGATAACAGCAGCAGAAAACTCTTTATTGCCGAGGCGGTCAGGATTCGATTCCCGACACAGTCTTTTTTTCTTGATTTGGCAGTTTTAAAATAGTTTAAAATTAAAAACTATTATTCTAATGTTCATAATATGACCAAACTTCAATTTGAAAGAAAGATCATTTTTTAGCCAAAATCTGGAGGTCAGTGCCTTTAAGTGATATTTTAAACTGAATCACAACATGGAAATTTAATAACTGAGACAGATAGTGGCATAAATGTTGAGCTTACCTTAGAAGCTAGTCTTTCTACCAGGGCAATTATCGAGTTCTTGAAGTTGCTACCTGCAGTTATTGGTCTTCTGGTTGTCTGCAGAGATATAAAAAATAATTATTATATACTATGACAATATCAAGATAGTTTGTTTTGTGTTTGACCAATTGCATCTACTTAGCAGTAACTGACCAGTCTTGAACAGAGCCTCTATTTTCTGCTAATATTAGTAGGAGGAATACTGTAAAATCATTTAATTTCATGGGCATGAAATTTCGTGGTTTTGGTCAAAACGGCAATTTTGTGGGGATAAGAATTCGTGGATTTCAACTTTTGAACATAAAATGAATGGGAATTTTACTTATTCGTTGGGATTAAATTTCGTGGATTGACTCAACCACGAATTCCACGAAAATTAGTCCCCCACGAATATTAATGATTTCACAGTATGACATGTCCTTTGAGATTTAATTTTGTGGAATGTCTCAGTGCCTCCCCTGGACCTCAGAAAGTTGTAGCCAATTGCCAAATTTAAGCTGAATTGTTGAAATTTGGCCACATTTTAATAAAATTCTTTGAATTTGTAGCATTTGGCTACATTGACAAATGGCAGAGGAGGCCCTGCTGTCAAAATCACAAAATTTAGTCCACTGCAAAAACTGATGAAGGCATAGTATCTGTTCAAATTCACAGGAGTGTTTTTTTGGGTTTTTTTTCCTGCATTTAAAAGATTCCTAAATTCTGAAACTATTCTTTGTACATTATTAGTTGTTAATACCTCGGGGCCAGAATACATTTTTAGCATTTTTTCAAAGGGGCAGGCATTTGAATCATAACTATACACCACACTACTAACATATTTCACTCAGACTGAATCAACTCAATATTTTAAGCTGTACATTATATCAATTAATGATCAACATAGAAATCAGCTGTATTTAGCTATAAAATTAAATATAAATATTGCAATAAATCATATCGAGCAAGTTACATTAGCCAAAGAAATTTTTAAGTAGTTGAAACTAAACAAATATGACATGACATGAAGTATACCTCAGTGATCGACAACTTTCCCTCAGGCCACATCATTTTGATCAACTCGTCCTCACTGAAACATGTACATAAATTGTGGTCATATAAAACTTGAGGCTAATCAGAAAAGTGTTTAAGAGTGTAGTAACCCTTACCCTGCTAAATTTCTATAATGAACTTGTCCATTTTTCAATTTGGACAGTACCATTAACTGTTAAAAGGGGTGCTTAGCAAAAAGATACTAAATGGCGAACAGTGCAGATCTTGATCAGACTGCATAAATATGCGCAAGTTGATCTTGATCTACACTGGTCGCAAAGACAGAATCAGTCGTGTCTAGCATGATAAGGGTTAATTTTAGGGCACTAACTTAAAGGTAACTAATAAAAGTACTATTAAAAGTATCTTTAAACTAGGTTCATGTCCGACAGTAATGTACAGTGGTGGATGAGTGTAGGGGGAGAGTAAATTCAGTTACTGTTTTAAATGGTCACAATTAATAATCAAGGAACAAAAAATCTTTAATCTTGGAACCAAAACATAGATATCTTAATATATTTACAATGTCAAAAGGAACTGAATTCTTTTAAAAATGATTTTACTATCCAGAATGATTAAAATCTCAACCAGGTAGTCAATAAAGACTTATGCTGCATGTTTCTTTATCATTTTACCATGAAAACACATGTTAACAAGTTGTTTGTATTCATTTAGACATGCTGACATATTGTTACTCCATTATGTAAACATTCTGACCTGTTATTACTCTATGTGTTTACCAGCTTACAATGTTGTTTCTCTGACATTTTGCATTGCTAGGGTCATACATGCTGACATGTTCTTTCCATTTATTTAGATTATTTCAAGACTTTAACAGTAAGCAAAATAAGGTACTTGAAGAGTGGACAAATCGTCACCTTCCTGTGAAACTGCTGATTTGTTTGTTTTGGGTTTTGCTCCAATTTTCAACAGTATTTCAGTTATGTAACAGCGCGCAATTAAAGTAACAAGTGTTCCTGGATTCTGTACCAGTACTAACCTGTTCTCCGCAAGTAACTGCCAACTTCCCCACATGAATCAGAGGTGGAGGATGAATTATTTCAGGCATAATGTTTTTTATCCAATTTTTAAGAACATATGCCTCGCCCAGGAATCCAACTCATAATCCTACAATCCATAGATCAGCCCTCCATACTAAGCTAAGCAACCTGGCTGCAAAACTGTTGAATCTGCTCCTATATTTATAAGCAGCTACAAAAGTTTTGTGCTGAGTTGATGCAATGTAATGCTATGGTCATAAAAACTGGCCACAATTTGTATGAAGTTTTACCTTAATGGACTGAGATAAAACATTGCTACAAGTGAGGGCAGGTGCTGGATTGAAACAGAGATATCCTTCAAACTTTCTAACAGAAAGGCAAACATCAAAAAGTTGTAAGCTGAAACACTTATTTCAGTGACATAATATTTACACAGTCAGATACAAAGATCTGTGGTTTAGAACCTACCTGTTGTAAAGAAGGCGCTTGAAATCCTGGAACAAGGTGTCCCTGTTTTTGTCAATGAAGCCAACAACAGAGTATGTCACATCCCCAGCATAGTGCTTTACCCTGAACTCTATCTTGTGTTCCAGTGTCTTGTCCGATGGGTTCAACTGTAAATCAAATTGAAACCCTTCAATTTTTTTAAGCAATGTAAAACAAAACAGAACTTGAGACAGGAAATATAATTTCAGATTTCAAGTTATTAAGCATTTTTCAAAAATTAATTGAGTAATAAAATGGCTATTTCATGAACAGTTAACATTTTTGCTCCTTAATATCAACAACATTAACCCTTACCATGCTGGACACGATTGATTCTGCCTTTGCGACCAGTGTAAATCATGATCAGCCTGCACATCCATGCAGTCTGATCATGATCTGCACTGTTAGCTATTCAGCCAGTATCGGTTTGGTAAGCACCCCTTTTAACAGTTAATGGTCATGATGGTAACGTCCAAATTAGAAGATGGACAAGTTCATTATAGAAATTTAGCTGGGTTAGGGTTAAGAACAGTTCTGAAGTTGTCACTGATAGATCTACTGTGGAAAACCAAACATAGAACAATTGTATCATTTACAAGAGTGCTTCCAGAAATAACAGCAATACATTAATTCATGTACCTGGTACTAAGCATTACGGCAAATTACACTTTAATATGGTAGAACTGCATACTTCAGTCAATTTTTATTTCAAATCTTCAGGATAAACTTGAATATTTATATCGAAGATTTGCTAAATGTACAATCAACATACCCTAAATGTGATGTGTAACAGATCTATGCAAAAAGTGATGAGTAACAGATCTATGCTAAATGTGATGTATAATCAACTTGATATGCTAAATGAGATGTGTTATCAATCTATGCTAAATGTGATGTGTAATCAATCTATGCTAAATGTGATGTGTTATCAATTTATACCAAATGTGACGTTTTATAAATATATGCTAAATGTGATGTGTAATCAATCTATGCCAAATGTGATTTCTTATCACTCTATGTTAAATGTGATGTGTTATAAATCTATGCTAAATGTGATGCGTTACCAATTTATGCTAAATGTGATGTGTTATAAATCCATGCTAAATGTGACATGTAATCAATCGATGCCAATTGATGTGTTACAAATCTATGCTAAATGCAATGTGTAATCAATTATACTTACTGCTCTACATGTAAACCGGTCATTTTTACTCAATTTCTGACTCATTGCAGTCAGGAACATCTGAAAAACATTTTTCCAATCTCCATTTTATTACAAAGCAATAAGTGTACGTAAGTATTTTTATTTTGTACATATGTTTCAACACAATAAGGAACAGCAGCGAAAGTAGTTTTAACATCACACCTACACATGTATATGCCATATGGTGATTTTCCAGCTTTTAAGGACCACAGATGACCCTCCAGTCATTATTTCACACAGGAAAGACAGGCAACCAGGGTAGAACCACTGACTTCAGTAAGCCTGCTGGATTGATTCCACACATGGAAGAATTCTACACCACAAGCGACATTTTGAACCCACAGAAGTGAGCAAGCTCCTCACAGCGGTTACCTTTCCTTGCGTTCATTATTACCGCTGCATTCATATGACAATGAAAAAGTCACATGACACTGCAAAATGGCGGAGTTCTCCTACCAGCAAATTATTTATTTATCTGATCTATTTGACTAAAATCACTTCAATTTGTTATCTGAACAATTATGTGCGCGAATGTTACCATCTAGATGCGAATAATGCAATTTTGATAAAAACCAGAATGTGTCTGTAGGACACAGGGTGTGCCCTCCACTGGTACATTTGTCACAAATAAGGGGAAATAATTCAAATGTTTGCAGTCTTAATGGGGTATAGCCTCAAAAAAAAAAAATTATGAAAAGGATTCATTATTCTATACCATATACTTTTTGAGCTATGAGCATCACAAACAAAAAATCCACTATTTTGGCTATTTCAAGGGTCATAACTCTGTAATAAACGCTAAGATTCTCAAGAAGAATGCCAAGTGTGCAAGGTCTCATTATGATAAAGACTTATGCAAGGTTTCATGAATTTACATTAAATACTTTTTGAGTTAGGCACATAACTAGGTGAAAATGTGCATTTTTTTACTATTTCAGGGGCAATAACTTTAAAAATAGGGGGAGGAGCCAGCAAATAAATAAGAGGTGTGCAAGTTCATATCATGATAAAGACTCATGTAAGTTTTCATCCATTTATATCATATACTTTTTGAGCTAAGTGCGTCACAAGGTGAAAATGTGCATTTTTGTCTATTTCAGGGGCCATAACTCTGAAAATTGCGGGCAGAGTCAGATAAAAAATAGGAGGTGCGCAAGTTCATATCATGATAAAGATTCATGCAACGTTTAATCAATTTATATGTAATATTTTTTGAGTTAGGCGCATCACAAGGTGAAAATGTGCATTTTTGACTATTTCAGGGGCCATAACTCTGGATATAGGGGGCGGACCCAGATGAAAAATAGGAGGTGTGCAAGTTCATATCATGATTAAGACTCATGCAAGGTTTCATGAATCTATATCAAATAATTTTTGAGCTAGGTGTGTCACAAGGTGAAAATGTGCATTTTTGACCATTTCAGGGGCCGTAACTCTAAAAATAGGGGGCGGAGCTAGGCGAAAAATAGAAGGTGTGCAAGTTCACATCATGATAAAGACTCATGCAAGGTTTCATCAATTTATATCAAATACTTTTTGAGCTGGGCGCGTCGCGAACTTCAGACGGACGTACAGACACATGGACAAGAGCAAATCTATATGCCCCCACCACTCATGGGGGGGGGGGGGGGGGGGGGGGGGGGACACAAAAACTGTTCTGTTAACCACTGTGTGAGTGCAGTGATTTAATGTACCATAAGGGGAAGTAATCGCTGCGGGGAGTCTTGAGAAGTGAGACGTCAGTGACCTTATTTATTTATTTTATTTTGTTGGGTTTAACGTCGCACCGACACAATTTTAGGTCATATGGCGACTTTCCAGCTTTAATGGTGGAGGAAGACCCCAGGTGCCCCTCCGTGCACTATTTCATCACGAGCGGGCACCTGGGTAGAACCACCGACCTTCCGTAAGCCAGCTGGATGGCTACCTCACGTGAAGAATTCTACGCCCCAAATGAGGTTTCGAACCCACATCGATGAGGGGCAAATGGTTTGAAGTCAACGACTCTAACCACTCGGCCACGGAGGCCCCGTCAGTGACCTTAACCCACCAGCCACAGAGGCCCAATATATAACCCCAATATATAACCTATGTAGATAATAATTACGTTACATTACATCTACATAACACAGTCCAAACTGAGTTTCCTGTAACTCACTGCTATTAAAATTTATAAACAAGAGGACCATGATGGTCCTGAATCGCTCACCTCTTCCCACATGACCCAGTTTTGAGCATGATGTCAATTTTTCTATTATTTGACATAGTGACCTAGTTTTTGAGCTCATGTGACCCAGTTTTGAACTTGACCTAGATATTATCAAGATAAAAATTCTGACCAATTTTCATGAAGATCCATTGAAAAATATGGTCTCTAGAGAGGTCACAAGGTTTTTCTATTATTTGACCTATTGACCTAGTTTTCGAAGGTACGTGACCCTGTTTTGAACTTTACCTAGATATCATCAAGGTGAACATTCTCACTAATTTTCATGAAGATCTCATGAAAAATATGGCCTCTAGAGAGGTCACAAGGATTTTAATAATTTTAGACCTACTGACCTAGTTTTTGACTGCAGTTGATCCAGTTTCAAACTTGACCTAGATATCATCAAGATGAACATTCAGACCAACTTTCATACAGATCCCATGAAAAGTATGGCCTCTAGAGAGGTCACAAGTTTTTTTTATTATTTGCCCTACTGACCTAGTTTTTGAAGGCATGTGACCCAGTTTCAAACTTGACCTAGATATCATCAAGGTGAACATTCAGACCAACTTTCATACAGATCCCATGAAAAATATGGCCTTTAGAGAGGTCACAAGGTTTTTCTATTTTTAGACCTACTGACCTAGTTTTTGACCGCACATGACCCTGTTTCGAACTTGACCTAGATATCATCAAGGTGAACACTTAGACCAACTTTCATACAGATCCCATGAAAAATATGGCCTTTAGAGAAGTCACAAGGTTTTTCTATTTTTAGACCTATTGACCTAGTTTTTGACCGCACATGACCCTGTTTCGAACTTGACCTAGATATCATCAAGATGAACATTTAGACCAACTTTCATACAGATCCCATGAAAAATATGGCCTTTAGAGAGGTCACAAGGTTTTTCTATTATTTGACCTACTCACCTAGTTTTTGATGGCACGTGACCCACTTTTGAACTTGACCTAGATATCATCAAGTGAACATTCGGACCAATTTTCTTTACAGATCCCATGAAAAATATGGCCTCTAGAGAGGTCACAAGGTTTTTTCTATTATTACTACTGACCTAGTTTTTGCCCGCACTTTAAACCCACTTTCGAACTTGACCTAGATATCATCAAGGTAAACATTCTGACCAATTTTCATGAAGATCTCATGAAATTTATGGCCTAGAGAGGTCACAAGTTTTTCTATTTTAGACCTACTGCCCTAGTTTTTGACCGCATGTGACCAGTTTGGGAAATCTTGACCTAGATATCATCAAGATGAACTTTCAGACCAACTTTCATACAGATCCCATGAAAATATGGCCTCTAGAGAGGTCAAAAGGGTTTTTTTTCTATTTTTAGACCTACTGACCTAGTTTTTGACCGCACATGACCCTGTTTCGAACTTGACCTAGATATCATCAAGGTGAACATTCCGACCAATTTTCATGAAGATCTTTTGAATATATGGCCTCTAGAGAGGTCACAAGGTTTTTCTATTTTTAGACTATGACCTAGGTTTTTGAGGGGCACGTGACCCAGTTTCGAACTTGACCTAGATATCATCAAGATGAACATTCTGACCAACTTTATAAAGTCCATGAAAAATGTGACCTCTAGAGTGGTCACAAGCAAAAGTTTACGGACGGACGGACGGACACACGCACGCACGGACGACGGACGACAGACACCGCGCGATCACAAAAGCTCACCCTGTCACTTTGTGACAGGTGAGCTAAAAAACTAGGACATGTATACAGCATAAAACCATGTCCCTCTTATATCATTTGACATTAAATCCATTAACTGAAACAAAAATTCAACCAGATGAGTTTACATACCTCATCAGTGACTTTGCCAACACTGAGACAAGCCTCATCAAGAATAGCCAGAATTCCTTTATGTGGTTGTTCTACCAGATCACAGATAACCTTGTTGTTGAAGTAATCTACATGCTGCCATTCTATACCCTCCCTCATATACTCTTCTTGTTCTTGCTGTAACAAGATATTTTTGCAAAAAATCACAGATTGTTCTGTTAAAGAAATCTACATGTTGACATTCTATACTCTTCACTATACACTCCTTGTACTTGCTGCAACATGATACATTGCAAAAAATCACAGATTGTTCTGTTTAAAGAAAACTACATGCTGACATTCTATGTTCTTCGTTATATACTCCTTGTACTTGCTGCAACAAGATATTTTTGCAAAAAATCACTGATTGTTCTGTTTAAAGAAATCTACATGTTGACATTCTATACTCTTCGTTATATACTCCTTGTACTTGCTGCAACAAGATATTTTTGCAAAAAATCACAGATTTTTCTGTTTAAAGAAATCTACATGCTGACATTCTATACTCTTCATTATAATTATACTCCTTGTACTTGCTGCAACAAGATATTTTTGCAAAAAATCACAGATTGTTCTGTTTAAAGCAATCTACATGCTGACATCTGTACTCTTCTTTATATACTCTTTGTTCCTGCTGCAACAAGATATTTTTGCAAAAAAAAATCACAAATTTTGTTAAAGAACAAAATCTTATTGCCATTCCAAACACTTCTTCATCTTGCTAAATCAAGAAAAGTTTTAAATAATGACCTAAAAAATGCTATTTAATCCAATTTTTCCTTGCTGCAACAAGATGAGTTTTATAAAGACCATAGATTACCCTGTTAAAGTGTTCAACATGCTGCCATTCTATCCTTATTTTTACATGATAAAATTGCTGTGAACAAGATTAACCAGGTTCAACATTTAGATACTGTAACAATGGGTTCTTTTTAGTAAATTAAAATTTCAGAATCTCTTTATTCTATGAAATAAACATAAAAATAATCAATAATGGGTTGCAGTCTCCTGAAGATATTCAAGGGAGATAATTGTCAACTTCACTCTTAATAAAAGTACTAATATTCACATGTTGTATCAAGCAAAGTCTTAATAGTTAAAGGGAGGCAATCAAAATACAATTTAGGGTACTCTTTGTAACCAGTATTTTTGCCAATACTTTGTGAAAACTTGACCTACCTTCAACACAAGCTCTATAAACAGCTGCTGTAGTTTCTCATTGCAGTAGTTGATACAAAACTGTTCAAAACTGTAAAGGAAATATTGAAAATCAAAAGATACAGAGAACATTTTTTAAATCAAAACAAACCTGTTGCTAAACTTACTTTAATAACATGCTAAACTTACTTTAATAACAAACTGTCTAACTTTATCTCTAACACTGTGACTTCTGATAATTCATTGGCATTTTACATAAGCTTTTGATTTTGCAACACTCCTGTAAGCTTTAAATGAAAAACATGGAATTCTATACAGATTGCAGACAAGCCATAGATTGCATAAATGTACTTTCTGCAGCTACAGCTAAAGAGAGCACTGCCAAATTTCAGCAGTACAAGTTTGCTAAAAACAACTTTAAGGCAAATTGAATATTTGCCATTCTTAACTCCAAGATTCAGACTTAAAATACTGATAAATATGCGCCAAAGATCTCTAAATTTATATTTAGCAACACTCAATAAATATTTCCAGTATTTATGAATAAGGTAAGAGATCATGTAAACCACAGACAAATTCTATTTCTGATGCAAATGGAACAACTCCAGCACCATAATTATATACAGTTAAACTTTGTTCCCTCCAACTCGAAGGAACCACCAAAATTTGTGCAAGTTATCAGTAGTTCGAACCATCAAACAAATTGCTCAATATAGGGACCGGGACCTGTTGATGAATTCAAGAGAACAGTGGTGTTTGAATTATCTGAGTTCGAGTGAACAAAGTTTGACTGTACTCTTAACATACCTGTTGTTGTCAAATATTTCAAACCCGTAGATATCTAACACACCAATCACAGTGTTCTTCCCGACAAAACCCACACCAGTTCCATGTGGATCTATCGCTTCATTGATTCTCGTTACAATCCAGGTAAACATTCGATCGTAAATTGCCTGAAATAATATATACACTCTTTGAAATACTTTATAACCCCTCCACAAGTTTTTTTTTCAAATATCAACTAAGAAATCTTTGAAGACAGGCAAAATAAGGGGATTTAAAGGTGGGTTTTTGTAAAAAATTGCTAAGCATTTCATTCACAACTATTTCTTAAGACTTCTTCTATCCACATGTTGCAAATTGTGTGCATAAATGTACTAAATGAATTTTTGGAATACTAACACACCATTGTACATCATTTTAAAACACTGTCACACCGACACTATCCGGTCTTGCTTATGATGGTGGAGGAGGACCCCAGGTGCCCCTCCTGGAACTGTTGCAGGCATGGCTGGCACTGGTCAGTGTAGAACCACAGACCTTCTATAAAGCAGCTGGATAGCTTCCTCGCATTAAGAATTCTACATTCCAAGCAAGCAAACACTGGTGAGGTGCAAATGCTTCAAAGTTGGCAGCATTAACAATTCTGCTACAGATACCCCTTTTATTACACTAAGTCGGCTGCCTGTCATGTGACATATATATGTGCCTTTTAACTAAGGATTTCAAGAAATTATGAGAGCAGGGGTAGCAAAATCAATTGTCTGCTTGTCCTAGAGCCCATTTGGCCAAGTAGAATTTCGCCATTATGATATCTTTCTTTATAAACATTATACTGGCAGGAAAGTAACTCAAACCACATCAGTGAGGGTCAAGTGATAAGAAGTCAGTGACCTTGATCACCCGGCCACAGAGGCCCCCCAGTTTATGGTAAAGAAACTTCACCTTTGCAAATGCGTCCCTGGCATAATAAGCCTCTGATACAGTGAGTCCTTTGTCAACCACGTTTCCTCCTGCAGCTATCACCCTATGTGTCAAGGCTTTCTCTATATTTTCTGTTGTCACAGACAACAGGCCACCAATATCTGACAACAACTTCTTGTCAGAAACCTCTGATAAATCATGTACATCATCCTGGGCATGGTACTCTAAATTTCCCTGAAAAATCACAAAGTTTACTCTGTTTATGGATATATAAATCTTACTTTCTAAAAGTATATACAGATAATGAAGTAATTTTCAATCTACTAAATTCTATACAATTTTATTCTATCATGACTAGTGTTGTAAACTGACATTAAAATCAGAGAAGTATTATTCATATACTAAAAGGTACAGTAGGTTTTTTGCTTCATAAAGCAGATCTGGTAAAATTTTCTGATAATGTAAAAAGTATGTCAAAGCGTTTAACAGACAACAGTGTTTTTTTTCCATTGATTTGGAATACTGGGCCTTTATAATTGGGAAAATATTTTTTTCAACTTTGGCAATTTTAGCTTTGAAATTGAGAAAAAACATACTATTTGCCATTTGCATTGGTGCCAAATTTAGGCCCCAAATTGATCAGTTAAAGAACAATCAGGTAATATGTTTTTATTGTTAGTAAAACGTATCATAACAGCATCAGAGTCTTTTATAGAATCATGGTTAAGTCTTAAGTCTGTCTGTGTATTTCTCTCACACTGTGACATATATAGATTTAAGATCATTTAACTGCAACACTGCAAAATCATTTATTTTTGTAGGTACAGTCACAATGTCACGCTTTTGGCTTGTTATTTGCTATGGATATGATATTTTTTTTGTGGGGTGGGGGGAGTTTAACGACACAATTGTAGGTCATATGGCGACTTTCTAGCTTTGATGCCAAGGTGCCACTCAGTGCATTATTTCATCACGAGCGGGCACCTGGGTAGAACCACTGACCTTCCGTAAGCAAGCTGGATGGCTTCCTCACACGAATAATTCAACGCCCTGAGTGAGGTTCGCACCCACATCGATGAGGGGCAAGTGATTTGAAGTCAGCGACCTTAACCACTTGGCCACGGAGGCCACCACGAATCTTTTTAATTCAACAAAAGAACATAATATGAATAGGACTTCTAGAAATTTTCTGGGATTAAATTTCGACGACTGACTCAACCATGAAAATCAGTCTCCTATAAATATAAATGATTTCCCAATATCTTGTATTGGTTATATACAAGACCTACCAGCAATATAACCGCAGAAACAACCTTCCACAGCGTCTCTGCATGTTTAAATGCAAATCCCAGTGTCTTCATGGCATTCATTACATTTCTGTAATCAGATTGGTCGTTTATTGTTGGACACTGAAAAAAAATCATATATACACAATAAATTTTCATCCAGAATGTGAGGTAACTAACAAAATATCTGCCTATCACATTATAGGATTTTTATTATTAATTTTTTTTTGTTTAGTTTAATATACATTTACGCTAACAATGATTTAAATCTATGTGGTAACATAGTATTTGTATCTAATTCTCTACAACTAACCAACAACTTCACCACATGAAACACATGAGGTTGAGGACAAAGTAGCATAAAGGTGCTTAGGTGGAGAACAGTTGACATGTTTGTGGATCAAACTCTTCATGCCAGGAGATGTCATAGGATCAAATTATTAAGCTACATAGATTGACATCTTGACTTGTATAAGAGGGGCTCACCATATTGGCTTTTATACAAGAGGCTCGACATACTGGCTTGTATAAGAGAGCCTCGACATCTCGGCTTGTATAAGAGAGTCTCGACATCTCAGCTTGTATAAGGGAGACTCGACATATTGGCTTGTATAAGAGTGTCTCGACATCTCAGCTTGTATTAGAGACTCGACATATTGGCTTGTATAAGAGAAAATCGACATATTGGTTTGTATAAGAGAGTCTCAACATCTTGGCTTGAATAAGAGAGTCTCGACATCTCAGCTTGTATAAGAGAGACTCGACATCTCACCTTGTATAAGAGAGACTTAACATACTGGCTTGTATAAGAGTGTCTCGACATCTCAGCTTGTATACGAGAGACTTGACATATTGGCTTGTATAAGAGAGACTTGACATCTCAGCTTGTATAAGAGAGACTCAACTACTCAGCTTGTATAAGAGAGACTCGACATACTGGCTTGTATAAGAGTGTCTCAACATCTCAGCTTGTATAAGAGAGACTCGACATCTCACCTTGTATAAGAGAGACTTAACATACTGGCTTGTATAAGAGTGTCTCGACATCTCAGCTTGTATAAGAGAGTCTCGACATCTCAGCTTGTATAAGAGAGACTCGACATCTCACCTTGTATAAGACAGACTTAACATACTGGCTTGTATAAGAGTGTCTCGACATCTCAGCTTGTATAAGAGAGTCTCGACATCTCAGCTTGTATAAGAGAGACTCGACATATCAGCTTGTATAAGAGAGACTCGACATCTCAGCTTGTATAAGAGACTCGACATACTGGCTTGTATAAGACAGTCTCGACATCTCACCTTGTATAAGAGAGACTTAACATACTGGCTTGTATAAGAGTGTCTCGACATCTTGGCTTGTATAAGAGAGTCTCGACATCTCAGCTTGTATAAGAGAGACTTGACATATTGGCTTGTAGAGAGTCTCGACACCTCAGCTGGTATAAGAGAGTCTTGATATCTCAGCTGGTAATAAGAGAGACCCGACATATTGGCTTGTATGAGATGTGAACTAGATACACTACCTTTGGTTCTCCTCCCTGTCTGATATAGAAGTATTTGTGTGGATCTCTTGTTAGTTTCATCTCGGCAAGTTTCTGGTCGGTCGCCCCACTCAGCAGCTGATAAAATGAGTGAAAGTTTCTTTCCCCTTTCTGCTGATGTACAACACGAGACTGAAAAATAGAGGCGAAACTAACAATGTTTTGATGTACTTTAAGAGACTGGAAAATACAGACAAGTCTAACAATATGTTTTGATAAACTACAAAAGACTGAAAAATCAAGGCAAGACTAACTATTTTATGTTATGAAGTACTTCAAGAGACTCAAAAACCCAGACAAAACCTAACAATATATGAGCCGTGCCATGGGAAAACCAACATAGTGGGTTTTCGACCAGCATGGATCCAGACCAGCCTGCGCATCCGCGCAGTCTGGTCAGGATCCTTGCTGTTCGCTAACAGTTTCTCTAACTGCAATAGGCTTTGAAAGCGAACAGCATGGATCCTGACCAGACTGCGCGGATGTGCAGGCTGGTCTGGATCCATGCTGGTCGCAAACCCACTATGTTGGTTTTCTCATGGCACGGCTCATATATTAATTTTCTACATGAGACCTGAAAATACAGGCGAGTCTAACAATATGTTTTGATCTACTATACAAGACTGAAAAATACAGGCCAGATTGACAATACATTCTAAACAGAAAACAAACTTGGTAATCAGACATGATATTGACACAGTTGAATCAATATATATGATTAAATGTCCTGTCTATTTTCCGTGACAATCATTGCTTCCCCTGATGAATCATCTACAGCTGTTACTTTTGTGCTATAGCAACAAACACGCATTCTGACAAGACATACAGTCTGTATAGGGATATTCCTATGTACAGGACAGGCTTTTACCACACAATGTTCGACAGCTTAATGCATGTTTTAATTGACGAAATATGAACCGAATATTGATGTTAATATGCATGTATATTTTAACTGAAGAAATATGGGCAGAATAAGGAAGCTAATATGCATCTATACCGCTTACATGCATTTTACACTCCACTGAATATCTGGATTTTTTTTAGAAACATTTTCTATAATGGCAAGCTTCTCATCATGACACAGCTATTTCCAAAATAAAAAAAAAAAAAAATATTCCGTGAAAAATCTTCAGTCTAACATGACTTGATTTGAATGCCTGTTAAACAAAGAAGAAAGTCAAGCTCTGTATATATTTTGCAATAAATTGGTTACATTATGTCAAATTAAAGACAATGCCTCCCTGAATATCACATTAAAGACAATGCCTTATTTAAAGTCAGATTGAAGACAATGCCACATTGAATGTCACATTAAAGACAATGCCTTATTGAAAGCCACATTATACAATGTCACATTGAATGTCACATTAAAGACAATGCCTTATTGAAAGCTACATTAAAGACAATGCCACACTGAATGTCACATTCAGGACAATGCCTTATTGACTGTCACATTAAAGACAATGCCACATTGAATGTCACATTCAGGACAATGCCTTATTGAAAGTCACATTAAAGACAATGCCACACTGAATGTCATATTAAAGACAATGCCTTATTGAAAGTCACATTAAAGACAATGCCACATTGAATGTCACATTCAAGACAATGCCTTATTGACTGTCACATTAAAAACAATGCCACATTGAATGTCACATTAAAGACAATGACATACTGTGTCCTGTTTTTCAATTCACAGTGGCAAACCAAATTGTACTCACAAAAATAAAAGGATTCTTTAATTTGATATTTAGAACTGGACATTATCAAACAAGCTTTTCTTTTCTTCTACGACAACTAACATTGACTAGATTAGCTATAGCTAATGTCTATTCTCTTCTGCACAATATGACTTGTCTGTGTACCAGGGTCATAAAAATCAATCAACCAAGGTTAATTATAAATTGGATATTGTTTTAACATTCCCAGTTCATTATATTTCAGATTCATTATTACAGACATTATTGATTGTGCTGAATCAATGTTGTCATGGTATCAAAATCAATGTTGCAAATATGCTGCAAGTATTACCTTAAAACCCCTAACTGAAATGCCAGAAAACAGAGAAATTTGTTTGTTTTGGTTTAATGCCATCTTTCAACAGTATTTCAGTTACGTAATGGAGGGCAGTTAATCTAACCAGTGTTCCTGGATTCTGTACCAGTACAAACCTGTTCTCCGCAAGAAACTGCCAACTTGCCCACATGAATCTGAGGCGGGGACGAATGATTTCAGACACAATGTCTTCTATCAAATCGTCACAGAGAACTTATGCCTCCTCGGGATCGAACTCCTGCGCTCTCCCTACTAAGTGGGCAGACCCAGAAAACAGAGACATCTACTAGCTTAGGTCACAAAGTTAAATTTATAATGTCTCTTCCATTAAGTGATATGAAAGTATAATTCTGGCATTCTGCAGCTACAAAACAAATTTGATTTTGTTCATTAGCAAGTCACTGTGCCTAAATAACGCAAAAATTTTAACAAATTAACCAAGTTTATGGACTAGTTAAATGGTTATAATTTCATACTGATTTAAGAGGAAGTTTTTCACAACATACTGACAATTATACTCAGTGACTGCTTTGTAACTAACAGTCACTTTTACCCACTGACTTCAAAATCAATAGTGGTCATCCTATGTCCATGAGCAATGTTCACATCAAGTTTAATCACCATAGGTCAGAGCAGAAATAGAATTTCTGACAGACAACCAGCCCCATTACATAATACATAAAAATATAGGCAGTGTGTTTATTAGAGGATATACAAATAATAGTTTTGCATGTGTACAGTAATTCACCTTTTCCAGCAGGTAGTTGTTGATGTGACCTCCAATGGGGTCTCCTTTGAAGTCAAAGTTGATGTCCATATATTTACCAAATCTACTAGAGTTATCATTTCTGTTGGTCTTAGCATTTCCAAATGCTTCCAGGATTACGTTTGACTTGATCAACACATCTTTTACCCTGGAAAAAGAAAACAATATGCATTCAACTGTTATTTGCAATGAGACGAAGCTTCGGTTTGTTTTTATCAAATACAAATGTACATGCAAATATTATTTTTAGCATCTTAATTATTTTTAGCATCTTAACCTTTAGCCTGTTGCCGGCAAGTGATTCTGCCTTTGCAATCTGTGCAGACCAAGATTAGCCTGCACATCCATGCAGGCTGATCATGGTCTGCACTGTTTGCTATTCAGTCAGTAAATTTTCCGCGAACACCCCTTCGAATAATAAATGGTACTGCCCAAACTGAATGATAGACCAGTCTATTTTAGAAATTTAGTAGGGTAAAAGTTAAATGGCAGATATTGATGAGTTTATTACGTGTACTTAATTTTGCTTGTGCTTTGAGGAAGGTTGCTGGGTAATTCTTCCAGGAAAATTCAAGCACCAGGTCTTTTAAAGCAAACCGAATGGTACCTCCAAAAAGAACCCCACTCCCAACCCCACTAGCCAATCATAACGGTAAAACATTAAATTTGGTAATGGCGGTTGCATATTACAATAGAATTAGTTTTAACAGACAGAAATTTCTCTTAGCTGCTGAGTAGCATAATGGACGGGAGATAAGTAAGTGATAACTTGAGCTGAAATTGTGTTTCAAACAATCATTTCTTCAACAAATAGTCATCAATCAATATAACAAGTCTCATTAAATTCATCTCAACAAAATGTTTGACTGACAGACAGGTGAACAGACAGGCAGAATACATCTCCACCTGCTCCTGCTCAGTGGGGATAAACAGAGACAGAAAATTTCTGAGTTGTTATTAAGATTTTATCCTGCATAAGAAGAGATAAATGTTATGAAGCCTCTGGTTTATAAACTTCAGACCTGACAAGATAAAAGCAGTGAATGCATTCCAGTATTATCAGCACTTGGCTGTAAATTAAACAAATATTTAAACTGAATATCAAAAAAAAAAAAAAAAATTGGGGATCTTCTCAAAATAGTAAATTTCACCTAACATGATTACTGACAACTTGACAGCCAGATCTTATCAAGGTTTCCTGTAAAGTAAGAATGTACTATACACTTGTACAGTAAATATGTCCAAAATAAACAAAACCCGCCTACATGTCGACTGATATAAATACAAGATTACAGCTGAAGATATTCTGTACAGTTTTTATTATCTTTGAAATAAAAAAAAAATGAACAGAAAAGATTAATATGCAATGGAAGATTGACAGAAATGCGATAAAGGAAGTACAAAATAAACATGATAAAATAACAGCTTAAAATTATCAGATAAGTTAAAATCCTGAATATTAACAAATAGGTGACAAACATAGGCAATATTGATGTCCCAAGGCAGAAAAATAATGTAACCGCACCCATAAGGAAAAATTATCACCGGAATGATCTGATCATATTTTCATCATGATTACAGGAAAATTGAAGTAAAAATAAAATCTGCATAGGTCAGCTGCTCATTTTAAGATTGCCTGATTGCTACTGGAATCAGAGTTTAAATTTGGCCAAAATTCAGCAATCTTCCATTTGATTTCATTGATATCTTAAGAAAAATTTATTTATATATCACAGACCATTCATTAGTAATATGCTAATAGTGGCAGAAATGTTACAGGATGCCCTACTTGCAAAACTGAAACCACAGAATTTCATTTCAAAGGAACCAGCCTATTTATATATATGTCAGTACATGTAATTAAGATAATTAGGAGAGTATATATAACTCCATCAATGCATTCATGGCAGCATGAAACATACATGGTATTTAGTTACTCTACCAATGGATTGAAAGGCAAAAGAAACTTCTAAATAGCTTACAACAAGGATAAAAAAATGAGAAATAAGGATAAAACCTACATAGCAAGGACTAAAATGGTAATGGATAGGAAAATTTATATTTCAGAACTACAACCACTAAGTCTTGTGACTTAATGATATAAAGATGTTATCACGACATCTACCTACACTACAGTCATGACACGGGCTTTCATCCATTAAATTACGTTTAAAGGATATTACATATTTAATATCCCATTACATGTTTCAAATGGTTAAATCTAATGGGTTCATTACATAAATAGTTAACATAACACCAATTTAACCTTTAACCTGCTGACGACAAGTGATTTTGCCAAGATCAGCCTGCACATCCGTAGTGCAGGCTGATCATGGTCTGCACTGGTTCGCTATTCAGTCAGTAAATATTCAGTGAACAACCCTTTGAATAGTATGTAGTACTGCCCAAATTGAATGATGGACCAATCCATTTTAGAAATTTAGCAGGGTAAAGATTAAATAGAACTATTTGGTTTACTAAGGTTCTGTCTGTGCCCCTGATTCTT
Organism: Mercenaria mercenaria; assembly: GCF_021730395.1. Taxonomy (NCBI): domain Eukaryota; kingdom Metazoa; phylum Mollusca; class Bivalvia; order Venerida; family Veneridae; genus Mercenaria; species Mercenaria mercenaria. The sequence continues at coordinate 77,407,797 of NC_069371.1, forward strand.
CAACTTATTTTATAACCTTTGTTTCATGCAGAGGGTCAATACTGAATACTGTAAAATCATTAATTCTCATGGGAGATTAGGGAACCCTCATCTGATTCTGCCTTTGCGACCAGTGTAGATCATGATCAACTTGCACATCCATGCAGTCTGATCATGATCTGCATTGTTCCCCATTCAGTCAGTATCTTTTTGGTAAGCACCCCTTTTAACAGTTAATGGTACTGTCCAAACTGAAATATGAACAAGTTCATTGTAGAAATTTAGCAGGGTCAGGGTTAATTTTTGTGGATTTCCTGGTTAATTTAATCACAATGAACAAATTATTTTCCCATTCATATAACTTTCAAAACATTTAAAATCTCTAAATTCATAACCCCACAAATTAGTCGTTTTGACTTAACCACGAAATTTCATGCACACGAAATTAAATGACTTCACAATATTTCTATTTCAACAGAAAGTAATCAGTTAAACATATTAAAAAAAGCAATTAAGACATTGAGATCAATGAAATAGTTGATTCAGAGGTAGCGTGTGCCAAGTAAAATGGCAGAAATGAACACTAGGGCAGCCACGCTTTATCATATAAATGATATATATTTGTGCAAGCCATAAATGTGCATTTTCCTCTTGCTAACCCTGTATTATAACTTTTTTTTCAAGACTTCAACTGTTTGGCTTTCAAAACTGGTTTCATTTCTTTTATCAGTCAATTTTGCCATTGTCCTTTTAACATACCTTGGTGAAATCACATTAAAACGTGGTAACCCGATCATTTCAGAAATACGATACAAGCAAAATATATCTTTCTCCAGTAAGAAACACCTTTGACCTAACTACTCTACCATAAAACTACCATATCAAAATTTCAGACGGCAGGCTTATTTTTATTTTTCTGTTCATTGTATATGAAATAAGTTTTATCCAAATACTGTGCTTTTTTTTTATTTTTCTGTTCAATGTATATTAAAAAGGGTTTATTTTCAATGTTTTATCCAAATACTGTAAAATATTTTATTTTTGAGAGGCGGGGTGGGGGCTTATTTTTGTCGATTTCAGGTTTTCGTTAAGCAAATTTAATACTAACAAACAAGCAAATTTCCGGCAAAATTTATTTTTCGAAATTTAAGATTCATATCCCCATTTCACAGGCGTCTTGACCAAAACTACGAAATTTTGTGCACACAGAATTGAATGATTTAACAATATGTTTATTTATTTATTTTGTTGGTTTTACGTCGCACCAACACAATCATAGGTCATCACAGGCGGGCACCTGGGTAGAACCACCGACCTTCCGTAAGCCAGCTGGATGGCTTCCTCTCATAAATATTTCGACGCCCTGAGTGAGGCTCGAACCCACATAAATGAGGGGCAAGTGATTTAAAGTCACTCTGCCACGAAGGCCCCTGTATGTAATGTTTAATAACGCTGGTAAACAACAAAATGGGTATGCTGAGCAGTACTTTTATCAATAGTTGTAGTTGTTCTTGTAACTGAGCCTAATTATATTTAAAGAGACAATGCGGTTCATATCTGTCACTCACAGACAGTTTGGTATCAGTTTATATTTATCTAAACCAGATTCAAAATAAAATTAAACCATTACAAAATTATTATCTTGTGACCTACAGCTTGGAAAAAAAAGCGCATCAATCAAGACATATGATTGCTTCAAACCAAATGATAATGATTTCTAAATACCTTAACCAGGTTACCTGTATCAATCAATCAGTGTACTTAATTCACCAGGACACATTAATTTTATGTAAAATGGTGTATAACATTTAACATGCCAAAAATACATTAATAATAAACAACACCATTGTCTGATGGAATGCCGACATCACCCCGGAGTTCAGGAAGTAAAGAAGCCTGGCTTATCACTCAACTGACAACTTGGCAACACAACATTTCATGTAAAATGTGTTTTTTTTTTCCCCGGTTTACTTCCAGAACTTAATGGGTAAAAGTTTGCTTTTCAGCCAAACCATGTACAATGTAAATTCATGGACCAAACAATGCTTTTTTATTAGCTACTTTTTATCTTATATTGTGAAAACAGAAAGTTTCAGTTTGAAAGTAAATATTTGTCTTGACGGTAGAAAAAGACAACACCTAAATCTTTATCATCTTACTATACTAACCACTGGTATTTTGTGATGACCCTATATTACCCACATGAGTGAATAATATTTTGGAACAGTATTTATTTTTTACTTTACTAATGAATATAATATAAAATGAATTATGGTTCAAACAGGGACTTTAGAATTGCTTAAAGGCAAAGAAAATCTCCTATATAAGCAGTTCCCTTTAATACAATCAATTTGTATTTTTAAGTCTGAATTTTTTATTTAGTGTGCCTTATTCAATCAGTAGGGTGTCTATGATGGTTTAAGAAATGTGGGGTTTGTCTGTAGTGTACATTATTCAATCAATAGGGCTTGTACGATGGTTCAGGAAGTGTGGGGTTTGTCTGTAATGTACTATATTACCTTTCAACCTCCTTCCTGCCACCAACATTGGTCACTGCTGCTATATATCTCATAATGATCTTAGAAGCCTCTGTCTTCCCTGATCCACTCTCACCTGAAATATATAACATGTAATATTTGCTACTTATGTAATATACATGGTTAGTTTAATGTGTACATTATACACATTATCATAAAAATATTAAACAAATCATTACATATAGCACTTTATTAGTTAAATCCTATTGTAACACCTAATAAAGCTTAATCCTTGAAATTAAAAATTTACAAATTCTATATAATTATGAGTTTAAAGGTACATGAAGCTCATATGTTGGGAGCTGGCTCTAAGGTTGAACAAGAGCACCGCCTTGCGGGTGCTGACGCTCATCTGATTTTTTTTGTATAATAGAAATATTGTCCTACCCATGATTTTCTAAGTCTAAAAAGGGCCATCACTCTTGCAAAAAGCAGGATAGAGTTATGTTTCTTGATGTACAGTGTCCACTAATGATGGTGAAAAACTGTTGCAAGTTTTAAAGCAATAGCTTTGATAGTTTATGAGAAAAGTTGACTTAAACATAATATTCAACCAAGAAAATGATTTTTCTAAGTCCAAAAGGGTCAATAATTATTGCAAAAAGCAGGATGGAGTTATGTTGCTTGCTGTACAGGGTCAGCTTATGATGGTGAACAAGAGTTGCAAGTTTTAAAGCAATAGCTTTGATAGTTTAAGAGAAAAAGTTGACCTAAACATAAAACTTAACCAAGAAATCTGATATTTTCTAAGTCCAAAAGGGGCCATAAATCTTGCAAAAAGCAGGATGGAGTTATGTTTCTTGCTGTACAGGGTCAGCTTATGATGGTGAACAAGTGTTGCAAGTTTTAAAGGAATAGCTTTGATAGTTTAGGATAAAAGCTGACCTAAACATAAAACTTAACCAAGAAAACTGATTTTCTAAGTCCAAAAGGGGCAATAATTCTTGCAAAAAGCAAGATGGAGTTATGTTTCTTGATGTACAGGGTCTGCTTATGATGGTGAACAAGTATTCCAAGTTTCAAAGCAAAAGCTTTGATAGTTTAGGAGAAAAGTTGACCTAAACATAAAACTTAACCAAGAAATCTGATATTTTCTAAGTACAAAAGGGGCCATAAATCTTGCAAAAAGCAAGATGGAGTTATGTTTCTTGCTATACAGGGTCAGCTTATGATGGTGAACAAGTATTCCAAGTTTCAAAGCAATAGCTTTAATAGTTTAGGAGAAAAGCTGACCTAAACATAAAACTTAACCAGGCAACGCCGACGCAGACGCAGACGCCGACAACCGCTCAAGTGATGACAATAACTCATCATTTTTTTTCAAAAAATCAGATGAGCTAAAAGCTGAGTTAAGAGACCAGTCTCGGAATTCAGCCTTGCCATTGGTCAATTTACAATTTGTGCTCAGAACTAACCAATCAGGTGCTGGTATTCTGAGACTGGTCTTCAAATGCAAGTTCTATAATCTCTGACCTGGGCAGCAGGTTAGACAATCCTGCAGAATATTTCTTTTTACCTCCCTTTTGTAATAATTAATTACAATACTGCATAGGTTGCTTAACAGAACAAATACGGTACAGCTGAAAACAAGAAGCTGCGTTCAATAAACGCTTGATGCCCCCGGTGGCATCCTTGTCGATACAAAGCAACCTAAGTCCAAAACAAGGTCAAGTTCAAGGTCAAACTGAGGTCAGGAGATGTCTGAAGATGAGGAATGGTCACAGGTTACATCTGCATTAGTATCAAGTCATTCTAGTAAGGGGTATTGATGCTAGACGAAACGGTCCCATTTGGTTAACCTCGTACGGACGGACGAACGGACGGACAGGACAATCACTATATGCCTCCTGCATCAGTAGATGCCGGGGACATAAAAATGTTTACTGTCCATTCCAAGGGGGAAAATAGAATAAATAAAGTAACAAAATGTCAATCAAAACAGTTTAGCATTCCAATGTAACAGATTGTCTGTTTGATCCTCAGAATGTGAGCTGATGCAGAAAATTTCTCATTATATTAATCACTTTCTTCGTGCACTTGAACAGTTCACAACATGAAATTTTATGAAATAAGAAATAGCTTTTTCTGTACCAATTTTGTTTAAGACATAATATATCTTAAACAGTAATTTGCTGTTGAATAAAGACATTCCTATGTGTTCATAACTATGTGCAGGCATTATTTCACGAGGGCACAGCCCAAGTGATATTGTTATAGTATGCATCTAAACAACAATTATGACTTAATTCAACAACATAATTATTACTGGTTGACATTATCTTATTTCAATTTTAACACAATAGCAAGGATTAATATCTAAATCCTTGGCGACATCCACAAAATATCTGCCTGTTTTGTGTGGTTCTCTTTTCCAGCATCCATTCCTACCATGTTCGACATTATGATGATTATGACATACCAGTATTAATGGTGACATACTAACCCTTATCATGCTGGACACAACTGATTTTGCCTTTGAGACCAGTGTAGATCTTGATCAGCCTGCACATCTGTGCAGTCTGATCATGAGCTGCACTGTTCACCATTCAGTCATTTCTTTTTTCTTTCAGGTATGCACCCCTTTAAACAGTTAATGGTTCTGTCCAAATTGAAAGATGGACAAGGTCATTATAGAAATTTGGCAGGGTGAGGATCAACAGTGATTCTGTTGCAGAATAACACACAGACAGTTTCAGTCTTCAATGTTTGTAGCAAAATAAATCAGGTCAAGTTAAAATATTATATTACTAGTTCCTACAGCAGATTAATCACGGGTCTGGTTGCTGCATGAATCTATGATCGAGTAAAATCTATTTCCGTGGGAGGAAAAAATGTAAGTACTAAGGGTTTTAAGTTACATGGAAAACAATGTAGACCATAATGGCAACTTTCTAGCTTTAACTGGTTCAGAAAGACCAAAATTGTCCCTCAGAGCATTATTTCAGGAACACGCTAACACTTGGGTAGAAGCTGGATGACTTCTTCAAACTGGGTCCACACAGGCAGGGTTTGAATCTAAAGTGGGTACCTAGTAGGGGAAAATTAAAAACCGGACATCATCTGTATAACCATACTGGAATTTTAAAGAACTACTCAGACAAAGAGCAAATGCCTGTTCCCCTTTTATGGTCACTCTCATTTCTTTCCACATTAAAAACTAACCACAGCTTACCTGATATAACAATGCACGTATCTCGTGCTTTTCTCTTCATTGTCTTGTACGCACTGTCAGCGAGTGCAAAAATGTGTGGTGGCCGCTCATATATCTCCCGTCCCCTATACTGCTCCACATAACTGGTGTTGTAAATGTCCATAGTCTTGTACGGGTTGACAGAGACAACCACCTCCCCGATATATGTGTAAATTCTGTTCTTCTCATATCTGAAAACATAACATAAAGATCTTACATGAGTGTCTCTTCATATTGAAAATTGCTAACATTGGAAGTTCTTCTTTTTTGACCCACTTCAGATGAACTTGAGTTGAAAAACCTCCCGTTTACTTTAAACTAAAGTGCAATACCTAAACAAAAGCTTGTGTAAAACAGCTACTGTAAAATCATTTAATTTCGTGGGCATGAAATTACGTGGGTTTGGTCAAAATGGCAATTTTATGGGAATATGAATTCGTGGATTTCAACTTTTGAACATAAAATGAATGGGAGTTTGTTTGGATTAAATTTCGTGGATTGACTCAACCACGAAAATTAGTCCCCCACGAAGATTAATATGCCTAATGATGGCTTGTCAGCAACATGGTATGCAATTCTGTATGCTGTAACCTTGCTATTTGATCTAATGATTATGCTCGCGCATATTGTGGCATGGGTAAATAAATGCAAACACACACACACACACACCTACCGATACCTAAAAACGACTGCGGTCATAAGTTTGACAACTATAGGTCAAAAACGTCCTTACTGACTGGAAACTATTTTCAGTCTAAATGTCACTGCGACTTTGACCTACAGATGCCCAAAACAATTAAGGTCATATGATAATTATAATGACCCAGAGAAGCTTCTGGAATTTGAGCTTCCCAGAAACCCCAAAATGGGGATTTTTCACCCCCCCCCCCCACACACCACCCGAATGGTACTAAATTGCACCCCCTGTTTTGGAGACAGCTGTTATATATAGTGCAAGAAAAACTCAGTTTTCATCCCCAATTTCAAATGCCAGTGGGAACACTGCTGAGTGGCGACTATAAATGAAAATATCTAGTTAAGTCACAAATGTACATTTAAATTATGCAAACTAAAATATCAATAGTAAAATTATAAATAGTTCTATTTATGTTGTTACTTCAAAAATACAGTTCTAGTAGAGTGCCAATTTCGAAAGATCTAGACATGCTGGACAAAAGTACCAAATTTTGTAAAACCATAGCTTGGGACAATATAAGACTTTTGGCTGTAAGGGCCAAGGTCACAGCTCTTTGGAATTCTATTTTTAGAACATTCAAAATGGCCGCCATTAAAACAAATAGCTATTTTAGTAAAAGTGAGTTTTTATCTTATTCTTGATACATATTTATGTGTAAACTGATTCATACTTACTGTTTGGGTCAAGTGATACGTTTGCATAAATTAAGGTCATGCCACATAACAGTCTGTCCGTACATTCGTCCGTACGTATGTTAAAAATGTCTTCTTTTTTAAAACCATAAGCTTTTACGTATATACATTATAAGCCTTGTAATGTGCTGCTTGATCTCGATTGATCTAGACGTGATAAATATGTGTAAAGACTAATTTTTTGTAGAAAATGTGTTCTATTTTGTTTCGTTCGTCCGTCTGCCTGTATGTCTGTCTGTCTGTCTGTCGCAAAATCGTTTCCACTCTGTATTTTTAGTCATACTGAGACCACGGTAGCTTGGGACAATATAAGACTTTTGGCTGTAAGGGCCAAGGTCACAACAGTAGCTTGGGACACCATAAGACTTTTGGCTGTAAGGGCCAAGGTCGCAGCTCTTTGGAATTCTATTTTTAACATTCAAAATGGCCGCCATTAAAACAAATAGCTATTTTAGTAAAAGTTAATTTTTATCTTATTCTTGATACATATTTATGTGTAAACTAATTCATACTTACTGTTTGGGTCAAGTGATATATTTGCATAAAGTTAGGTCATGCTACATAACAGTCTGTCCGTAGATTCGTCCGTACGTACGTTAAAAATGTCTTCTTTTTTAAAACCATAAGCTTTTACGTATATACATTATAAGCCTTGTAATGTGCTGCTTGATCTCGTTTGATCTAGAGGTGATAAATATGTGTAGACTAATTTTTTTGTAGAAAATGTGTTCTATTTTGTTTCGTTCGTCCGTCTGCCTGTATGTCTGTCTGTCGCAAAATCGTTTCCGCTCTGTATTTTTAGTCATACCGAGACCACGGTAGCTTGGGACAATATAAGACTTTTGGCTGTAAGGGCCAAGGTCGCAGCTCTTTGGAATTCTATTTTTAACATTCAAAATGGCCGCCATTAAAACAAATAGCTATTTTAGTAAAAGTTAATTTTTATCTTATTCTTGATACATATTTATGTGTAAACTAATTCATACTTACTGTTTGGGTCAAGTGATATATTTGCATAAAGTTAGGTCATGCTACATAACAGTCTGTCCGTAGATTCGTCCGTACGTACGTTAAAAATGTCTTCTTTTTTAAAACCATAAGCTTTTACGTATATACATTATAAGCCTTGTAATGTGCTGCTTGATCTCGTTTGATCTAGAGGTGATAAATATGTGTAAAGACTAATTTTTTTGTAGAAAATGTGTTCTATTTTGTTTCGTTCGTCCGTCTGCCTGTATGTCTGTCTGTCTGTCTGTCGCAAAATCGTTTCCGCTCTGTATTTTTAGTCATACCGAGACCACGGTAGCTTGGGACAATATAAGACTTTTGGCTGTAAGGGCCAAGGTCACAACAGTAGCTTGGGACACCATAAGACTTTTGGCTGTAAGGGCCAAGGTCACAGCTCTTTGGAATTCTATTTTTAACATTCAAAATGGCCGCCATTAAAACAAATAGCTATTTTAGTAAAAGTTAATTTTTATCTTATTCTTGATACATATTTATGTGTAAACTGATTCATACTTACTGTTTGGGTCAAGTGATATATTTGCATAAAGTTAGGTCATGCTACATAACAGTCTGTCCGTACATTCGTCCATACGTACGTTAAAAATGTCTTCTTTTTAAAATCATACGCTTTTACGTGCATGCACCATAAGCCCTTAGATGCGCTGCTTGATCTCGATTGATCTAGAGGTGATAAATATGTGTAACGACTAAATTTTTGTAGAAGATTTGTTCCATTTTGTTTCGTTCGTCTGTCTTTCTGTCTGTCTGTCTATCGCAAAATCGTGCCCGCTCTGTATTTGTAATCATAATGAGACCACATGTGGAACGCAACATCAGTTTTATATTACTGTTGTACATTGTAGATCAAACGATATAAAGGCAGCATTTCATGTCTGCTAGGGCCTCAGATGACATGCAGATGCCAGTTCCATTCATCCTTCTATTGAAATAAAGCTATATTGGGAGACATGGTTCATGTTCATTTACGGTTCTTTTGCATGATATACATGTATCAAATAATAAGCTTTGTTCTTTTGTTTTTTGGTAGTTTTAGCATCGCATTAACACAACTCTAGGTCATATGACGACTAAATAAGCTTTGTGATAAGCTTTGTAATTTCCATAATAGAACACATATTACATATATTTATATAAAATCTCTATATTCAAATAGTTTTATTTTGATATAGTTAAGTATCAATATGGTCATATCTTGAAAAGCTTTATTGTAATGGAAAGTTAAAACGTTTATTTGATGATTATGTCTTTATTTACTGGTTTATTGTTATAATTTATCATTTAGAGGTGTTTACATGATTTATATGCACCCTTACATCGTTTTTTGCATGAACAAATAGTTATCTCAAACAAATTTAACATTACTTGCAGCTGAAAGCTTTGACCACACAGGACATTTTTCCTGTTCAAATTATCAAACCGAAGTCTTCTGGTGTGACACTTTACATGTTTATCCCGGTCACATATCATGCCAGAGCGTTCTGGTACTACAACATTTTTGTTGGGATAAGTAACTCGTCAAGAAACTATAGGTAAGAGAAGCGGTTGTCTAGAGTATAAGGTGTCGGCCGCTCAACCCAGACTTTGATACCGACTTGGATCAAAACCAAGCCTTCTCAAATGACACCAGTACTCCATTTTCCAGGAAAAGGATTCGAGTGTGGTTCAGATAAGCTTCTAGCTTTCATTACAATTGAGCTTAAAAATAAATTAGTATAAACTAAAAAGCTATAGTTATTCATACTGACAAGAGATGGAATAGATGTATGCACATGAATTTTGTGAACATAATGATTCATTTTTATTTTAAAAGCCTCTTCTTTTATATAGATATTCTCTTCTGTATAGTGATTAAAAGCCAATAGATAGATATAGAATGCTGACATTTATAACTAAAAGCTCCGAAATGATTATGCTATTTCACTACAAATTATATCATCAGAAGTATATGCAACTTTATGACATTTTCCTTATGAATAAATGGAAATACTATGCAACAAAATTTTAAAGCATAATGAAACAGTCAAAGTCTTGATTGCAGCATACATGTATTGCCTTTAAAATACTTAGAAATGTCCCACTTAGATAAATGACCTCAATTCCTTCTTAAACGACGACAACATGTCTTAATAGATTGAAAACAGCATACACTATTTACACCAGCAGTGAAAGAAACTGGAGACACTATTTTCCCTTTATCTTCAATGTTAATTTAGTACATGTATGTTTTCATCACACTGACTTAAAATGGCATTGTTCGGGCAATTAGTTAATTTATTTCAGATATACTTAAATGAATGATTGATATATGCATAATTCATTCATAAGCATAGCATTTTTTCCACACATGTAAAATGCATATTAAGCTGTTATACAATTATTATCATTACATTAATTAATAAAGCAATTTGCAGTTAATAATGCTATGAAATGACCTTACATCTAACTCTCTAACCTTGAAATAAACCCTAGAATGCAACAGCCCCATTGACACATAGATAAAATATAACGCAATCTGACCATTAAAATCTTTGCCATAAGAGAACACATTTGTTTTAGATAATATAGGTACATGTGGCAAATGGTGCTCTCTATACAAGACATTAAGAAATAGGTACATGTATCAAACATGATTTTGAATAGAGATTAAGAAAATGTTCCCCTCAACCATCTTTAACAGTTGTTCAACATGCCTATTAAAAGTACTTTTCAATAAGATATTTTGTCACGTCTGTTTAGGTGAACTGCACTGTGTTAAAATTCCATAATGTTAAAACCCGATACAGCAACTCTCAAAAGAGAATATGCATAATTACATGGTTGGGAAAACACTTCTTTCAGTACTGCACATGTATTTTTTCTTTTTACATAAAAGGGAGGTAATAAAAAAGAATGGACGCAGTAATACTTTATACTTTGTGAGTTATACTTTAATACCTTTGAAAAATATGTTATAAAAAAGTATCAAAAATAGGATTTAACAAGTTATTACTATATTTTATGTTCATAACAGCACATGCGGCAGTCACATAATAAACAAAGCCATTATGGCACTTTAAGCAGTTAAAACAAATCGTTTTTATACATTTTTTTGCATTTTTAACAGGGTATTTCAGGAACAGTCACTTATATATTACAAAAAGCAATAGGCATTTAACAATTCATAGAATAAAAAATGTCAAAAATCTTTATAAAAAACCTCAGATTTAGCCAAAACAGCTGTTCTGAGATATATGAATTTTGCGACGGACGGACGGACGGACGGACAGACGGAACAAATAATAACATGCTTCACCCAAAAGTTGGTCAAACATTTTTTTTTTCAGCTGCACCAATACATAATTAAAGTCAAGCTGCACATTACGGGGCTCATCTTATAGTTATAACCACAAGGATACTGTTTATTAACGGCATTTTTGACGTACAGACAGACGGATTTACAGACAAACGGACGTGAAAATTGACATCACTTCCTGCAAATGTATCACTTAACTCTAAGAGTAGGTATGAACTAGTTTACACATAAATATGTACCAAGAACAAGATAAAAACTAACTTTTACTAAAATTGCTATTTGTTTCAATGGCGGCCATTTGTAATGTTCTAAAAATAGAATTCCAAACAGCTGTGACCTTGGCCCTTACAGCCAAAAGTCTTGTATTGGTCCAAACTACCTCTGTGCAAAATTTGGTACTTTTGTCCGGTCTGTCTAGATTTTTCAAATTTTATGAAGAATTGGAACTAAGCTATTCTTGTTCTTAAAGGTGGATAATCAGATTTTGGCCATGTAACGGATTTGTTGGAAACTTTAGCATCTGATCATTTACACTCATTTATGTTCACTGTACACTTAATACAAATTAGATTTTCACTGGAGGTATTTTTAAAATTTCATTTTCCTATCCTGGTTGCCCAACCAAGATAGAGTTATTTTATCATAAGTATAAATTTGATAAACATACTTTGCCTAAGGAAATGTATAAATATTAGACATATTGTAATATATTTGTAAAACATTTGCATTAAAAATTATGTATTTAGATGGAATTCATTAGAAACGCAAGTTTGAAAAATTATTATTACCTCCCTTTGCCTATCTTGGTTGCGCAACCAAGATAGATTGGAAATAAATGAATTCAGAAGCTACACAGCTTTTAAACTTGCATTTTGGTTCAGATTGTTCAATAGTTGATATGTCTATCAAATGCAAATGTAAAACTAGACATTGTATCGAAATAAAAAGAAATACCCAGCTTTTTATATACTTTCGTATTAAAGGGGAGTAATTACAAAATTTTATAAAAATAATAAAATATACATTTCATATAGGCATCTAACTCTATGTAATCGGCCTTTTTGTTCCTTATATAATTCTCTACTAGAATATACAAAAAGTAAAAAATGTCATTAAATGTTGTTTAAATGTGATTGACCACCTTTAAAAGGATGTGTGACTGTACTAAGTTATTTATACATACCGGTAAATGGAATTGTTACACTAATAGTTAACCACAAAAAAAATGTTATGAAAAAAATTTACAGGGTTCAAGTTTAGACAAGCATACAAGCTAGAATAGCTGTACCAGCTAATTTCAGCTAGTCAATAATATACCAAGCAAATGTCTTCAAAGATTTAATAAAGTTTGTTCTGCAGGTATACATTATCTGCATGAAAGGAATGTTATCATTTATGTTTATAAATGATATTTCATTGTTCAACAAAACTCTGATATAATGCATGATTGCAGCTTGCATCAAGTTAACATGGAAGGCTTTGACTTAAGATAGCAAGTGGATAAAAATGACACTAGCTATTTTAAGCTGATAGGTTTTTTTTGTGTGAGACTGGCTACTTACAGAGATTAATCAGTAGGTTTTGGCCAGTAAAATATTAAGAAAGTAATTAAATATTATTGTTTAACATTAGCCGGTATCTTTTCATTTTAGCTAGTGAACAAAAAGGTAGGGCTGTCATTGATTGGGTCTTAGGCATATCGACAATACTGATATATCGGAAGACAAATATCGACGATATATCGATTATAAAGTTAGATTAACAACCTGCTTGTTCATGTGCATGCTATATACCTTCTTGTTATAAGTTAATGTTATCTTTTGTTTTATTGCCTACTTTTCATATTACTGTTTGATTGTGTTGTATTTGTATTTATGAAATAAATAAAAATTAATAAAGACTGCTACGGTACAAGTTCACACATGACCTTTTTAGACAACTTCTGTTACTTAGGCCACATCTTTGCAGGCAGAAAAGTTATTTTAGAGTGTTTATCTGGACTGATTTTTTTTCCTGTAAAATATCGATTTTTAAAAATGGGAATCGATAATCGATTGACCAAAAAATATCGTTGATATATCGATATCGTTTCTATCAATGACAGCCCTACAAAAAGGGCACTAGCTACTTTTAGCTAGTAGAAAATGTTGCTAAATTTGAACCCTGTTTAAATACAAGTAGGACTTTCCAACACCCACATATTCATTAAAGCTATTTCTCTGCAGCTCAATTAACAGAATAACTGATATAAGACAGATTTTACATAAAAAATTTCATAATACGAAACATGGGCATCCTGATTATCCTCCATTAACCCTTACCCTGCTAAATTTCTATAATGAACTTGTCCACTTTCATTGACGTCCATTAACTTTAAAAGGGTGCTTCCAAAAAAGATCTGACTGAATGGCAAACATGCAGATTTGATAGACTGCATGATGTTAGCTGATCATGATCTACACTTGTCGCAAGGCAGACCAACTGTATGGAATAGTGGTCAATCAACTCAGATTTCGATCATGTAACAAATTTGTTTGAAACTTTATCATTCAAACATTTGCGCTTATTTGATCTCATTGGGTACTTAATGTTTGTTATATTTTCACTAGAGGTATTTTAAAATTTAGATTTTTCTATCCTGATTGGTGCTTTTAGCATAAATTTGACAAATATAATTTGCGCATAAATAACATCCATTTAACAACAATTGTATTAGACTTCTCAAAGACAGGTATTTACAATACAGTAACGTGTTTCGCTGAAATACATTAAAAATGCAAGTTTATAAATTTTATTACCTCCCTTTTGCCAAGTATATAACATAATTATTACCTCCCTTATGCCTATCTTGGTATGTTACAAAGAAAGAATGGAAATAAATGAATGCTGCTGCTACATGTAATATAAAAACTTGTTTTTCTAAAATACATTAAAAGTAAAGTTTGTTAAAATTTATTACCTCCCTTTTGCTAACCAAGATAGAATGGAAAATTATGAATGCTGCTGCTATATATGTGGTTTTAAACAAGTCCTTTAGTTCAGTTTATTGAAATATCCCAACAACTATCAACTGGAAATGCAAAACCATATATTGAACCAGCTATTTAAAGTGACATTGTACATAGTGTGTTTTTGGTGAATGTTTTATAAAAGCAAATTTCGGTTGCTGTGCATTTAAATGTGTTAAATTAACGACAATTCCGCATAAGAATTTGAAGTTGATTCTTTAGAAATAAAGAAATCTGACTAATAAAATAATAGTTCTTTTCTTCAATATTCTATGAAATTATCTCCCTTACCTATAGGTGGAGATTGCTGAAGTTGAAGGGAAGCAACTCCTGCATGCAGTTTTACTTTTCTTAAGACTGCCCCAGTCAAAATAAGAAAAGTCATATTTGGAAAGTTATTATTTCATACTGGTAACAGGAAGAGTTTGGTATATTGGGTTAAAAGCTATAATTTTCTCCATCCATTTTACACAGACATACATTTCAGCTGGATTTTTACTTGAAAAATGCTTAATTACAAAACTTTAAAAAAGTCATTTAAAAAAATTTCTGATACATGTAGGTATCTCCCTCCACGTAAAAGACCCTTTCATTCCTGACAGATGGTACGCAAAGTGTAAAATCTTAAATGTGATTGACCCACCTTAATAAACATATAAATATGTCAACAATTTTTGTACTATCTTATGCAAATGTAATATAAAATGTGATATTCATGTTATACACCTACATGGCTATAAAAGACAAGATATGACCTTGTACATGCCAATAAAAACTCTCCAGTTTACAGCTCATTTATGACCATTTAATGACATTTTCTCAATATCATGCTGTGGTATATAACCTAAAACAAGAAAGTAGTCCCTAAACTGGCAATTAATTTACAAAATTGGAACCTGGCCATGTTAACCTGTTCTTAAGAATATAACATGATGTGCAAGTCAAAATGCTTTTTAATGGTTATTCTTTTTATTAAATCATTTTTTCATGTTTAAAAATAAATACTGCTATCAATTATAATGTAATTTAGTCCCTATCTATATTATAGTGAACATGCCATCATCTCCAGTAAGAATGTGTACTTCAGTCAGATTGACAAAGCATGGGAAATAACACTGGGAAACAACAAAAAAAATATTCACAAAAATTACAGGGTAGATATCTTTCTTAATTTTTTATTCTTATTTTCCACAGTGGAAGTGAGAGTTTAGGCTTTTAAAAAAAAGTTGTTAGTTTAAGGTAACTCAATCCTACCTAGCTAAAATCCCATACATGTACCATACATGTCATACGTCCCGGATTGTCCGGGATTGTCCCGGAAATCACATACTCGTCCCGGTGTCCCGGACAGTGTTGAAATGTCCCGGAAAATTAAAAATACAGAAAACAAAAATAACCTCCCAAAAAACTAGTTTTTTGGTCTATAAATTGTTGAATTTTACATTAAAGTGGAATTATACGCATTTTTCAAGTAAACATCCAGCTGAAATAGATGTGTGTGTAAAACGGGTGGAGAAAATTATAGCTTTTAACCCAATATACCAGACTCTTCCTGTTACCAGTACGAAATAATAAGTTTCCAAATATGACTTTTCTTATTTTGAGTGGGGCAGTCTTTTTACGAAAAGTCAAATTGCACGCAGGAGTTGCTTCCCTTCGACTTCAGAAATCTCTACCTATAGGTAAGGCAGATCACTGTGTAGAAGATTGAAGAAAAGAACTATTATCTATAAGTCCGATTTCTTTATTTCTAAAGCATCAACTTCAAATACTTATGCGGCATTGTCGTTAATTTAACACATTTAAATGCACAGCAACCGAAAATTGCTTTTTTAAAACATTCACCAGAAACACACTATGTGCAGTAAGATGCGCATAATGCCACTTTAATAAAACACAATAAACAGTTCCCGGTGTCACATTGTTTATTCCTAAATATCCGATAATCAGTTTCATGCCCTCGAGCAGGACACATGTTGATTAAGCCAGCTCAAATCAACACTCATATTGAACGCGCCCTGCGATCTTTTGATGACCCAGATTAATGTACAGTCGGCTATTTTGATGACCCTGATTATGAATTGACAAAATTATGCAATCAATAACAGTTTTATGATAATTTAATATTAGGAACAATAGCCGAAAATCTCGTTGTTTTTAGCACGTAGGCGGTGAAGCTACATGTAGCCTTGATTGGAAGAAATGGCTGATAACTAGGGCTGTCATTGATTGGATCTTAGGCGTATCGACGATACCGATATATCAGAAGACAAATATCGACGATACATCGATATACTGATTATTAAGTTAGATTAACGACCTATTTGTTCATATAATACTATATACCTTCCTGTAAATGCTATTTTAAGTTTTATTGCCTACTTTCCATATTTCTGTTTGATTGTGTTGTATTTGTATTTATGAAATAAAAGAAATAAATAAAAATTTATAACATCTTTCATTTTTATTTTGCCTTCACTCCTTTTTTGCATTCATCCAAATTTACAACTTTGTGAACTTAAGTTGTTTTTTAGTGTCTGAGTGTTTATTTGGGTAGTTTTTTCTCCCTGTAAAATATCGATTTTTGAAAATGGGAATCGATAATCGATCGACAAAAAAAAATCGTTGATACATCGATATCGTTTCTATCGATGACAGCCCTACTGATAACGGTCAATTAAACGATAATTATTTTAAAAGGTTGTAATCTTTCAAAATGTAGATTGATTGTCACACATATTCTAAATTAAACTTTTGACTATTGAATGCCTTTGCCGACCGATCCATGAAAATTGACCCAACCCGAAATATTTTATATCGATTTTATCTACAAGATTTATCTTATTCCTTTGAGGATTCCATTTTATTAATGATTAGATAAACGTTTAAGCATAAAAATGATACCAAATAAGCTGAATTCTAAATCACGATGACCAGGTTAATTCTTCTTATGTAGCAATCCTAATTCAGTTCACCTCGGGAACGCAACCAATTCACGTGCCGAATTATAGACGTGAATTACCCTATTTACCTCCCTTAGAAAGCTAGACGACATTTGCAGCAAATTATTCCTAAGCGAGGGAACAATGTTTATCTCCGGAAACTGCATGTAATTTTATGATATTTATGCATGAAACAGACGAATACTAATGTCACGGTGTATGTCCCAGACAAAGGGTAAAAATCCCGGAAATTTTAACTCAGAATCCCGGAAAGGTTCTGAAAAATTATGGCATGTATGCATGTACCCTAGTTGTTTTTTTCTGAGCTTTGTGGCATAATTTTCAAAAGTTAGCAAAAAGAGAGGTTTAACACGTTCAAGGGGGAATAAATTCAAATGAACACTTAATCTATCTGTTATAAACATAGGGTGCACATCAACATTTTAGTTGAAATGAGAAAAGAATTCTTAAAGACTGATGAATCTGGAGTGTAAAATAAGATATTTAAAAAGAATGTTAGCATAGTTGGCAAAATTAGTCAAGAAACAACATCAAAAGATAAAAACATTGCTTTCTAGTCCAAACAGCCGCCTTGCAAGCATCAAGATCACGAATGGCCTATATGGATGGACAGTTTCTTCCACAATACAACTGAGTGAGGAAAGAACAAAAAATTTTGATACTCAGAGGTGAAATGTGCTTGCCTTAAACTAAGTAAGTGGGCATATCTGTAATCAGAATCTGATGGTATTTGAAAGTAGCTTGGTAAGCTGATGGTAACAAGACTGACTGTAGTGTAGATGGACATGAGTTATTATGCTTTAGGTTTTGACCTTTTTTGTTGGTTGTGATATTACGTTTTAGGATGCCACATTTGAATATGTCCTATTGATGAATATCTTCAAGTTTAGATCTTGAAGATGTCCTAGTGATGTATGTCTTCTACAGTTCCAGTTTAGATCTGTAGTTAAGTCAACACCAAGATATTCTACACTGGAGACTTTCTGTTTTTTTTTTAATATGTTTTTGGAGTTTGGAACAATTGAACTCTATGCTCTATTCAATTCCCCATTTCTGATGTCCTTTTAAAATAGATTATAGACCTATCTGACCTATCTGCAAAATTTAGACATATAATATACAGTATCAGGGCCCACACTGGGCTGAAAAAAGTTGGAGCCACCTTTTTTCTCGGGAACGGTAGGGAGGGTGCTGGAGAGGTTTCCCTTCCCGCGGCGCGTTGAAAATTTTTGTTACTTACCATAAGCAAATGGTGATATTCTAGCTATATAGGGGGACTTTTGAATGAAAGTGGGTATACCTCTAAAGCAAGTTTTGTATTTTAAAATGTTGTTGGATGTTTGAAGCAACCTTTCTGAAATATTTTTCCATTACAGCTTCTTTTTGTTGTGGGCCTACTATGTAAATGCATGGCCCGGGGGCTGTGTTTTTGGTGCTCTGTGCTTCCGAGAAATCTACCCTGATACAGGATTACATTTCAAATCCATTCCTAACTTTTAAAGACATTCAAAAAAGTTGGCTAACACCTTTACTAATTACTTACTAAGATCACAGACTCGGGTCCTGTGTATTTTATTTTTTTTATTAATATAAAAAAAAAAACCTTTTTTCACACAAATATGCTTTCTATGTTAGTCAAATGAAAAAAAAAAAAGATGACAAAAATCCGGTCACAGTGTCGTGTATGATATTGTGACCAGATTTTTTGTCATCATTTTTTTTTTTCATTTGACTAACATATAAAAAGTATATTTGTGTGAAAAAAAGGATTTTTATATTAAACAAAAAATACACTGGACCCGTGCCTGTGACTTAAGATACTGTCTGACGGTGGCGACATCGTTAAAAAATTCATCAAACCATTCATTATTTTGCCGATTTATTTATTAATTATTTCATCATGGAAATTAAAGGCATCAATCATTTAATCTGCCGTAATGACAACAAAACAAAAAGATTATATTAACCCGATAATCGGTTGCTAATTGATTGCAAATTGCATCTTCTCGCGTGTCAAGATGTTTATTACACATTGTTATATGTAAAGTAAACGCAGACTGGGTAGTACTATCCGAAATAAGTTAATTTTATAAGGTAAAATTATCGGAACCAGTCAACGGTTTTTAACATAATTTCTCGGAGGTTAAGATTTAGAACGTCTGAAACAAAATGGCGGTCCAAATTACGAACATTTTTTCATTTTCGCCACTCGCGATTTTTCTTTGCCACTTTCATCGCAGATTCGCCAAATGGCTCGATTGGCGAACGACAGCGTGGTCCCTGAGTATAATATATAAATCTTAAAGAAGTTATTTCTTATTCTTCACTCTTCTATATAAAACAAAAGCCCTCATTTAGCTCATGATACTACAAAAGGTCATTAAACGCAATCAACCCACATCTGAACAGAATCCATCCATGTGCCAAACCCATTTGTGCCAAACCCATCTGAGACCAACTAATCACTGCTAATTGGACTAAGACTTTTGACTTTAACTTTTTCAGACAGATCTATCCCTTATATTCTGTTTTGCTTCTCGTTTTATGAATGCTTTGAATAATGTTTATGTTGGCAAATCGTCCATGTCTGTGCATGAAAATAGAGTAAAACGGAAAAAAATGCGAGTCCCACCTGTTGACTCATTGGCAGGTTAAATACAAACATTTTGAGACGACCCCTAAGACCGGTAGTACAACTTAAAAGTAAGGAAAGCTGAAGAAGACACAAAATGAAACGTACCGTAATTTTAGATTATCCATAAAAGCATCAAGTGTAACATCGTGAAGGAGAACAAAGTCTCCTACCCCGAATTCGGGGCCTTCGTGCACAGAACCCGCCATCACAATTTAGTTCATTTCTAATCAACCATTAAACCGGAAGCAAGTGCCCAATTACTTCCACCTATGAATGCCTAATCCCCGTACCGTACCGGTACATTCATATCAACATTTTTCGTCAGATTTTCGGGAATATGACAGTTTGATACATAAGAGAAAACAACTGACAATGAAAACTGCCATTCTAGTATGTTTATGACGTCATTTACACATTGCTCACTTATATGTTCAGCAAAAGCCCTCCTAAGTAGACTGATCATTATAGTTTCTTAGCCGATTTCACTACCTTAAATGATGTAAGAAGAGATATCAAGATAAAAGTAACCTCAGAACAACGCTACCTTTCCCTTTAAGAGGTTTTGTACCGTGAGAATCACACGCGTTCTGTCCACAAAGCTTTCCTTTTGATTAAACAACACTTATGTCAGGTTTGAGAATGCAGTTTTCAGAGAAATAATTGGTATTCCTATGGGAACAAACTGTGCACCCCGTGTCGCAGATTTGTTTTTATATTGTTATGAAAGAGACTTATGTTGAGCCTTTCTCCAGATATGCATGCAGACATTATTATTGCATTTAATAATACATCACGCTATCTGGTTGATATTTTTAACATGGATAATACGTTCTTTTGTTAATTGGTGGATACTATTTATCCCTGGGAGCTCCAGTTTAATAAAAGTAACAATTCGGATACTGCTGTTTCATTCTGAGATTTACATCTCCCTATTTATGACGATATTATATATACAGAAAATTATGACTAGAAGGATGGTTTTAATTTTAGTACTGTAAATTCCCCCCCCCCCCCCCCCCCACACACACACACACACATTTGGATGGGGATGTACCTCATGCTATATGCTACATCATATAGGGTCTATATCTCTCAGTTAATTCGGTTTGCCAGAGCATGTAGTCATGTTGATTTCAATGAACTGAATCAATATATTACAAATAAACTTCTTCAGCAAGGTTACCGTTATTACAAATTGCGTCAATGTGGCTAACTTTTACTACCGTTATTCTGATTTGGTTTTATAACTCAGTTGTAATTAAAAGACACTTCTGCGAGAAGGTATTTCAAAAAAAACCAAGACAAATATCAAACAGGGAATGCCACGCACCAAAAATGCAGCCTCCTCAAAACGAAACCCACAGCACGCAGACGCGTGCACCACACACACACAGCCAACACATTAGGACAAAACGAACAAACAAAGGAACACACACACACACACAAAGCCAACACATCAGGACAAAACGACCAAACAAAGGAACACAGTGGAGCACCGCCTTGGAATGGTCAGTGGCAAAAACACCACTGGGGAGCTTAAACCGGTTTATGGTGCGCACCCAACCTCACTCTTACCCCTACCCTAACGCAAAACCCCTTTTATAGGATGTGGTTTACAACATTCGTCAGATTTTGGGTCATGGTAACTTGCCAAATGTATTTTGTAAAATTATAAAACGTTTTATTAAAAGATGTTATGACCCAAATGTTTTGAGACACACCGCATGTTTAGTGTCCAACCAGTTTACAGTTGGATGCTACGCTTTTCTCTTTGATTGTGTCTGACGGAAGAGGGGGAGGACTCTGTGATAAGCAGCTTTTAAATCCCACAAGGACTGAACTGTTTAGATTTCTGTATTTTGGTCTATTCCTTAAGCGTATTATTCTTGATGCTCTGTCTTCTACAAAGGAATTGAGTACATGCGTTTTTGGTTCTTAAGTTTTGCTTTTTATATAATTATACAAGAGCTTTTTTTATTTTACATGCCATGCCTTTTGTTTCCATTGCGTGTGTTAGAGATTCGCCTGGCGGGGATTACTCTTATTTACAATGCCCCGTGACATTCGAACGTGATTTGTTTATTAATTTGCATTCTTACCCGATATAGACTGTTTGTTTGTATGTTAAAGGAGAGTCTTGTTTTGTCGGTAAACAGCTTATATTAGCTAGTGTTAAACTTATCTTAAGTCAAAACCTTCTTTTCTTATTGAGCAAAAACGTTTTCAGTCTCGAGGTCCCTCTGACCTTCACCTTTAATGTACTGACACCCAAAACAATGTGAATATCACACACTGACACTGGTTATAATCATATGAATAAAATCTGTGAAAAGATCCTTTGGAAGTTTTGAAGTTTGACCAGCGACTTTTACGTATAATGCAGAAACCACTTTTATTCTCGAGTTCACTGTGATCTTTGACCTAAAAGTAATAGGGTTATATACAGACTTCAGGCAATTATCATATGAAGTTTGACCATTGTGAGATCAAGGATTTACTTTTTTTGACCTAAAACTAAATGGTCCACTGACCGACAGATAATGAACAAAAATATTCCACATCCTTCTCAAAGGGATGGGGGTGGGGGCCATATAAAAGGTTGAATCTATCAATTACGACCATAATGATGGCATATATTAGATATTGGATAAAAGATATAGTAGTAAACAAAAATTCTGATATTCTCCAAACTGTGAATGCTTAAGAATACAACAGGGGGTCATATCCGAACGTATATACAATCAATAAAACGTACAAAGCAAATAAAAAAAACACATTAGGATGAGCTGGTCTGCGGGACCCACCAACAGAACACACCGGAGCCCGCTATTTACACGCTACATATTTATCGTCACAGAACCCAAGTTGGTTTTTGAACTTGTTAAAATCTGTTAGCTGTCTTGAAGCTTTCTGGTAGTGATTTCCACAAAACCGGTGCTGCATATATAACGGAATGAATTCTTACCATATGTTGTTGTCTTATCTTGAGGGACATGTAGAATATTAGAAAACTAGTATCTAAAGTTATCACTTGGAATCTTTTTTCACCACTAAATCTGACAGCACTGTAGGGGCCATTTCATTCAATTTTTTTTTTAAGTTTCTGTGGCTATTATTCTAGTTTTCCTTAAGTGTAAGGATAGTAATTTGGCCTTAAACCCCCAACTGCCATATAAAAGCCACAAGATGGTGACGGGGCAGGTTTTTATATAAACTATGCATGTTTCACATCAGAGAGCCCTTTTTCAAAATTTTTAATAAACCAGTCCACTGAATAAAAAGTTATGAAAAATTGCATAAATACACATTGAAATATTCTTTATCAATTGGTGTTTTTATTTTTTAAAACAAAAAATGTTGAAGTAGTTTCAAAAAAATTATTTAAACCTAACTGCCAAAAATTTGAATTTGCCGGGAGGAGCTAATGAGGTCATGAACCCTAGAGGAACAGAGAATGTAAACAATTCCCACGTGGTTAATTTTATCAACAAACCTGATCGTCAGAAGGCTTCATATGTATCAATGGAATTAACACCTAGCTAGAGTGCATTGCAAAACTTCTCCAGAAAGTAATTTTGAACTTTTAAAGGTCCAATACTAAGGAAAGTGAACATTTTAATTTCTTTTAAAAAGCACAGAAACTATTTCATTTTATTGGAAAATGAAAGTTGGTATGTAGAAATTCGAAATAAATCGCAGTATATGTACAATTATTTTTCTATGAAGTATGAAGAAAGTTAAAAAGACCTGGGGGTCATTCTGTCGATTCATTGAAATTTCAACATAATACACGTACATTTCTTTGAGTTCCAAAGACCTTCTGTAAATTTTGACCTGCCAATCTTCATTATTTAGTGTCTTGCAGAAGTCTATGCACTGGCTATGAAAAAAATTGCCAACTCACTTTCCCTTAGTAATGGACCTTTAAACCAAATAGAATATCTTTATCATTTCTACAGTTATATTTTTATATGTCATATCATAAAAAATGTTTTAAAGAAATAGGGAACTACTAATTACAGACATACAGTGATAAATATTATTTCAAATAGCTTATCATTTTTATTAGTCCATATCACAGCAACACTTGCTAATTTGTGTGTATTGTTCTGCATCCTAGATTTATTGATAGGTTATCTCAATTAATGGACCAGCCAGCAATGACAGAATTTTAGTTAAATGAATGTTTGATTTTGAGTTTCATTGTTAAAATTACATAAACAGATTAAAAATCAGGAATGCTAGTCTTGACTCAATTTTTCATAGGATTGATACTGATATGGATGCACAATATGGATAATAATAGTTTTTAACCATCAAAACATGCAAACTAGTTCAAATTTCTTCTACAACTGACCATTGTTTACATTTGCCTGTGAATCATTTAAAGTGAGCTATTTTTAGCTAACAGACAGCCTAGAGTAGCATTGTTATTTGATAGGCTCCTCCTACAAAATTTACTGCCAGGGTAGTAAAAGTTGGGGCTTTAAGTAGTAGGTTTTCATACGAGCTATCATAATCATCATATGCAAATCTCAAAGCACGTTCTTGGAATTTTTCAATTTTTTAGAAATGCCAAGACAATGGACAAAAATTAAAATTTGAGAGCACAAAGGTATAAAATGTTGTTAGTCTCTTCCACTGATCCAGATTCGTTAATATGTATTATTTGACGTCGACGTCGTTTACAATGTCATGAATATAAGACACGTTGGCCAAATTGACTTGTTTATAATAGTTAAAGAAAGTAGAACTTTTGATGTTTCGACTGGAAAAGCTTACATATGAAAAAAGAATATTACATTTGTGATTTTCCACATTGAATTTATTAAACTCGTTGAATAATATTGATAAAATGCTCGACAGAGCCTCGCATTTTATTGTGTTATTCAACTCGTTTAATAAATTCAATATGAAAAGACACCCATGTAATATCCTCTATGTATAAACGCGTGAAAGAGTCAAGAAATATTTTAATCTGCTAAGCTTACTTAGGTTTTTACCTATTCGTTTTAAGATATTTGTTTATTGAGCAGCCTTTTTATAAATATTCTTATATAAGTGTCAAAATTTAAACTTAAGTCGATGTCAACACCTAGTAATTTCACAACATCTTCGCATTTGCATTCAATAGCGGAACTTTGATGTTTTTAACCACTTTTAACTTGTGAATATTCCATCTTACCTAACACTTTCACACTTTTATCTTCTTTCTCACTATTTTCATTTTTGAAGCCTTCCTTTCACTGCTTTTAAACCAACTTTTATCTGGTTGTGATGCACAACCCAGCTATTATACCCGTGAGGGGAGTCCAGCCGTATACAAAGATAGATAGATAGAACTGTCGATTTAAAAAACAGGAAATTTTTCATGTGTGTGTTTTTTTTTACCAACAGCTATTGCCTGAAATTTATCCGGGTTGGCCTGCATACAGTTAAATCTGAACCAGTCAATTAAAGTATCACTTTCTGTTTGCAAATTTGTAAGGAGTTCATCATAACTTGGTGTGTTGTCATCGGCATAATGTATACAGGGTACTGTTGTTTATAAAGTAGAAAATATCATTTATAAATAAATTAAAAAGTGAAATGAGGAACTTCCAGATTTAGTGGTTTTTAGCCTAATACAAAATCAATAGCAGTGTCTTACCTAAATTTTATTGTTATCTCCCTTGTTTAGAACTCTTGCACGCGGAGAACCTCACTGGTTCCACGCGCTAAACAAGAAAATAAACAAAACATCGGTAAACAGCAGTAAAAAAGACACACGGTTGAAAAATCCTAAAGAAAAAATTGGCGCAAGTTCATACATTTGAGACAAGAATGACGAAAGATTCTAAAAAACATGGTCATGCCAAAGATGGCGTGTCACAGAAGGTACTAAATAAGTAATTTGAATACAGAAATTGCAATCGAGTTGGCAGATTTCTCCTAGTCATCCCAAACAAAGTGTGGGTGGGGTGGTGATATTATAATTTTTCTTCAAATTTCAAAATATATAAGCATTTGCGTTTTACAAATCCTGAAAAACGTATTTGATTTCAGTTTATATAGAATTTTAAATATTGTTTTAAGTTGTACTTACCTTCAGCAGGTCAAAGACATCTGTTCATTTTCTTCTTCTGTAACGTTTTAGTGCCACACAAATCCCGTCAGTGAAAAGCTAGCTCATCACCAAAGGTGATTTAATGTGCATATATACTGTCTTTTTACTCCAATCACAATTGACAGGTTTACAAATTTGCATATTAATGGAATTACTTCCCTTTATGCATTCAGTAATCGCTACATTACTTTCCCCTCCGAGAAATCTCGTCCCGAGATTTGGCCTAGGAAATGCCTGGGTAAGGCAACTCCAGTCCGGCAGTTGACTTCATCCCACCGCTGCCACCATTTGTAACGTTTTAGTGCCACACAAATCCCGTCAGTGAAATGCTAGCTCATCACCAAAGGTGATTTAATGTGCATATATACTGTCATTTTACTCCAATGACAATTGACAGGTTTACAAATTGGAAGTGTCTAGCCGTCCGGTAACCGGACGCCTAGCCTGCGTTCTAGTCGTCCGGTTACCGGACGGCTAGCAAATCCTCAGGGGATTTTCTAGTCGTCCGGTAATTGATTTCCAAATGAATAAGACATGATTTTATATAGTTTTAATGTTATTTACTTAAGATATTGATACTTATCTGCAAACAAAATGTTGTGTGAATACATATTATACAGATTTACAATAAATCACTGCATTATTCAGCCGATAAAATGGAAGTTTGCCGAACTCAATGATGGTGAGATCGACATGACGTCACTTATCAAAGTCTGTTCATCTGGAGGCTTTTATGGGATCGGAATTTTTAAATTTTAACAACTTTTTCACTGGATTTTCAAAATTAAAACAGTTTTGAAATTTCAATTTCATATTTTAGTATTCAAATATTTTTTAATGAACAACTGTTTTAAATGACATCTAATTTCAAAAGCGGCACTGAAATGTTCAAAACTTTAAGAAAAACAGTAGTTAAAATATATATAGAGATTTGTGTTTTAATAATTAAAGTTTAGGCCGTTAGAAAAACATCACTTTTTACAAAAATAGCATATGGACGTTCGGCGATCAATGTTTAATCATTTCTAAAAATAGAATATCAACGGCTTTGTAAACAAACACGATCTCTTGCGTTTAATTGACTGAAAAGTCAGATAAATATTGGTATTTTAAGTAAATAACATTTAAAACTGTATAAAATCATTACCTATTCAATAAGAAATCAATTACCGGACGACTAGAAAATCCCCTGAGGATTTGCTAGTCGTCCGGTAACCGGACGACTAGAACGCAGGCTAGACGTCCGGTTACCGGACGGCTAGACACTTCCTTACAAATTTGCATATTAATGAAATTACTTCCCTTTATGCATTCAGTAATCGCTACACTTCTTCCGTTGAACTCCAAACTTCAAGATGAGTATTCTCGGAATTGTGACTGTACATGCATGTGTTGCCTTTTTACAATTAAAAGTAAAAACTGTTCTAAGATTAATTTAGTGATGATAATAGCAGCCCAGACATAAGAGTCCTCGATGGTACTGGCTGCTACTACTGACTCTGGAAGACTGTTCCATATCCATATTGCACTTGGGAAGAAGGAGCCCTTGTGAAGTAGAAGTCTTGAATGCGGGATGATGAAGCACATGCTGTGACTTCTTGTTGACTTGATATTTGTTCTAATTAAATATGGAACTGATGGAATAGCAATAAGTTGATACACTATCCCGGCAGTGGCCGGCACAACCCATTTTTCAACCGCTTAACAAGTTTTCTGTGCAGTTTTGTACAAATGCAAGTCCAAATCTTTGGTTTATTGTCTAACACTTTCTATCAGCATAAGTGCTATAAAAGCATACCATTTAAGTTTCTTACCGATCGAATCCCTGGCATGATGATTTTGAAAGCCATCAGTAGGAAGTCGTGCTGAAAATTTACAACCTAAATTCGACCACAGGTGGTATTTTCCTTCAAGCAAAATGAAACAGCACTAAACCAGGGTTTTTTCTAGCTAATTTGGGAACATAGCCTATACCTCTAAAATTGGGAATTTTGACACATAAATGTTCCAAATTGGGAAATATTTAGTCCAATAGGATATAGTAAAGATGTGTTTAAGCACTTTCTTGTACACTTATTTCACATTGTACAACCTCTTACACATACTGCCATTACAAAATTGTCCATAATTTGGTCAATGTTTGTGCAATTTTGATGAAATTTTTTTCAGAATGTAAATTGGGAATTTTTGCACTCATTTTGGGAAAAATACATACTTTTTGGCATTGGGAATATAGCCGAATGACGGCTATAAAACGGCCGAAAAAAAACCCTGTAAACTTTTACTGTACTTTCATTACAACATGGCAAACATAGAACACTCAAAATTCAAGTCTGGCAACAAACACCAAAACCAACACAGGGGTGGCTCTGGATATTTTTTATCTATTGCCGACACTCGCCATTTGGCAAAAGTTGGGGCCAAAGAGGAGCCACTGGAGCCAACATTGGTGCCGGTGCCAAAAGATTTTACCTGAATTATAAACTACAAGAATGAAAACGAAATACTAAAATTCAACTTCATTTATTTCAGTTCAATTTCAAAAATACAAAAGTAACAAAACAAATAGCAGTCTTCGTCGTAACTGGGTTGCCCGAAGTCCGGGACAAGTAGATCCTGTTTTGGGCAAGCCAAAGTTTTCAGGTGGTTGCCCGAACGGACAAGTGCTTTTCCAAAATTTAAATCCCTTAATTTTCACAATAATTACAGAATTTCATGAATCTGAAATGAACATCCTAAATACTAGCTTTCGTATATTTATGCATGAATTGATGACTTCACATTTGCAATATATAAAGTAACTTTACAAAAGTCTGAAATTACATCCCTAAAATTACCTGAATTGACTGGAATTTACCCGCGAATCGTAAAGATATCAAAACGTCATGCCAGTAATTTTCCATTCCACGAGCACGTGCGACCTATCGTATCGCCGTTACTTTTGTTTATCGACACGTACACAAAAATGCGTGTAGTGCATTCATTTTTTAATATAATCGCTTCAAATTTTCAACACCGCTTGAGAAGTTATACAGTTTGAATTCTATAACAATTTTAATAAGATATCGACAGAAATGTAGGCAAAATTCTATAAAAACGATCGAAGTTTCATACAATTATTTGTAAAATTTCAAACAGTGCGATCTTAATTATTTATTTATTTCTAAAAGTAAATAAATAATACATACTATAGTCATAAATTTCAGACTTTTGACAAGAAAGTACAAAAAACAGAATTAAAAAATCTTAAATAACGAAAAAGCGGCAGCAATTTAAATACATCGAGTAAAACGATTTTTGGCAAGTGCGGCAGAATAGGTTACGTGACCTCGTGCACGTAAATAAAAATTGTTTAAAAGCAGTATGATGTCGCTGTGGTTTTTAATAAGTTTAATAAGTAAATGAATCTTTGTACTTTTTTGACTCGACACTATGTCAGATATTCTTTTCAAACAATAATGTAAATTTCTTGAGGGCAAATAGGTCACAGAGGTAGGATATCTACTATTATCGTTTGACACATTTACCAGTTTATACGGGATATTGTATATTCGCTTTTAAAAAAATTAAAGAAGATACTTTTTTTACTGATTTCTTCTCAGCAATTTAAAGAACCGGGGCCGTTCGATCAGACAGTGATGTGTCACATGGCGCGAAAACATGACGTAATGCCATGACAATCTCGGGCAACAATACCGCTTTGATCTCCACTTCAGAAGCCCGATACCGACACACTTCTTTTAGCTCCTTGAGGGGGTTTTAATTGATGATGAAAACAAGGCCAATTACTTGTTTATCAACAGAATAATTACCGATAATTGTTAGGTTTTTTTTTCGCTTTAAACACGGGTGGGTTGATGATTTTTATTTTGTCCATATTTTTTTTTGGACACGTCGCCCCGGGCTGTGATAATAGGCTACATTAAAATTTTACTTGATAATAATGCTTCAAAAACAAAATAAAAAAAACAAAACAAAAATACTGACCTACCGACCCTACTTTTTTTGGCCATGCCAGCAGAAACACCTTTTTTTTGGGGGGGCGGGGGTGCCAAACCAGGCTGATCAATTATTGCAGTTAACTTTGAACAACTACACAATATTTTGAAGGCCCTAAAAAGTAAGTTTTAGAAGGGTAGTGCAAATTTGAACCCCACACCTGGCATATAACTAGATACTGGTATAGGTCTTACTTTTTTTCTACAGTTTTCTCCCATAATTTCTGTCTGCTAGTTACTTGAATATTGCAACATGGTTATCCACTTACGTTGGCTTAGCCTGCCCATGGATAGTGTGGGTAGGTTAGTTGACTACCATTAAATAACTGAATGTTGAATTAAGCATAAACCAAAATACATCATATTTATAAACAAAATTATTTCGGGCAAGTAAAAATGTTTTCGGGCAAGTGGTTTTCTTAACTTACTTGCCCGAAAGGACAAGTGCTGAAAAAAAATTAAGGCGAAGACTGAATAGAATAAAAAGCAAAGTTTAAAGAACATTTTAGTAAAATGAGTGTCTTACAAGTTCTTTTAATCATTTCTAAATAAAGTACAAACTGCGCTATAAAAAAAGTCCCCTTTAAATTTTTATCCGAAATTTCCGCGTCCGAAGCTCATCAATTTATCAGGTGTTATGATCGAACGCCGTGGAAGTTTTCGTGCATGTTTCGATTCTTTTGCTTTAAAAATGCCCGATTCTTGCATCAACTTGTTCAGATTTATAGTTTACTCGATTTATTTATTAATTTTTTTAAAACAAAACTGAACTTCTCGATATTTTTACAAATTATTTTTACGGCAGTTCAGACGTCCGTGGAATTGGTTCCCGGGCAATTTATTTATAGAAATTGGCCGTGATTGAAATAAATTTGGATGCAATTTATAATAAAATCAAGAAATAACGTAAGACTGATACATTAAGATCATGCTGAAGAAGGTTTTAGTCTGCATTCGATAAAATTATCGGCTTTTCACGCCGATTGAAAACTTTTAAAATGTTGGCGGCTTGCAATATTGATAAATAACGCTACGATTGGTTGAAGTTTGACAGGCAAGTAGGCGGAGTTAACCAGGGATTTAACGATAATTGACATTTGTTTTACAACTTTAATTAATTAAACAAACAGATTACAACTCGGCGATTCGGATACGCCCGCAGGCGATTATTAACTTCACAGCGACTAGGTAGGATGATCCTTGGTGTCATTAAAAAAATGTCTCGGCCCGATCTTTGCTTTGTTGTCGCCAGAAACTTTCGCCAACTGATTCAGACTAGCGCCAGAATTTAAATCGGTGCATTTGGCGCCATTTGCGACCGACAGTGCGACCCCTGCAATATGACAGATCAAAATACTGTAGGTGCACTTGCCTAAATTGGCACCTAAATTACAGGGGGTAGGGTAAAGTAAATGGCAGTCAAAATTTAGTGCATTATCTAAAGAACTATATCATGTGCTCAATTATTCCAGAGAACCAGGGTGTCACATCTGCTACATTGATAACTGTCACAGATGACAATGTATTATTGCTAAGCTTTTGACACTCCTAATATTTCAAATTGCTTAGAAAATGAAGAAAACTGTTGCAAGGACAGGCATCATGATTGCATTGTCAAAATAATTTAATAATAGTATGCTTCACAATTCTGGCAGTAAGCATGTGTTAAGCAATAAACATTTAGTGCAAAATATATATAAATACAGATATTGGCTTAAGCAAGAATAGGTAGTAGACAAGGAAAGATGCAGGTTTTTTAGTAATAAGAAAAACCTCATGAAAACATAGTACTGCTACATAAATGGAATTTATATAATTTTCCAAGTACCAAAACTGAAGGAGAATAGGTTCCTAACATGTTCTGTCTCTGCTGTAAACAGTGAAACAATCACAACTGATAAATTTGGCTTGTAAAGATTTTTATCATACAAAGTCCTAGGTGGTCGAAAACATGTTGTGGTTGAAAATAGGTTGTGTGGGGATACTTTATAGAGTATAATTATTTTACTGGTCTTGCGATGTTCTTTGAGACTTGGCCAGGATAAACATTTAAGCATGGCTGTAACACTGCTGGTACGTCTATAATCCCCTGTAACATATCGTGCTGCTCTTCTTTGCACCTGTTCGACCTTGTTGATGTTAGTCTGTGTATATGGATCCCATACAGAGGAGGCGTATTCCATTATTGTTCTGTGGTCGATATTGTCACTGTGCAAATAGAACTTTGGCGGTGAGTTTGTAGTTTTTAGTTAATATTCATATTGCAATGAATGGTTGCTTTGTCTGCGAAAGGTCCAGAATGTCGATTTTACTGACTGCTTACAGCATGATTCATTGTTATGCGATGTTGTCAGACTTAGGATTCGCTTTGTGTACTGTTCGATTCAATGTCGGATTGTCGAAAAACATAAATATATGAAAATGTGTTGAGGTAATTTTAAAAGTTGATTCATTTGAATAACTGTCAAAGGCAATGTTTGAATGGGAAAATAGCTGATAATATTTTTTTCCTGGCCATATAAAGGAAGTAGTTGAAAACATAGCCTCTGAGGGGTTAAAACCCTTGTCTAGGGAGTAGTTATATTAGTATGGGTGTTTACATAACTAGGACTCAAAAATAAGTCATTAAACTCAAACCACTCGTTCAGGACCCCTGTGGACCGACCATATTCTGATCTGTTCAGTGTTAGATGCTAAAATATACTATTACAAATAGCTGTGCTTAAATGAACCTTGTATTGAAACCTAACTTGGAATCTAATCAGAAGTCTGCCAACACACAGAGCTCATCATGAACTTCTATTATTTTCACCTGTCTAGTTGGACAAGTACTCTTTGAAAATACTTGTCGTGACCAGCAATTAAATTGTCCTTCAACCTCTTTGAACACATCTGTAAGATATGCAGTAATCGTTGCTTTCGTTTTTGCTTTACCCTTGATTTTTCTCGCATTGTGCTAGAGCTTGAAAACCATATCAAAATGAGTCTGACATCAGGGCTTCCATTAAGCGGCATCCCGGCGTAAAATACGCCAAAAATTATGATCCGTACGCCAATACACAATGTCAGAGGCGTACAAAGGACTTCCGATATTTTCGAAGGACGACAAAATCAATACACCATGACGTAACTTCACTCGAATGACATGATTAGCTCCGCCCCGTAACTAATCAAAGTGGTTTAACTCTTGATTGACAGCCTCGAAAAAACTGCCCGCATTGTTTGAAGTGTGAGACTAGTGTGAAAGCATCGTGTTTGATAGAGACCGTCTGTAAATGTAAGCCGTTATAAATCCAGATCAGTTGACATGTTTAGAATGCGCTAATTGCCGACAATAAAACATTACATGCATTTGGCTCGGATTAAGTTGATGAAAGAAGCTCCGAAGTTGGAAGACAAAGTAACTAACTGTGGAAAATTTATCAATAATTTCAGCACAAAAAAAGTTGAAAAAACCTCAGCAAGTAACTATATTCCTCTAGCAAATGACATTTCACATCCAGTTTAAATTAAAACGTTTTTTTTTCCGATTGGTAATAAATTTGCTACTTACTTTTTGTAAATTTTTGTAAATGATAAATCCTACTTTCACAGTATTTTTTAGAGAAAAAAAAAACAACAACAACAAAACATTCAATTTGTCTTCTATTAAGACCTGATATCTCTGACACATTTTGATGAATAGCCTGAAACAAACACAACATGGCAGCTAAACGTGGGCAAAATTTTCCTTTATTGATTTTCTTTGATGTGAGATGAAAGTTAACTGGTTGGGTATTGCCAGGTGAATGACATAATTTGACATAATTCTACTCCAAGTAAAATGTACTTGGATTTTCATTATGTAGCTGAACAACAGGAAGTTTGTTGATTTTAATAAAAATGCTGACTGTTGCTATACGTATAATGAAACAATAAAATATTTTTTTTTTTGTAAAATAAAATATTTTCTAATCATTCTAGTGGTTCTTTTCTCTAAATTCTGTTACTTTACACATTGTTCTGAACCAATTAGATATGATGATAGTAATGATGATGATGATGATGATATTGAAGGTCATTTTACAAAGTGATACTACGTAGGACTCCAAGAAAATTTAAGAGGGACTCCAAAATCCTAATGTTAGGCAGTCCTGACTCCATGAAATTGAATCCTAATGGAAGCCCTGCTGACATCTTGCTGATGTAAACCAAAGAAGTATAAAATACACAGAATCGCAACAGGAGATAATCTCGCATAGACTTGTGTCACCGCGCTAACTTATGATATCTTATTGAAGCATTTGCTGACTTCAAAAGACGCTTATTAAAGTATTACAGTGGCGCTACGGCCGAATCGTGTCCAATATTCAAACGACAACAGTTACTGTTGATTTCTCAGACTTCCAATCATAAATTCATTTCTTCCCTGTGTGGAAAATACTATCAACATTAAAAAACACGATTTTAAAACATTATAAACATGATAAACAAACGATCTGATAGAAAGTTTTTCATGACACAAATTGTTATCTTTCTGCTTTCTGTTTCATACACTGGTAAAACAAGATCTTGTTCAGTTCCCATGAGATGATGGCATGATTTGCTCTATATGCCTTTCAACTTGTGGAGCTGTTTATTTTTTATAGCCCTTTATGCAATCTGATGTCATAAAATTGATTACTGCAGTTGCAAAGGGAGATAATTGCCAAGAAGCAATTGTGCTTGCCAGTTTGCAGTGTCTAGGACAGAAGTTGGGTTGTTTACAAAATGTATGCTTCACAAATAATTAGTTTTTTAATGAAGTTGATTTTGCTCATTTAGTCCTATAGATACGAAAACTGATAATGACCATTTTAGAAATAATTTGTCCCATCGGTCAACCACCTTTCAAACATTACTTGTCTGGACTCAGATTTTATTTGTCTTGGACAATTGGACATGTCGAGCCCTTCTCTATCATTTTATCAATTCAGATGCTAAGGACTCATATTTTTAATCCATTTTCCTTCTAAGCTGACATAAAATTGATCGAAGAACACAATTTGAAGACCACTTAAAACACAGACGTTTTGAATGGTTATTGCTGTCTGAATTATTTAGCCTACCATTGCGGTTGTCATGCTACATTTTGTAACAAGGCTCTGTTGACATATAGAGCAAAATTTAATGTGCGGTTACAGAATTTTTTTTGAATCTATACTTTCTACCACAAACTTTTGTTGAAAATGCTGACATTTATAGTTAAATTCAATTTATAATATAATGGAGGATGTTAATCTTCACATTGAAAAATTACAATGTGCTATGAACTTTGCTTGACATCAACAGTTTATCACAAGACTTTGTGCAATGGACACCAGTAAGGTAAACAAATGGGGTTTAGCCAAAACTAAATAGATGCAGCCATCAGAAAATAAAAAAGTGTCAGTTAAATTATGGTAGCCAGAATTAACTAACCTTCTTACTAAAAAAATATTATATATATTTAATACTGTGGTCTTGCGATAAATGTGACATCCGCTCAACTCAGGGGGATTGTGGGTTTGAGCTCTACTGGGGTCACAACCACATCTTCACATATGACACCGGTACTTCTTTTTCAAGGAAGCAGATTTGAGAGTGGTTCTAGTAAGCTTGAAACTTTCATCACAATCGAGCTAAATAAGTTAGTGTAAAATATACAGTCATGTACTAATGGATAAGGATTTACATTGTGTTATATGGATTTTAGTCTTACTAGTGTTTCTAATTTGTCAGATCTGAGCGAAATATTTTTATTAACTAACATGTTACAGGGATACAATTTATTGATATCTAACAAAAAATTGCATTGCCAAAATTTGGTAAGAATAATGAAGTCTTAAGGATGTTCATCATGGTACATTCTGATTTTTGCTGTAAAATTACACTGCCCCACTTTTATGAGTATGTATGTTTATTTCTTGTAGAGAAAGACCCATGATGAACATATAGATGATGACATTGTGGTATAGTTTAGTTTATTTGTTGGTGTTATGTTTCATATACAATTATAGATTTATTAATGCTTATCACTTCACCTGCTTTGGAAAAACAGACGTGTGTCTGTCTATCTTATTTTGTGTGCGGAGTATACCGCAAAAAACATTTAATATATTGACTTTTAACTTGCCATGTAGGTAGGTGGTAAAGCCATGTGCAGAGCACATAAACCAGGCCTGTAGGTCAAAGTCATAAAAGGAGCTCAAAGGTCAAATTTGTACCTCATATGCTTATCCCCCCACCCCCTCTCTCACAAACACACACACACACAATGCACCCCACAAAAAACCTTTTATTATTAAAGTACAACAATCCACATTACTCCCCACCCGACACCCCACATTACACCCCCCATCAATCTCCAGACCACCCACCTGGCCTCACAGATTACCCACCTCCCCTCTCACTTTAATAGGGCATAAAATTCATCATATGACAAAACCATCCAGCTGGCTTATGGAAGGTCATTACTTCTACTCAGGTGCCACATTTGCCACATTTGCCTTCAACCATGTAAAAAGGTGTACCTAGGGTCTCTCCATCATCAAAAGCTTGAAAAGTCGCAGTATGACCTATATCATGTGAGTGTGACTCTCAACCCAACAAAAACAAAGAAATATGCTCTTGTTTTAACTTTCCATCTTCGAAGGCAAGCTCTGTTGTCTGCGGACAGCTCATGTTTATCTATAAAAATTCAACACTGAATTATTATTGTCAAAGCCTGGCAGCTGAAATGTAAACAAATTTCAATAACTTTTTTGACATGAATTGTTCATTAATTGTTTTTGTTTTATGTTAATTGTGATGTGTTTTGCATGCATGAGTTGTTTTACTGTCTGTATGTAATTGATGGTAATTGAATGATGAGTAGAATGCAGTCAGTTACATCATAGGCTGTACAATCTGTCATGTTATAAAATTATACATGTAATAACACAATTGAAGGATAAATATGTACTGGAATCGTCAACGTCATTTTGGGCATTTTCAGAATTACAGCAACAAAAAGGTGAACTTGGATATATATATATATTCAATCTTACGGTTTCTTTGAATGTTTTGCTTTTTTGTTGTTGTTGTAGCAGTTTTTCCTTTGATGTTTATAGTTAAGTGTCATTTTATTCGTATTTCGGTAAAATTTGTGTTCACGATTTTTCAGGTTCAAGACTTCAAAGACACATTCAAGTCAGAGGTGAGTATTATAATTATATTCTAGATTTTCTGACAATTTGGTTTAATTAAAAAAAATCAATGGAAGTCTGCAGATGAGGCGACAGCACATTGGGTATTAAATAGAATGATTTTTTTTTTAATGAATCAAGCCGTTTCGGTCTTTTGTTTGAAAAATTAAACTTTAGCCTGCTGTCGGCAAGTGATTCTGCCTTTGCGACCAGTGCAGACCATGATCTGCCTTCACTTTTCGCTATTCAGTCAGTGAATTTTCAGTAAACACCCCTTTGAACAATAAGTGGTACTGCCCAAATCAAATGATGGGCCAGTCCAATTTAGAAATTTATTAGGGTAAAAGTTAATTAATTTGTGATGAAGCTATTAGGCTGAATAACCAGGCCTTCCTTTCATCATTTTGGGAATGCCACCAACACTGGTGAAATTTGGAAACTGTTCCAAAGATTGTCTTAATAGCGGAAATATTGAAAGTTACAATAATGTGTATAAAGATGTTGCTGTTTGTATTTAAATATTTAAAACATTTTGGATGACAATTTGATAGCTGTTCAGCTGTATCATGTTTACGCATAACCAAAATAAACATAAAGTAGCAAAACTATTGTAAAGTTGAACATTTATAGCAAAACTCCTAAACTTAGGAAGTTCAGAATTGGGGGAAAAATCATACTTTTTTGCTTTGA
Source organism: Mercenaria mercenaria (assembly GCF_021730395.1). NCBI lineage: Eukaryota > Metazoa > Mollusca > Bivalvia > Venerida > Veneridae > Mercenaria > Mercenaria mercenaria. The sequence goes on from NC_069371.1 coordinate 77,445,797, forward strand.
GACTGCTTAATTTTACCAGAACTAGATTTATATAGGGAAAAAGCCTTGATAACAACAAAATGTTGACACAAATCAAATTGGTATTCCATTTTATTACGTTTTTCAGTGAATTATCGAAATATTAGAGTGAAATGAAATTCAGGGATATTGCTCACTGGTAAGAAAATGTAAAATGGGTAAATATAGTCAATACATGAATTAAAAAGAAAATTTGTTTGTTTTACATATAAGATCAAAATTTTATCTTATCTTTCATTTTCACATGTGGCTGTGCCACTTGTGAAAATATTGTATTTGCTTTTCACTTCTGAAAGATATTTCAATCTTATACTGAAACAAACAAAATATCCTCTTTGTGATAAGTTGGATTGAAATAATTTGATAACATATCAAGTAACTGCTTTCAGTCTTATGTGTTTTAATGCTATTTCAGGGAGAACATTTAGTTAAAACAGTATTTCCACAGAAAATCATTGAGCTAGAAGAAATACACAAGGTATGTGGAATATTTGTTTATATTAGTGCTGTGATTAGTTGAATATATCTCCCGCTGATGATATTATTATTGTTATTATACCAGATTTATATAGCACCCTTTCCATGATAAACACATTCAAAGGTGCTTTACATAACGCAAATGCAGCCATACGGGGCGTGAAATTCATCCTCAATTAGTACAGACACAGAGCGATCTGACCAGAGGGACAGAGTGAGATAAAGCCCCCAGAACAGATAGAGAGAAATCCTTTTTAGATACAGGTCTGTCAAGCTAACTTAGCCTAGCTCTTTGTGAATACAGTCTGGTTCTTTAACGTGCCCGATGTATAGCACCGATACACGCAAAGCCGTCTTTCCTGGGTAGAACCAGTACATTCCTCTTAGTTAGGTGGGAGACACTCAAGAGCATCTCAGAAATTTCCAGTGCCTGGACCTGGATTGGAACCCCGGACCTCTGGATTGACAGTCAAGCGTGTTACCACTAGACCACCAGACTACCGGCTAACCTATATCAACCTCATAGGCCTGACTGATGACAAGGGGAACATGCTGAATCGGACTCACTTTTTATGCCATCATGTCACATTTTATATCATTTTTTAGCTCGACTATTCGAAGAATAAGTAGAGCTATCCTACTCACCACGGCGTCGGCGTCACACCTTGGTTAAGTTTTTCGTACCAGTCCACATTTTGACAAAGTCTTTTGAGATAAAGCTTTGAAACTTTCAACACTTGTTTACCATTATCATGGCCAGTTATAGGCAAGAGCACATAACTCCATCAAGGATTTTGGCTGAATTATGGCCCCTTTTGACTTAGAAATCATGGTTAAGTTTTTTGTACCAGTTCATATTGGACAAAGTCTTTTAAGATAAAGCTTTGAAACTTTCAACACTTGTTTACCATCACCATGGCCAGTTATAGGCAAGAGTACGTAACTCCATCAGGGATTCTGGCTGAATTATGGCCCCTTTCGACTTAGAAATCTTGGTTAAGTTTTTCGTACCAGTTCATATTTAGACAAAGTCTTTTGAGATAAAGCTTTGAAACTTTCAACACTTGTTTACCATCACCATGTCCAGTTATAGGCAAGAGCACATAACTCCATCAAGGTTTTTGGCTGAATTATGGCCCCTTTTGACTTAGAAATCTGGGTTAATATTTCGTACCAGTTTATATTTTGACAAAGTCTTTTGAGATAAAGCTTTGAAACTTTCAACACCTGTTTACCATCACCATGTCCAGTTATAGGCAAGAGTACATAACTCCATTAAAGATTTTGGCTGAATTATGGCCCCTTTTGACTTAGAAATCTTGGTTAAGTTTTTCGTACCAGTTCATATTTTTTGTAGTGTTTGACATATGGCTTTTAAACTTTTATCACTTGTTTAGTATAATAGTCTCTATCTGTAGGAAAGAGAACATAACTCTGTCATGTATTTTGGCTGAATTATGGCCCTTTTTGGATTTTGAAATTGGTTCTGTTTTCATACAAGTCCATGCTTTGTCAAAACTATTTGACATATGGCTTTTAAACTTTGAACACTTGTTTATCATTATAATTTCCATGTGTAGGCAGGAGTACATAAATGTTTTGGCTGAATTATGGCCCTTTTTAGCTCATCTGATTTTTTGAAAAAAAATGATGAGTTATTGTCATCACTTGAGCGGTTGTCGGCGTCAGCGTCTGCGTCGGCGTTGCCTGGTTAAGTTTTATGTTTAGGTCAGCTTTTCTCCTAAACTATCAAAGCTATTGCTTTGAAACTTGGAATACTTGTTCACCATCATAAGCTGACACTGTATAGCAAGAAGCATAACTCCATCTTGCTTTTTGAAAGATTTATGGCCCCTTTTGTACTTAGAAAATATCAGATTTCTTGGTTAAGTTTTATGTTTAGGTCAACTTTTCTCCTAAACTATCAAAGCTTTTGCTTTGAAACTTGGAATACTTGTTCACCATCATAAGCAGACCCTGTACATCAAGAAACATAACTCCATCTTGCTTTTTGCAAGAATTATTGCCCCTTTTGGACTTAGAAAATCAGTTTTCTTGGTTAAGTTTTATGTTTAGGTCAGCTTTTATCCTAAACTATCAAAGCTATTCCTTTAAAACTTGCAACACTTGTTCACCATCATAAGCTGACCCTGTACAGCAAGAAACATAACTCCATCCTGCTTTTTGCAAGATTTATGGCCCCTTTTGGACTTAGAAAATATCAGATTTCTTGGTTAAGTTTTATGTTTAGGTCAACTTTTTCTCTTAAACTATCAAAGCTATTGCTTTAAAACTTGCAACTCTTGTTCACCATCATAAGCTGACCCTGTACAGCAAGCAACATAACTCCATCCTGCTTTTTGCAATAATTATTGCCCCTTTTAGACTTAGAAAAATCATTTTCTTGGTTGAATATTATGTTTAAGTCAACTTTTCTCATAAACTATCAAAGCTATTGCTTTAAAACTTGCAACAGTTTTTCACCATCATAAGTGGACACTGTACATCAAGAAACATAACTCTATCCTGCTTTTTGCAAGAGTGATGGCCCTTTTTAGACTTAGAAAATCATGGGTAGGACAATATTTCTATTATAAAAAAAAAATCAGATGAGTGTCAGCACCCGCAAGGCGGTGCTCTTGTTGGACTTTGAAATTGGCTCATATATTGCCATTTAGTGCAAGACTTATCGAAATCAAAGTAATACAGGAACATTGTTTGTCTAATCTATTTATTTCTTTTGTCTGAATATCCTTGGAAATATTTTGACCCCATTCTTCAATCAGTTCTTCGAATAGTCGAGCGCGCTGTCATCAGACAGCTCTTGTTCTTTATTTCTTTCCAGGTTTTGAATACTAGACAATTTTATAAAATTTTAATTTGTTGCTCTTTGAAGTTCAATTATAGTAAAAGTGTTAATCTACATAAAAAGAATCAAAGTTCAAAAGAGGTGTATAACAAATGCTGAAAATAATTTTAGACTGACCTTCACACCAATAACTCTTAGATATATATTCTTAAACATATGGTGCCCACCCTCTTAGCTCAATAGGGAGAGCGCAGATCTGTGGATCATAGGATCATGAGTTTGATCCTCGGGTGAGGCACACATTCACCGTGACGATTTAAAAAAAAAAGACATTATGTCTGAAATCATTCGTCCTCCCCATCTGATTCATGTGAGGAAGTTACTTGCGGAGAACAGGATTGTGCTGGTACAGAATCCAGAACACTGGTTAGGTTTAACTGTCTGCTATTAAATAACTGAAATAGTGTTGAAAAAGGAGCGTTAAAACCAAACCAAACAATTTCTTACACATATGAGCCGTGCCATGGGAAAACCAATATATTGGCTTTACGACCAGCATGGATCCAGACCAGCCTGCGCATCCGCGCAGTCTGGTCAGGATCCATGCTGTTCGCTTTCAAAGACTATTATTATTAGAGAAACCATTAGCGAACAGCATGGATCCTGACCAGACTGCGCGGATGTGCAGGCTGGTCTGGATCCATGCTGGTCGCAAAGCCACTATGTTGGTTTTCCCATGGCACGGCTCATATTATGGCCATTGTGGGGTAGTAAAACTTCATGTGAAGGGAAATGCTGTCTTGTAGGTTGGTATAAGGGAACCTGATATAAATAGCTTTTGAGTTTCTCTTCCATTTAACATTTTGAAGTCTACTTTGACATTATCAATCAAATTGTGTGTTAGAGAAAAGTACATGTGTCAAGATAATTATTACAAAATTATCTGATGACCTTAATATTAAATAGGTGCAGTGTGAAAATATTTGGCATTATCAAGCATATGTTGAGTTTATAGTGATCTTTTTAAGACCTATATTAGACTAAGTAATAATTATATATGAAGAATGATACTGTAATGATATTATAATTACAGAATAACTGCATGATTTGAAAGAAATTTCATGAGGGGAAGGTGCCTTTCTAAGAATGATACTGGTATAATATTATAGGAAAACTGCATGATTTGAAAGAAATTTCATGAGGGGAAGGCGCCTTTCTAAGAATGATACTGGTATAATATTATAGGAAAACTGCATGATTTGAAAGAAATTTCATGAGGGGAAGGCACCTTTCTAATAATGATACTGGTATAATATTATAGGAAAACTGCATGATTTGAAGAAATTTCATGAGGGGAAGGTACCTTTCTAAGAATGATACTCGTATAATATTTATAGGAAAACTGCATGATTTGAAAGAAATTTCATGAGGGGAAGGCACCTTTCTAAGAATGATACTGGTATAATATTATAGGAAAACTGCATGATTTGAAAGAAATTTCATGAGGGGAAGGCACCTTTCTAATAATGATTATGGTATAATATTATAGGAAAACTGCATGATTTGAAAGAAATTTCATGAGGGGAAGGCGCCTTTCTGATAATGATTATGGTATAATATTATAGGAAAACTGCATGATTTGAAAGAAATTTCAGGAGGGGAAGGCACCTTTCTAAGAATGATTATGGTATAATATAGGAAAACTGCATGATTTGAAAGAAATTTCATGAGAGGAAGGCACCTCTCTAAGAATGATACTGGTATAATATTATAGGAAAACTGCATGATTTGAAAGAAATTACATGAGGGGAAGGCACCTTTGTAAGAATGATTATGGTATAATATAGGAAAACTGCATGATTTGAAAGAAATTTCATGAGGGGAAGGCACCTTTCTAAGAATGATACTGGTATAATATTATAGGAAAACCGCATGATTTGAAAGAAATTCCATGAGGGGAAGGCACCTTTGTAAAAATGATTATGGTATAATATAGGAAAACTGCATGATTTGAAAGAAATTTCAGGAGGGGAAGGCGCCTACCTAATAATGATACTGTTGTAATATTATAGGATGATTTCAAAAAGAAAATTATGAGAGGAAGGTGTCTTCCTTTGAAAGGGACCCTGCTATAGAAAGAAAAAAGAATCCCATATTGTTTTATTGTGTTTACAGAGTTTGTGCCTGTCAAAGTTATCTGAGATTCACAGTGATTTGAACATCCCTGTACCGGCCCCTGTACATCTAGACAATGGAACTGATGAGGTTTGTTATGAGAACTCCAAACAGTGATTTTATTCACTGTATTGGATATATGATCTCTTATTAGGTCTCCCCCAGGAGACATATTGTTTTTGCCCTGTCCGTCCTTCCGTACGTCACACTTCATTTCCGAGCAATAACTGGAGAACCATTTGACCTAGAACCTTCAAACTTCATAGGTTTGTAGGGCTGCTGGAGTAGATGACCTCTATTGTTTTTGGGGTCACTTCGTCAAAGGTCAAGGTCACAGGGGCCTGAACATTGAAAACCATTTCCGATCAATAACTAGAGAACCACTTGACCCAGAATGTTGAAACTTCATAGGATGATTGGCCATGAAGAGTAGATGAGTCCTATTGATTTTGGGGTCACTCAGTCAAAGGTCAAGGTCACAGGGGCCTGAACATTGAAAAACAATTCCGATCAATAACTAGAGAACCACTTGACCCAGAATGTTGAAACTTCATAGGATGATTGGTCATGAAGAGTAGATGACCCCTATTGATTTTGGGGTCACTTCGTCAAAGGTCAAGGTCACAGGGGCCTGAACATTGAAAACCATTTCCGATCAATAACTAGAGAACCACTTGACCCAGAATGTTGAAACTAAATAGGATGATTGATCATGAAGAGTAGATGACCCCTATTGATTTTGGGGTCACTCCATCAAAGGTCAAGGTCACAGGGGCCTGGACATGGAAAACCATTTCCGATCAATAACTAGAGAACCACTTGACCCAGAATGTTGAAACTTGATAGGATGATTGTACATGCAAAGTAGATGACCCCTATTGATTTTGGGGTCACTCTATTAAAGGTCAAGGTCACAGGGGCCTGAACATTGAAAACCATTTCCGGTCAGTAACTTGTGAACCACTTGACCCAGAATGTTGAAACTTCATAGGATGATTGGTCATGCAGAGTAGATGACCCCTAACGATTTTAGGGTCACTCTGTTAAAGGTCAAGGCCACAGGGGCCTGAACATGGAAAACCATTTCCAGTCAATAATTTGAGAACCTCTCGACCCAGAATGTTGAAACTTCATAGGATGATTGTTCATGCAGAGTAAATGACCCCTATTGTTTTTGGGGTCACTCCATCAAAGGTCAAGGTCACAGAGGCCTGAACATTGATAACCAGTTCCGATCAATAACTTGAGAACCACTTGACCCAGAATGTTGAAACTTCATAGGATGATTGAACATGCAGAGTAGATGACCCCTATTGATTTTGGGGTCAGTCTATGAAAGGTCAAGGTCACAGTGGCCTGTTTATGTAAAATCCTTTTTTGGAAATAACTTGAGAACCACTTGACCTACTATCTTGAAACTTAATAGGATGATTGGACATGAGAGTAGATGACCCCTATTTATTTTGAGGTCACTTGATCAAAGGTCAAGGTCACAGGAGCCTGAACAGTGACTTGAGAACCACTAGGCCAAGAGTGTTGAAATTTAGCGGGATGACTGGACATGCCAAGTAGATGATCCCTATTGCAGCCAACCATCAGTGTCTCTTTGACTTTCGCTCCTGACCCCTATTGACTTCTTGCCTATAGGACTTTGCATTGGGGGAGACATGCGCTTTTTTACAAAAGCATTTTCTAGTTTATACACTAATTATGCACACTTATGTCAAACGGCATAGCGGCGTGCTGGAAAAGAAACCAATTAAAAACATGCAAATATTTGGTGGATGACGTAAAAGATGTACAAAATAATCCTTGATAACGTGTTAGAATCGAAATAATACCGGTATATCTCATATAGTGATTTGCTCTTGCATAAAATCATTGTTGTTCAAATGCATATTATCATATCGCTTGGGCTGCGCCCTCATGATATGATTCTTTTGCATCTTAACGCCAAACAATGATTTTATTCAACAACAGATCACTAAATGAGATATATTATTTCTTAAATTTAGACGTACTGTAAATGATGTATTTTAAAGTCAAAGTTTGAATTTTTCACTTCGGAAGTTAATACTTGATCCTGTGTAGTAATGGTCAGTCTGTAATTCGAAATCTGCAGAAAAGCTAGTATATGTTTGTAGACTTATGCTAATTAATGACTGGTCCATCATCAGATATATCAATAAAAAACTTTCAATTAAGTTTAATGACATCACTGGTTCTACACAGGTGCCCGCTTGTGATGAAATAATGCAATGGGGGGCAACTGGGGTCTTCCTCCACCATCAAAGCTAGGAAGTGGCCATACGACCTGTACATATTTTGATGCAACGTTAAACCCAACAAAATAATAAATTATGACAACATGAATGTTTTATGTGTCGAGCAGTCCAGTGCAATGAATTAATGTCAATTTTCATAGAAAGGCTGGTCTACCTTTTAGCCTGGTCTATGTAGATTATCAAGTTTATTTACTGCAAATGAATAAAAGTATTTGTATACATTCAAAACTTTATTTAAAGTTCTGATGCAAAAATTATAAGTGTTTCAACAAAATATTCTGTACGCAATGGTAAATTAATGTGAAAAAGTTTTTGATATGACGTATTGTCGTATATAATATTTTTCCAACTTCGTTAGTATCAGATAATGGTTTTTATTACAAGATTTTTTTTTCAATATAATGACAATTCTGTTTCCTTAAATTAACTGGGTAAAGAAAGTACAGATCTGACATAGATCTGTTTCTTTACAAATCACAAGATATTATATGTTGATTCAATCATTTTGCTTTTATTCTCATTTCAGCCAGCTACAAAGAAAAGAAAACATGAACACACAGTTCAAGGTGGGTTGAAAAATTGATTTGTCTTTGTTTGTTTGTTTTTGGTTTTATGCCGTCTTTCAACAGTATTTCAGTTATGTAATGGTGGGCAGTTAACCTAACCAGTGTTTCTGGATTCTGTACCAGTACAAACCTGTTCTCCGCTAGTAACTGCCAACTTCCTCACATGAATCAGAGGTGGAGGACGAATGATTTCAGACACAATGTCTTCTATCAAATCGTCACAGAGAACATACCTCTGCCCGATGATCGAACTCACGACCCCGAGATCAGTAGACCTTTGCTCTCTTTGAGTGCTTCAGCTTGGGTCCTCATTAACTTTGTATCCCATGGGGATTCATGTGGGATAACTTGCGTATGAATTTAATTTGAATTGCTGTCTTACCCTTGCATAATCATAAGAGGCGATTAATAGGGTTTGAACACTTGGTTTTGGAGTGTCTTGGTGATTCCAGCAGATATAAAAGTTTCGATTTAATACATGTACGTCATATTTTCATTTCAATGTAAATGAGATGTGATACAAAAAATTTCAGTCTTGTTTGGTGCAGTATAATTTGTACTGAGTTGGTGTGCCATAAAACCCATATCAGCGTATCATTAACTTTGTGGTTGAGATAAACAACTTTGAATCACATGCAACTTGACAGTAATGGTGAGTGGCAGGGTCATACAGTAATTCTGTAATATTTTGCCTCCACACAAAACACTATGTAGACATTATATAAGAAGTTAAATTAATAAATAAAAAATGTCTGAATTACACATCTATACAAAGAATTATACATATATGCTAAGAACTATACATTTCTGCAAAGAACTACACATTTCGAGGGTTCAACGCAATAAGGGCGTATCTACATATAATACGTCCTTATTGCATTGAACCCTTGATTTGTGCAAAAGAACTACCCGTGTATGCAAAAAAAAAAATACATATTTATGCAATGAACTACACGTTTAAACAAAAAACTACACATTAATACAAAGAACTACATATTTATGCAATGAACTACAGATTTAAACAAAAAACTACTCATTTAAACAAAGAACTCCACATTTATGCAAAGAATTACACCATTATGCAAAAAACTACACATTTAAAGTGACATTATGCACATCTTACTGCACATAGAACACCGCCTCAGTAGCCTAGTGGTAGAGTGTCCGCTTCGAGTGTGGGAGGTCGTGGGTTCGATCCCTGGCCGCGTCATACCAAAGACGTAAAAAATTATACTAGTAGCTTCCTCGCTTGGCGCTCAGCATTTAGAGGATAGTACTAGGACTGGTCAGCCCGGTGTCAGTATAATGTGACTGGGTGGGGTATCATGTCATGTGTCTACGGTGTGATATTCCAGTGAGGCAGCACTATAAAGTCCAGCATTGTGCTCACTGCTACAAGTAGACACCGTCGTTCATATGACTGAAAAATTGTTGAGAAAGACGTTAAACCCGAACACACACACATACTGCACATAGTGTGTTTTGGTGAATGTTTTATAAAAGCAATTCTCGGTTGCTATGCATTTAAATAAGTTAAATTAACAACAATGCTGCATAAGTATTTGAAGTTGATTCTTTAGAAATAAAGAAATTGGACTAATAAAATAATAGTTCTTTTCTTCAATCTTCTACACAAATATCTCCCTTACCTATAGGTAGAGATTTCTGAAGTTGAAGGGAAGCAACTCTTGCGTGCAGTTTGACTTTTCTTAAGACTGCTCCAGTCAAAATAAAAAAGACATAATTTGGAAAGTAATTCTTTCGTACTGGTAACAGGAAGAGTTTGGTATATTGGGTTAAAAGCTGTATTTCCTCCACCCTTTTTACACAGACATCTATTTCAGCTGGATTTTTACTTGAAAAATTCGTATAATTCCACTTTAAGAAAAGAACTGTTTAGTTTAATCCATCAGTTGAATGAATTTCACTTTCAGCATGGTAATATTATCTAGATTCCTCCTACATTACTGTTTAGCTTGATAGTTTTAGAAGTATATAAATAAGAGCTGTATTTGTTGTGAAAACTGATGATATCTCATTTTGTAGGAACAGAAGTTTTAGCACTACCAAATGGACCATGTCCTATAAACAAAAAATTGTGTGAGATCTCTGAACAGCTTAAACCATACATACGGGACCTTATAGATCATTCAAATACTGTAAGTATAGTACTGTTGTGAGAAAGGATAGAGTTCCTGAAAGACCTTTGCAACTATATTTGCTAAAACTGTCGTTTTATAGCGTAAATATTTTGACTGTCAGTTTGAAAAATTCTGTTGCCAAATTTTAGAAATCTGTCAAAGTGAATAGATGGTAGAGCTGTCATTGTTTCTATACATGTATAGGTGATAACTGTGTATTTGTTACATGTGTACCTAAATAGTATTTACGAGGGCTGATCCAGAAGAAATGTCACGTCATCCATTGTGTATTTATTCATCGTTGTATTAGTATGGAATTTACCATAGATCAAGATGTAAGTTAATTCAATTTTAACATGTTTAAATATTACTTTCTAGGGTTGTTTGGTTTTATATATATAAAACTTCAGAGTTCAACGCTGACGACATTTTGCCGCTTGCAAAAATAGTGTTTCTTTCATGAATAGCAAATAACAACCAAGTAAAGATAATCATCAATTGACATCAAAACAACACACCTACATGTATGAAATTATAGTGATGAGTAGTTACGTCTTTTAGTAGTCAACTGTGAAAACTATATCGGCATGCTCGCAGATTAAAGTTTGTTATGTAGTACTAAGGCTTGTTATTGCTTATCAACAAACATATCAATTTTTGACATCATTATGCATGTCAAAATCACCACTAATTGCTAAACGATGGAATCACAGATGAAATTTTCCAGGAGGCACAGGTTTGCATTCGAACAGATATCTACTTGCTTGTGCCTTGCAGTTTTTGGAAGTAAAATTATATTGAAATAAGTCAAAGTTTTCGAAAATATCTTCTGGTGGTCAGACTTTACGGTTTATATAAAAATAGAAGAAAAATCCACCAATTTTCGGAAGTTTCCGGTTTTTTGAAGGTCCGGTATTCAGAAGTTCAACTGTACTTACATCTTAATCGCTAAGTGAAGTTAGTTTCTTGATATTTCAGATAAAGATGTGGATATCATTTTTAATCCCAAAAATAGAAGATGGAAACAATTTTGGTGTGTCTATACAGGTAAGATCAGGATAGCAAATTTATAGATACTTTTTGCATAGCACAGGTAATCTGCCCTCAGGCTGGTCACCATTTTGAGGGTCATTTCTGTCAAAATCTGCTACAGATTACACAAAAATTTCTCTCAATGCTGCTGATAAAAATCTGTACTTTGATTGTTGCTACATATGTAATCTTTACACCTGTCGGTGATTTTCACAAGTGTCCTTACACCTTTCATATTGTTTGTTGCTGTTTTTTTTTTAACTGTCATTTAGATATCTAGACTTTTGACACTCAAAATTGCAGCCAGTATTTTCAATGGAGAGAAATATTGCAAAAATCGGGAACTATCTAGAGAAAATATCCTTTGTTGCAGAAGTTCTTGCAATGTAACCTTTATTCTTTTCAAGGTTCAGTATATCTGGGGATTTTTTTCAGATTTTGAGGATGGTACCTGTCCAGTGAAATGGGGGAAATGTGCTGTTAATTAGGAATTAAGAATGTTGGGGGAAATGGCAGTTTTAGATGAAAGGGGTCAGTACCTTTTGAAGGGGTAAATTTGCTCCATAATGGAAGTGGTATTTTTTTATAGAAATGTTACACTTCAGAAAAAAAATGGTTCAGTATTGACTGGATTTAACATACTGCCTTGTGTTTCTACTGTTTAGGTTAGCATTATTGGCTGAAATTTGAAAAAAGAAGTATTTTTAAGGGATTTTTTTTTTTGTCAAAATTGAGAAAAAAAAACCCATAATTTTGGGCAGGAGAATGACTGTTTTCGGAGTTAGTTTATGAAGGAAAAGAATCCCCTGTAGATCAAACATCACAGTGGCCTCAGAGACTGAAAATAGTTTTATGCCAATAACTAAGAACACTTCGGTTTGAGCCATGCCATCGGAAAACCAACATAGTAGGTTTGTGACCAGCATGGATCCAGACCAGCCTGCGCATCCGTGCAGTCTGGTCAGGATCCATGCTGTTTGCTAACAGTTTCTCTAATAGCAATAGACTTTGAAAGCGAACAGCATGGATCCTGACCAGACTGCGTGGATGCTATGGATACTATGTTGGTTTTCTCATGGCATGGCTCATTTACTGTTTTCAAACTTCATAGGATGATTGCCTGTGGTCAGTGGATGACCCATATCATTTTAGGCGTGCCTTAGGTAAAAAATCAAGGTCATTTTGATCTGTTGCTAGTCCTGTTTACCTCAATATTAGGGTATGTTTTACTCTTCAGTAATTGATATTTTTCATCTTACATGTAAGTTTTGTATTGTAGGAAGAGACGTTAGGTGAAGCACGACAGGTGGAGAGTGAAGCAGCCACATACCTCGACCAGATTTCACGATACTTTATCTCACGCGGCAAACTTGTTTCAAAAGTTGCAAAATACCCACACTTAGTAAGTTCCAGTTCAGTTTTTCCCCCATCAGTAATAATTTTTAGCTCGACTATTCGAAATATAAGTAGAGCTATCCTACTCAACACGGCAGTAAGTAGAGCTATCCTACTCACCACGGCATCGGCATTGACATCACACCATGGTTGAGTTTTTCGTACCAGTCCACATTTTGACAAAGGCTTTTGAGATAAAGCTTTGAAACTTTCAACACTTGTGTACCATCACCATGTACATAACTTTATCAAGGATTTTGGCTGAATTATGGCCCCTTTTAACTTAAAATCTTGGTTAAGTTTTTCTTACCTATATCTAAATATTATATAGAGAGTTACATCATAATGAAAAACCATCATTTGAGCCGCGCCATGAGAAAACCAACTTAATGGGTTTGCGACCAGCATGGATCCAGACCAGCCTGCACATCCGCGCAGTCTGGTCAGGATCCATGCTGTTCGCTAACGGTTTCTCTAACTGCAATATGCTTTGAAAGCGAACAGCATGGAACCTGGCCAGACTGCGCGGTAGCGCAGGCTGGTCTGGATCCATGCTGGTTGCAAACCCACTATGTTGGTTTTCTCATTGCACAGCTCATTTAGTTTGGTTTCATGTTTAGATAGAGAGGTAGAGAGTAGAAAGGTTTTGTATTGTTATATTACAGGATGATTACAGACAATCTGTGAGAGAGTTGGATGAGAAGGAATATTTCAGCCTCAGACTCACAAGTGCAGAATTACGCAATCACTATGTAAGTGAGACTTTCTTACTCTCTTTTGCAGAATTACAGATTTACAAGGAAATCCCCCCAGGGCAATATTTTCAGGATGGGGGGATATTTCCAAGGAAATCTGCCCACCCCCTCTGGGAAATTTACCATACGGGGAAGATTTCCTGATACACTTGTAGAAACTTCAGTGTTAGTCATTCTAGTGTGGAATTATGCAGTTGCTGAGTAAATTCTTCAGTGCTAATCATTCTTGTACACTATTATAAAAGCTTAAATGGAAGATGGACTTTTTAGCTCACATGAGCCAAAGGCTCAGGGTGAGCTATAGTGATCACTCACCGTCCGTTGTCCGTCCTTAAACTTTTACTTTAAACGACATCTCCTCATCAACCGCTAAGCCAGTTTCATCCAAACTTCACAGGAATTTTCCTTGGGTGAAGCTCTACAAAAATTATTCAAAGAATTGAATTCCATGCAGAACTCTGGTTGCCATGGCAACCGAAAGGAAAAACTTCTTCTCAAAAACCAGAAGGCTTGAGAAGCCCTAGAGCTTAGATATTTGGTGTGAAGCATTGCCTAGTGGACCTCTACCAAATTTGTTCAAATCATGACCCGGGGTCAAAATTGACCCCGCCCGAGGGGTCATATGATTTTACATAGGAAAATCTTAAAAAATCTTCTTCTCAAAAACCAGAAGCCCTAGAGCTTAGATATTTGACATGTAGCATTGCCTAGTAGACCTCTACTAAAATTATTCAAATCATGACCCCTGGATCAAAATTGACCCCGCCCCAGGGGTCACTTGATTTTACATAGATTTTTATAGGAAAATCTTCAATTTTTTTAAAAAAATAAACCAGAAGGCCTAGAGCTTAGATATTTGACATGTAGCATTGCCAAGTGGACCTTTACAAAATTTGTTCAAATCATGACCCCTGGGGTCAATATTGACCCCGTTCCAGGGGTCACTTGATTTTACATAGGAAAATCTTCAAAATTTTTCTAAAAATAAACCAGAAGGCCTAGAGCTTAGATATTTAACATGTAGCATTGCCTAGTGGACCTCTACAAAATTTGTTCAAATCATGACCCCCGGGGTCAAAATTGACCCCGCCCCAGGGGTCAATTGATTTTACATAGAAAAATCTTCAAAAATTTTCTAAAAATAAACCAGAAGGCTTAGATCTTAGATATTTGACATAAAGCATTGCCTAGTAGACTTCTACAAAATTTGTTCAAATCATGACCCCCGGGGACAAATTGACCCCACTCCATGGGGTTAATTGATTGTACGTAGAAAAATCTTCAAAATTTTCTAAAAATAAACCAGAAGTCCTAGAGCTTAGATATTTGACATGTAGCATTGCCTAGTGGACCTCTACAAAATTTGTTCAAATATTGACCGCCCCAGGGTCAAATTGACCCAGCCCCAGGGGTTACTTGATTGTACATGGGGAAATCTTCATAAATTTGCTAAAAATAAACCAGAAGGCCTAGATCTTAGATATTTGATATGTGGCATTGCCTAGTAGACTTCTACAAACTTTGTTCATATCATGACCCCCGGGGTAAAAATTGGCCTCACCCCAGGGGTTACTTGATTGTACATCAGAAAATCTTCCAAAAAATTTCTAAAAATCATCAGTTTGACATTTGAAACATGTAGCTCATATTACTCAGGTGAGCGATCCAGGGTCATCATGACCCTCTTGTTAGCTCATCTGCGCCAAAGGCTCAAGGTGAGCTTTTGTGACTGCTCGGTGTCCGTCGTGCATCGTGTGTCAACAACTTCTGAAAGTCATCTTCTTCAAAACCACTTGGCAGATTTACACCAAACTTCACAGGAATGATCCTTGGGTGGCCCCCTTTCAAAAGTGCCCAAAGAATTGAAATCCATGCAAAACTCTGGTTGCCATGGCAACTGAAAGGAAAAGCTTGAAAAATCTTCTTGTCTAAAACCACAGGTCCTAGGGCTTTTGTATCTGGTATGTAGCATCATCTAGTGGTCCTCTACCGAGTTTGTTCAAATTATCCCCTATTGTCAATTATGGCCCCGCCCTTGGGGTCACATGGTTTACATAGACTTATATAGGGAAAAATTTGAAAATCTTCTTGTCCAAAACCACAGGGCCTAGGGCTTTGATATTTGGTATGTAGCATCATCTAGAGGTCTTCTACCAAGACTGTTCAAAATATCCCCCTAGGTTCAAATATGGCCCCGCCCTGGGGGTCACATGGTTTATACAGACTTGTATAGGAAAAAAACTTTAAAAATCTTCTTGTATGCAACCACAAGACCTAGGCCTTTGATATTTTGTATGTGGCATTGCCTTTTGGTCCTCTACCAAGATTGTTCAAATTATTACCCTGGGGTGAAACGAGTCCCTGCCCCAGGGGTCCCTAGTTTTACATAAACTTATATAGGAAAAACTTTAAAAATCTTCTTGTCTGAAACTGCAAGGCCTAGGCTTTTGATATTTGGTATGTTGCATTGCCTAGTGGTCTACTACCAAGATTGTTCAAATTATGCCCCTGGGGTGAAAAGAGGCCCTGCCCTGGGGGTCCCAAGTTTTGCATAGACTTATGTAGGAAATGTTTTTAGCTCACATGTCACTTTGTGATAAGGTAAGCTTTTGTGATCATCCGTCTGTCCATGCGTAAACTTTTGCTTGTGACCACTCTAGAGGTCACATTTTTCAAGGGATCTTTATGAAAGTTGGTCAGAATATTCAGCTTGATGATATCTAGGTCAAGTTCGAAACTGGGTCATGTGAGGTCCAAAACTAGGTCAGTAGGTCTAAAAATAGAAAAACCTTGTGACCTCTATAGAGGCCATATTTTTCAGTGGAACTTCATGAAAGTTGGTCAGAATGTTTACCTTGATGATATCTAGGTCAAGTTCGAAACTGGGTTATATGCCATCAAAAACTAGGTCAGTAGGTCAAATAATAAAAAAACCTTGTGATCTCTCTAGAGGCCATATTTTTCATGGGATCTGGATGAAAGTTGGTCTGAATGTTCATCTTGATGATATCTAGGTCAAGTTCGAAACTGGGTCAACTGCGGTCAAAAACTAAGTCAGTAGGTCCAAAAATAGAAAAACCTTGTGACCTCTCTAGAAGCCATACTATTGAATGGATCTTCATGAAAATTGGTCAGAATGTTCACTTTGATGATATCTAGGTCAAGTTTAAAACTGGGTCACGTGCCATCAATAACTAGGTCAGTAGGTCAAATAATACAAAAACCTTGTGACCTCTCTAGAGGCCATATTTTTCACGGGATCTGGATGAAAGTTGGTCTGAATGTTCATTTTGATGATATCTAGGTCAAGTTCGAAACTGGGTCAACTGTGGTCAAAAACTAGGTCAGTAGGTCTAAAAATAGAAAAACCTTGTGACCTCTCTAGAGGCCATACTTTTGAATGGATCTTCATGAAAATTAGTCAGAATGTTCACCTTGATGATATCTAGGTCAGGTTCGAAACTGGGTCACGTGTTGTCAATAACTAGGTCAGTAGGTCAAATAATAAAAAACCTTGTGACCTCTCTAGAGGCCATATTTTTCAATGGATCTTCATGAAAATTGGTCAGAATTTTTATCTTGATGATATCTAGGTCAGATTCAAAACTGGGTCACATGAGTTGAAAAACTAGGTCACTGTGTCAAATAATAGAAAAAAACCACGATGTGGGGACAGGTGAGCGATTCAGGACCATCATTGTCCTCTTGTTTAAATCTTATTGTCTGAAAGTTCAAGGCCGAGGCCTTTGATATTTTGTTTGTATCATTGCCTAGTTGATCTCTAACAAGATTGTTTGAATTATGCCCCTGGGGTGAAAAGAGGCCCCGCCCTGGGGGTCACTTGTTATATGAGTTATATTGGGGAAAAAAATTCAAAAATTATCAGATCATATTTACTAGACTGTTTTATGATGACCCCGAGTGAAAAGGGGTCACCTGACTGTGACCTTGACCTACTGACCTACTTTCTTGTTTTTTAAGATACAGCCTTGAAATTTGGATGACTTATACAGTTTTGCACTACAATTTTAAAACTGACTTTCAGTGACCATGAATGTGACCTACTGACCTTCTTTCTTGTTTTTTATGATACAGCCTTGAAATTTGTATGACATGTACAGTTTTGCACTCTGATCTTAAAACTGACTATCAGTGACCATGCATTTGACCATCTGACCTACTTTCTTGTTTTTAAGATATAGCCTTGAAATTTGGATGACTTGTACAGTTTTGCACAACGATCTTGAAACTGACTTTCAGTGACCATGAATGTGGCGTACTGACCTACTTAATATTTTAGCATCAGTTTGACATTTGAAACATGTAGCTCTTATTACTCAAGTGAGCGATCGAGGGTCCAAGAGTTATGTTTAAAGGACACATCTGTTTTGTTTATTATACACTTCAGTGCTGTAAAGTGTTTCTATTGTATCCTGGAGACAGAGAAGTGTGTGTTGTTTCAAGTGGTACCAGCATTTGAAGTAATTGTATTTTTGAATAATGTCTCAGGAAAGACACAACTGTTAACTCTCTTGAGGTTTAGACTGTTTGTTAGCAAATAATGTTAAAATGTAAAAGTGATAGAGACGTCTGTTGGTTATTGAAAATCATGGCTAAATACTAATCTGTTCAGTTTGATAGTTTAAGGGTAAGCTATAAAATAAAGCTAAACTCCTTGTGAGAAATATAATAGGTGTATCCCATGATAACCTTTAGCTTGCTGGCTGCAAGTCATTCGGCCTTTGCAACCAGTGCAGACCAAGATCAGCCTGCATGGGCATGAAACTGAAGAGTAATTGCTTGTAGTCAGTTGATGACACCAGCCACTATTTCAAAGGTCAAGGTCACAGTGATCTTCAGCCTGAAAATGGTTCTAGTCAATAACTAGGGAACATGGTGTCCACATAAATCTATTCATTATTATTGAATGTTTGTCTCAGGTCAGAAGATGCATTTACTGTTTTGGAGTAATTAGGTCAAAGGTCAAAGGTCATAATGTAAAATTAATTACCCAGTTATCTCTGACTGGCCATCATGATAGGCATATGTGTTTCTCAAAAAGCTCTTGTTTACAAATACTACTACTGATGTGCTGTCCCTGTTTGGATCAGTTACCTGTAAATCTTAAGACACAGTGCTTTGGATATAATAGTGTTTTTAAAGAGGAGAATTTCTCATGGCTGACACTATTAATAAATGTACCTTTTCCATGTGTTTGTCATGTCAGAATTATCTCATGGTGTTATGCAGGTTGATTCAAGATTTGTTTTGTCTCAAGACAAAACTTTTGTGAAATTAATGCATTAAGCTTATCTGGGTAAAAACAATGAAACGTTAATGAACTTAGTATTGCAGGCTGTATTTAATGGATCTCTTTAACCTTGAAATATATACTTCTACTTCATACACTCAAGCATAAAGCAAAAAATATAACAAGTAAAATACAGTGAAATAAAAATGTTGTGAAAAAGGTTTTAATATTACTTGCTTAGTGTAATGTTGAAAAGTAAGAATCTAGCATGTCCATTTAGAACTAAAAAGTGGCCATATGACCTATGATAGTGTTAGTGTGATGTTAAACCCAATAAAAACAGAACACAAACACATATCTGTAAAAGAATTATAAAACAGTTATTGCCTGATGATAAGTATATGGACCTGAGGTAGTTTAATATCACCCTGGTCTGGTCCATAGACTTGCATGTTCACCAATATTATCATTCAGTAAGAATTTCATTTAACCCTTTAACCTGCTAAATTTCTACAATGGACTGGTCCAGTTTTCAATTTGGGCAGTTCCATTTATTATTCAAAGGGGTGTGCAGGCTGATCTTGATCTGCACTGTTTGCAAAAGCAGAATCATATGCCAGCAGGCTAAAGTTTAATGACCAAAGTGAGAAAAGAACTAGTATCTAATATTATAACTAAAATTATGCTAGATTGTTCATAAGAAGAAAGTTTACAGACTGTCAACCCGTTCCGACTTAAACATCTGCAACATACCAGAAATGCAAAAAATGTTGTCAAAAATTATGTCACCCTTCCTAAAGTTGTCCTTCATCTCTCCCAGTACATGCCAGAATATAGATATGATTTCAATGTGAAAAAACTCTATATTTAATATAGCATGTGGGTTTGTTTATAAGAATACCAATGAGGAAAGCAGAATATAAAAATCATAAAATACCTTTTTATATTTTCAGGCTAGTCTACATGATTTGATAATGAAGAACTTTGAGAAGATACTGAAGCCCAGAAATGCCAATGCTGAGGCATTGTACTAGCGACAATAGCAATATCTGGCAATATGTTTAAATCTCTTTGAGAATGTTTTTAGCAGTAAAAAGTGCTTGATAGGAATTCAGTAATTTCCATTATATGTAAAAAAAATTTGATAAAATTTAACAATTTTGATGCGAAATTCGAGCAAACGGTCTTTTGAACATAATGTAATTTTGTAGAGCCTAAAGATTGCCAACTTGATGTGTTGTAAGTATGCTTTTAAAGATAGGTGATTTGAAATTTCTTGTTTATAAATTTTGTTGATTTTATTTCTTAATAAAACACATTTTATGTTAAAGCGGTGCTATGTGTCAAGATACGAGTTAAAAATTGATTTATTGGTATTGTTTATTTGTATTTCCAGAGGGCAATGATTTTTGAAGAAGCATTTTAAGTACTATACCTGATATTAATACTTTACAAGACCACTTGACATGTTTTAATACAGGATAACAACTGATTTTACTACACAATTCACTGTAAATAAAGTCACCATTCATGTTCTATTCTCTCATAAAATATTTTTCATTTATCTTTTGTGTTGGTTGTTTCTTCGGGTGTTTTGTAGACTTAGGCATTAAACCTTTTGGATCTGCTTGTCTGTTTTGACTTGTTTAAAGCTGGCTTCTAAAGGGTGAGTCATTACACCAAGGTGGCTGCCCACACCTGAGATTGCAGGGCCTTCCATCACTAAAACAATCTTTTATATGCACCCGTTTGTGATGGTGCATGCTTCTGTCATC
The DNA here is from genome assembly GCF_021730395.1 of Mercenaria mercenaria. Classification (NCBI taxonomy): domain Eukaryota; kingdom Metazoa; phylum Mollusca; class Bivalvia; order Venerida; family Veneridae; genus Mercenaria; species Mercenaria mercenaria. The sequence continues at coordinate 77,466,476 of NC_069371.1, forward strand.
ATATTTCATGTCCAGGGTATAACTTGTAACCATAGAAGGTATTGATTTCAAACTTGGCATATAGGTAGGTGGCGATGAGACGATTGGCAAAGTACTTTACCTTGACCTGTAGATCAAATGTAAAGGTCATAAATTGAGTTCAATTTGTCCTTTGTATTTTGTGTCCAGAGCACAAGTTAAAACTTTTCCAGGTATTGACTTCAAACTTGGAATTAAGGTGGATGGTGATGAGATGATTTGAGGAGTGCAACAAACCACATTACTCTCCCTTAGTTGCTTAGTATTCAATCACCGCTGCCGCAAAATACCCCACACACTGCCACATTACATCCTCCCACTCCCCCCCCCCCCACCCGCCTCACACACTAAAAAATGATTTAATGCATCGGAGCACAAAGTTCTCAAGGTGCACTGTTGTGATAGGCATTTGGTCACAGTCGTCCAGAAATTACTGTAAGCAATGTCAATAATGGCCCAGTCTTGAAACATGCACAAAATGTAAACGGCCACAAGATTTCGGCCAAGTCTGATATTGGGTCAAGATTGCTTTCGAGTTACAGCCCTTGAATTTGTCAGAATTATATTTTACAGTTTAGGCGTGGACAAAAACAAGGTCAAGTGTTAAACTATGTTAAGGTCTACTTCGTTCGGTCAGAAATAGAATACTATTTGAACGCTCCAAATGCCACATCTTCTGACATGCATGTAATTTTGTCGGACTATGAAATCTATATCAGCTTCTTCAGGGCCGATAAGATATAAACATTGGCAACACTGAAGCAATACTCTCAACTTGTCGGAAGGAACGTCTGTTAATCTAGGTCAATGTCGAAACTTCGGTGAAAATCTAGGTCACTAGGTGAATTCGTAGTACACCGTTCCTACCTGACGGAAATGGTAAAAAAGTTTGCCTTTACAAAAACAAAAGAAAGATCCAAACAGGGTAATCTGGGGTCAAAGGTTAGGTCACTGGATCATATCATAGAAAAAGTCTTAATATCTAACCATGAATCCATGATAATTGTTTGATACATAGCAGTACAGAAAATTGTCACATTCTCTCTATGATTTTCAGCAGACGTCAGAATGGTACTGGCGAAGTTAAAATTTGGTCATTTATGGATAAAAACTAGGCCACAAGGTCAAATAACAGAAATATTATGTGAAACCTAGAAAGCACGAACATCTTGATTAAATGTTAGCCAAGATTGAATCCGGTCCATTTTTTTCAAAATCTTAAGTCACTAGGTTAAATTATTACAAACATCTTTGCCCTGTAGGGGTAATTCATGCTTAATCAGCACGACGACCATGTTTGTCTTTTTGAAATTTAGGTCGGATCATCTGAAACTACTAGATCAAATCATAGACCTGGTAAGAATGTCTTGATTAAATACAAATCAAGTACTAAACTGGGTCATCTTATGTCAATAATTAAGTACTTAGGTAAAATCAAAGTAAACCTTTGCTGACACTGTAAAGGCCACATCTGTTTAACCCCCACGAAATCTGCTCAGAATCTCTTGCTATCTAGGTCAAGTTCGAAACTGTCGCATCTACTAAAATAAAAATACAGGATCCAGAAACTATGGTTAGGTTAACTGCCTGTCGTTTCATAACTGAAATACTGTTGTAAACAAACGAGGCTAAACCCAAAAACAAACGTACAATAACGGTTTTCTAGTTCTAAGTCCGTTGAATAAACCTTTTCAAGAACTCGTTTCCATAGGTGTATTTACACGAGGGGAATTTGAAGCGACTAGCAATTTTAGCTACACCATGTTAACCATTGACATTGGGCATAGCTTCTTCAGATCGGGTGTTTACAATGTTTTTGAGCGAATTTTACGCAGAACGAACGGACGAAATGTCCAGTCTTGTAAGTATGATTTAATTTTACTCGTGACATACAGAATCAGAGAAAAATGCTGGGTGCACCTGGAGCGCAAACTAAACTGTTTCTTGGCATATACATTTCATATTCAAACACTTCTGTACATTGAGAGGGGTGATGGAGATTTTTCTCAGTTTTTGAGAATATCGCATCATAAGCAGTGCTTATCGGGATCAAACAATTATTGAAAAACTTCGTATTCAAAGGACTACTTCGTAAGACAAAGCATGCATATTTTCATAGAATAATTTTATGTTTCTGAAAAATCGCCCGAAAACCCAATCTAAAGCAACGCAGTTCCGTGTGTGTCCACCCCTCGGACTGCACAGAAGTGTGAATAAACGGCACAAATCTCATCTAAATGAACCCATTCTAAGAAACGGACTCCTTTGCAGGCTCCAGGTGCACCCATCGTTTTCATTTGATTCGATATATAACTGGTAAAAATCCTTTAAATCGCACATTGCCGAAAAGGTGTCATTTTGGCCATATTTGTCCACTCCTGCGTAAAATTCACCTCTCAAACAACGTTGAAACCACCTGATCTGATAAAGCTATGGCCAGTGTGACGTAGATCTGTATGTTATGAAACTCAAAAGTTGCAGTGCTCATTTAATGGGAAAGGGCACACCCTTTAATGTAAGAATAACTTAAAGACTGACTCTTATGCTTTCGAATTTTGGCAAACTTACAGCTAATTTAGAAAAAATGTTAACTTTTCTTTATAAAGCATGTTAGGTCAGTATTTTGTACTGGTGTATATGCTATTAATAAATAAAGTGCATTTAATGGTGGTGTTAAGAAATAAGGTATACAAAATAATTACATTATCATATTTGTGATTGTTACGTCATTCTCTAACACCTCTTCTTAATATCTATCCGCACGAAATGTAACTTAAGGTAAAGAAGGCGTAATGAACGAGATTTCCAAAAAAAGTTGCGTCCTTGATAACATGTTTAAATAATAGCAAAGGTGATCTTTACCCGATGTACAATTACGCAAATGACGTCGAAAATCACGTTTAAGCCTAGCCCTAAATTGTTCTTATTTAGTTTCGAGGCGCCAATTTAATTCAAAAAGTAAATATTTTTTTCGTTTAATACGACGGCCCGCTGAAACCTATACGGTTGTGTTATTTTCAAAACATGTACTCCGACTATTCGCCGAAGGAATGCTTACTTTATGCAAAAATCATGCCAAAATCTTTCTACGAAATTGTTTTCGAGCGTAATGACTAGTGTGTAAAAACTGTTCCACGAATATTATTATATAAATTTATTTTACTGTAAAACAAGCGAAAAATACGGGGGTCCCTGACTTCTGTTTTCGCTGTATCGTCTTAAATTTTCTCCTACCCACTTTTTCACGCGCAGTTTTTGTTCATCAAAATTTCAGGAAGAACTGTATTTTAGGGTAAAACAAGTGACTGAAGTATTGCCATGCAATACAAAGTCCCCTACTGGAAGGCACCTTATTTTCTCTACTGCAGTATAACATAATGAACTGATATCTGTCAATGATGTATAAACAATATTGTACTGTATATTAATCCTAAAAAATCTATATAATATGAGTCCACAAGAAACTCTTTACCAGGTAGAGATAGGTCAAAATACACCTAAAGATTGGATGTAACATGCATGTTGTACCAGAGAAAAGTGGTCTCGATTTTTCTCTACCGCCAGTAATAAAAAAAAGTTGCAATAAAATCTATTTATAGTAAAACAAAGGGACGTAATTCTAAAAACAAAGGTGCCTCATGGTGGTGAACATTTGGTCCAAGTTACATCAAAATCCCTCCATGCATGAAGCAGAAATGCTCCGTACAGTCATTTTTGAATTTGACCTTTGACCTCTAAATATTACCTTAGACCTAGGGACCTGGTTCTTGCGCATGACAATCCGTCTTTTGTTTGTGCCAAGTTACATCAAAATCCCTCCATGCATGAAGAAGAAATGCTCTAGACAAATCATTCTTGTGTCTGACCTTTGGTCTCTAAGTGTGACCTTGACATTAGACCTTGGGCCTGGGTTTTGTGCATGACATGTTGTCTCATCCAGGGGAATATTTGTGCCAACTGATATCTAAATCCTGTTTTGCATGACAAAGTTATAGACCGGATAGGAAAAAAATCCTATTGACCTTTGATCTCAAAGTGTGACCTTGACGTTTAAGCTAGGGTACTGGGTGTTGCGCATGACACGTCGTCTCATCATGGGGAACATTTATGCCAAGTAGTATTGTAATCCCTTGATGGATAACAGAGTTCTGGATCGGACAGGAAAAAAAAATCCTTATTAACTTTGACCTCCAATTGTGACCTTGACCTTTGAGCTAAGGGTCTGGGTTTTGCGCATGACATGTTGTCTCATCATGGGGAACATTTGTGCCCAGTAATAATATCCCTTCATGGATGGCACAGTTGTGGACAGGTCAGGAAAAAAAACTGTTGACCTTTGATCCCTAATTGTGAACTTGACCTTTGAGCTTGGGATCCAGGATTTGCACATGACACATCGTCTCATCATGGGGAACACTTGTGCCATGTGATATTAAAATCCCTTAATGAATGTCAGAGTTATGGACCGGACACGAAACAGACCCTGTTCATGCTATGTTAACATCGGCTGCTAAGTGTGACCTTGACCTTTGAGCTAGGGGTCTGAAAGTTGTGCATGACACATCGTCTTATTATGAGGTACATTTGTGCCAAGTAATATTAAAATCCCTTTATGGATGGGAGAGTTATGGACCGGAGAGGAAAAGAGCCCTGTTGACCTTTGACCTCCAAATGTGACCTTGACCTTTAAGCTAGGAGTCCAGGATTTGCGCATGACACGTCGTCTCATCATAGGAAACATTTGTGCTAAGTAATATTAAAATCCCTTCATGGATGGGAGATTTATGGACCGAACAGGAAAAAAGCCATGTTGACCTTTCACCTCCAACTGTGGCCTTTGAGCTAGGGGTACGGGTTTTGCGCATGACACGTTATCTCATCATGGGGAACATTTGTGCCAAGTAATACTATAATCCATTCATGGATGGGAGAGTTATGGACCAGACAGGAAAAATGTCCTGTTGACCTTGGACCTGAAATTGTGACCTTGACCTTTGAGCTAGGGGTCCGGGTTTTGCGCATGACACGTCGTCTCATCATGGGGAACGTTTGTGCCAAGTAATATTAAAATCCCTTCATGGATGACAGAGTTATGGACCGGACACGAAACTGCGGACGGACGGACGGAATGACGGAAAAGCGCATTCCTATAGTCCCCGATACTGGTTTTCAACCAGTAGGGGACTAATAAGTTAATCACAAAAAAGTTTACAACAACATTTCATTTTAAGCGTATTCTAATTTTATAAGCCATTTTCCGATTTGGTCCGGTAGCGAACAGCATGGATCCTGACCAGACTGCGAGGATGCGCAGGCTGGTCTGGATTCATGCTGGTCGCAGACGCGCTATGTTGGTTTTCTCATGGTGCGGCTTATATGTATATTTTGTACAATACGCAAGTGCAGGCTGTGTTAAGATTGGCGAGTTTTGGATGGCTGCGCCGAATGCCGAAAGTACATTTTCAAGTAGTTGTTTTGCAACTTGTCGGTCAATAAGTAAAATTGAGGATATTTATTAGCTGACTTGAGTCAAATAGATATCGTAGGAGCGAGACACAAATCTTGACAATTCATCAAACATTATTTATCTTGAAAGGCATATAAATTGTATGTTAACTTGCGGTTGAGATAACATTGCTGAAGGTAACATTTGCATTCCATCTTTTCATTTTTTTTTGCCCAAGATATATTTACAAAAAGACGCACTACCTAAATAAGTAACTTAAAGCGGATGGGTTGGGGGGCAGTAGAACGTCGGAGGGGGGAGGGGTGTGTGTGTGGGTGGGTGGGGGGAGCTGAAGTAGATGAACAATCCGGTCTAAATCAGTAATTAGGTTGTCCTCAGTTCAAGCAAACATTTTTTTTCTTAGCTTACTTAGTCCGTATAAAACATTTTCAAAGAAAAAAACCAATTAAAGTCCATCGAAAACGCTCTTGTCGCTCAGCCGGTACTGGCACTGTATTTAAAGACCCGCCACATAACTGTATCATTTTGTATTTCCATGATGGTTATTATACATAATTTGGATTTAGAAAATAGTGAGCCTGAAATATAAGTATCTAGTTTCAAATTGACAGTGACAATGTGTATAATGTCTTTTACTAGCATTTAATCGAAAGAATGTAGCATTATGTACAGTGCTTAGTGTATAAAGTTGAGTTTAGACCACACTTTGTTTCTACAGGGTAAGTTAGTTATTTATCTCTGTTTTTAAAACTATACTGAACAGAGATTGACTAAATAAATTTGGAAATGAAGTTGTGAAAATATTTAAAGACCCACCACAACCTAGTGACCTACTTTTTCCTCCCACATGAACTTCGTGCAAATCATTCTGATAATACTAGTATAATACAGATATTCTACAAGCAGTCTGACTAAAGTACATCTCCTATTACGCTACGCATAGGATCTGAGAACGGCTTATTCATAGCCTCGTTCTGACAACCCTTTCGCTAGCCAATCAGAGCTTAACTTACAAGATTTTGCAAATCTACCTGTAGCCTTGATTTTTGATATTTACAATTTTTATGTCGAAAAGTGTCAGACAGCCGGTAGGCCATTTGCTTTGTAAGCGAGGGGTCCCGGGTTCGAGCCCTGGAATGACTGCACATTTTTCTTACTCTTTGGCATTCGAACAAGTCGTCTGATTGGTTAAAATAAAAATAGCAATACTGGAAATCCAAAATATACAGAAGACGTATGTGAATGGGTCGTTCTCAGATCTTCGTTTAGAAGATCAAGTACAGATCTTCGTTTAGAAGATCAAGTACTTAAGTCAGATTGTTCTACAAGATAACAGTTGGACAATGAATAAATGTGTTTTTACAACTTCATCTGCAAACTTATTCGTCGTTTTTCTTTTCAGTAAAACTTTAAAAACATAGAATAATAACTATCTTACACTATAGAGACTATATATATATTCATTAAACTCGCCTTAATCTTTCAAGGAATGTTCATAGTACTATGCCCCAACGATAACTTGATATTTACAAACATGACTATAAATAGATTAAAATGGAACATAGGGAATTCAACATTTTCCTAAAATGTTACAATCTAAATATTTCCAGGTTTTGTACCAGTTACGAATTAGCTCAGTGGTAAAGCATACAGTCCATATTCAACAGGTCTTTTGCCGTGTGGGTTCGAAACTCAGCATCAACATTTATTTCTTTTTAAATTTTATTTCACTTTTGCATAAAAATTAAGATTCCTTCATGAGCTCGGTGACAACACGACAGAGAGGTATCTAAAGGCGATATTGCAGATCAGAATAGTTTTTGAGTTTATTACACAACAAAGATGATATTGATTAAATGCATGCACGTTGCCATGCAAATAATGAACTTACTAGTGTGTTATATAAAGACATATATACAAATACAAGTATGCCCACAGGCAGAATGTCGAGCCCACCAGGACATTTGACCTCTAAGTGCAACCTTGACCTTTGACCTAAGGACCTGCTTCTTACGCATGACACTCCGTCTTATAATGGTGAACATTCATGCCAAGTTACATCAAAATCCTACCATGCCTGAAGGAGAAATGCTCCGGACAAACTTCAATTTGACCTTTGAGATAGGAACATGGAGTTTGCGCATGACACGCCTTCTCATTGAGTTAAATATTAATGCGAACTCTAAACAAGATTGGTCCATGCATGTCAAAGTTATGGTCCGGACAAAATCGGACAGACGCACGCACGCACACTGAAAGTGGCGACTATATCGAGCTCACCGCAAGCGTGCTCGACAATAAACCATCAAAGAAAGAAACAAAAATACGGAAGCAAAAATGAAAACGAATAGGAAAAACAAAAACAAAAATCTGAAAAAACAAAACAAAAAACAAACCCTCGTGAGGATTCGAACCCACAAAACGATCTGCTTACACCCAATTATTGTCTGCATTTTATCCCACTGAGCTATGTTGCCATATACTTTTACTGGATATTTGAAATGAAAGAAATACTAATATTTGCTTGTCAAGTAATGTGCAAGTATTATGAATGGTTATTTCATCAGTTATCATGAATTAGACTCGTCCTCGCGTTTCGGCGGGAATCACGTTATCATTGGGGATTAGTACTACATTAATTTAGTAATATATTTAGACATTAAGCACATTGTCTTGGCCTTATATATATCATGTCACTGTCAATTTGTAACGAGATACTTGCTATTTCTCAATTTTTCATGCAAAGCATGTATAATTACCATTATGGAAATACAAAGGAATACAGTTATTATGTGGCGCGTCTTTAAACTTTAAATCTAGGGAGGTTCTAAATTTTCCATCTGCCATCTTGTAGTTTAGCTATACTATATTGTCCGTAAGTATTGACCTGGCACTCATTAATCTTCGCCAATATTTTCGGGCGTTTTCGTTATTTTACGCGATATGCGTGTCCTGAAAATATCTACATTAATCAAGATAAACAATTTAGTTAACCAATGGCACAGTGGCGTAGTGATAAGTTCTCTGACTTGTAAGCATGTTACCATGGGTTCGAATTCAGTTCAAACCATTTTTTTTGTAATTCATTGTATTTGTAATTATATCGATATTACATTATTTTATGAAACATTTCATTTTTTGTCGTCAACAACAGTTCTTTGAGTTGTCCGTTGAATGAATGAATGAATGAATACTTGTCCGGTCCTGAAGATTTTAGACGACATTTTGTAGGAAGGTTTACTGACATGTACGTAGAAGAATGTTGATGGATAGTAGAATATTTAGTTGTTAAATTATGATGTGACAATTTTTCCCTCTGATAATGTTACAGATGAAATTAAAAAAAACAAAAAAAAACACACACACACAATTTGGTCAGACAGAGGACTCGATCACACAATCCTGGCAGAACGCTTTGTCCGCACAGCTATATCTGCACATGATACATGATGGTATATAATTGTATTTTCAATAGTTAAATCGTTGTTTAGGTTCGGACAACGAAAATAAATTTACGGAAACATACGGAATATTCATTAGTGCCAGGTCAATACTTACGGACAATACCAGTACTGCAAGAGTTCAAGTGGGAGGAAAAAGTAGGTCACTAGGTTGTGGTGGGTCTTTAAACCCGACAAATCGAATCTTTACGTGTTAATTAAATGACAACATTTAATTAACAAATACGGCATGAACATATCGAAAATACAAGTTTGCAGGTTGTTTGACGAGTAATCTAGTTACCTGTGATGGCTATATGAGCTGACTGCACGAATTTTGCGTGATGACACCTGGACACTGTCGATGATAGCTAGTTTCAATTCGTTTTATTACATGAGTAACATTGTGACTGTGTATTGGATGAACAAAATGTTTTAATAGATACGCTTTATAAATCTAATCGTAAAAGGCTGGCGCTGTTGTAAATTATACAAAGTTGAAATAAATTGGATACAGGCTTGCGGCTGATCACACAATCCTGGCAGAACGCTTTGTCCGCACAGCTATATCTGCACATGATACATGATGGTATATAATTGTATTTTCAATAGTTAAATCGTTGTTTAGGTTCGGACAACGAAAATAAATTTACGGAAACATACGGAATATTCATTAGTGCCAGGTCAATACTTACGGACAATACCAGTACTGCAAGAGTTCAAGTGGGAGGAAAAAGTAGGTCACTAGGTTGTGGTGGGTCTTTAAACCCGACAAATCGAATCTTTACGTGTTAATTAAATGACAACATTTAATTAACAAATACGGCATGAACATATCGAAAATACAAGTTTGCAGGTTGTTTGACGAGTAATCTAGTTACCTGTGATGGCTATATGAGCTGACTGCACGAATTTTGCGTGTAAGTGTCTTTATTTTCTTCTTTAAAACTATTTTCGGCCCGATATAAATTTTACAACAACACGAATATTCACATTACCTAATAAGCTTTTAAGTTATATTTTAAAATCCCGATTTCGGCCTAACATCTTTAACACATCACCATATTTATGCCGTTTAAACTATGTCAGAATTATAATAGCCTTACCTCAAAAATTACAGAAGCCTAGATATGAGCCGCGCCATGTGAAAACCAACAGTGGCTTTGCGACCAGCATGGATCCAGACCAGCCTGCGCATCCGCTGTTCGCTAATGGTTTCTCTAATTGCAATAGGCTTTGAAAGCGAACAACATGGATCCTGACCAGACTGCGCGGATGCGCAGGCTTGTCTGGATCCATGCTGGCCGCAAAGCCGTTATGTTGGTTTTCTCATGGCGCGGCTCATATATCAGTGTATATTTTTTTTAATAGCATCATCTAATGGACTCGTATCAAAGTATACCTGTATACAAATAATGAGGTATACAAATAATGAGCCTAAGCGCTCTTTATGTAGACGGATATACGAAGACCAACTTCAACAAAATTGAAAGTAGAAGTGCGTTTTTATGCCCCCACTTTGAGGGGGGGGGGGGGGGGGAGGCATATAGATTTGCCCTTGTCCGGCCTTCCGAGAATGTTGTGTCACGTCTAACTCCAAAAGTATTTGACGTAGAGTCACAAAACTTTACAGGAATGTTGGTCAGCATGTGTAGCTGTGCACATGGGGTTTTGCGTCAGGATTCATTCAGTTGTCTAGGAGTTATGGCCCCTGACTTAGTACATTGTAAAAAAATGGTCATTTTAATGTTGTGTCGCGCGTAGCTCCAAAAGTATTTGACCTAGAGTCACCAAAGTTAACAGGAATGTTGGTCAGTATGTGCAGTTGTGCACCTGGGTTTCGCGTCCGGATTCATTCAGTCGTGTAGGAGTTATGGCCCCTGACTTAGTTAAAAATGGGTCATTTTAATGTTGTGTCACGCGTAGCTCCATAAGTATTTGACCTAGAGTCACCAAAGTTTACAGGAATGTTGGTCAGCATGTGCAGTTGTGCACCTGGGTTTCGCGTCCGGATTCATTCAGTATTGTAGGAGTTATGGCCCCTGACCTAGGAAAAATTGTCATTTTAATGTTTTGTCGCGCGTAGCTCCGAAAATATTTTACCTACAGTCATTACAAAGAGAGTTTTTTAGACAGCATTAGCATAAATACACACGAAAGAAAAGGCAAGCAACATTAAAATGCGGTAATGGACAGGTATCTAAAAATCTCAAGGAAGCATATATGTTTATATGTACATTATATATTGATATTTTTTGCATTTTGTTTTTAAATAGCAACATATTGTTTTCCCAAAGTTGATCTGTGTCCTTTGTCATGTAGTGGGGGCACCTGTGTCCCATGGACACATTTCTAGTTTTTATCTTAAATAAATTCACATGTGTAGTAAAAGTTTAGCTTAAAACAACTCTCGTGTTAAGATTAAAAAGATTTTTTTGTTGCAAGCTAGACTTTTATCATAAATAATTATACCCAAAGGTAAGATAGACAAACCATTTGAAATAATATATGATGGATCTTGAAACACGAAATAAAAATCAACAGAGCTTTTGTTGCAGGCTTCTGATTTTTACTTATTTGAGTGGAGTTTGTACATTCAGTCGTATCTTGACGAGACAAACACTAACATTCTGGTATATGAGCCGTGCCATGAGAAAACCAACATAGTGGGTTTGCGACCAGCATGGATCCAGACCAGCCTGCGCATCCGCGCAGTCTGGTCAGGCTCCATGCTGTTCGCTAACAGTTTCTCCAATTCCAATAGGCTTTAAAAGCGAACAGTATGGAGCCTGACCAGACTGCGCGGATGCGCAGGCTGGTCTGGATCCATGCTGGTCGCAAACCCACTATGTTGGTTTTCTCATGGCACGGCTCATATGTTCTCTTTTTTTCTTATTATTATTTTACCCATTAAAGTTATTTTCTGTCCAATATAAATTTCACGAGAACACACATTTGCTACTTGAAGAAGTAACAATAGAACAAATCTTAAAGACGCACCACAGAATAACTGTACTCTGTTGTATTTACATGATGGTAATCATTCATGTTTTGCATGAAGAAAATTAGAAATACGAGGGATGTTCGAAATGAATTGCTTATTTCTATCTGGAGACTTCAAATTTCAAGTTAGCCCAAAAGGGCTCATTTCATGCCCTCGAAGTACTCCCCGTGGCTAGAAATGCAAAGTTTCAGCCGATGTATCCACTTCTTGAAGGCGTCACGGTACGCTGATTTGGGCACATTAATAAGGTACTGATGAATGGCAGATCCAAGTGCCTGTCGGGACTGGTATTTCCGCCCAGCAAGGAATGATTTCAATTTCGGAAACAAAAAGAAATCACATGGGGCAAGGTCTGGGGAATACGGGGGGTGAGGCAAAACAGTTACTTTTTCTTTCTTCAAAAACGCCGTAACTATTGCGGAGGTATGAGCGGGGGCATGTTTAAAACCAGTGGCAGGGCGTCGTTTCTGATAATACTTTTTCAGTTTCTTCAGTACTACGTCTTTGTAGTACTTTCCGGTGATGCTTTTGCCCTTTTTCACCGGCACTTTTATTGCGACTCCTTCACCAGAGAAGAAGATTGCATACAAAACCTTCTTTGCACTCAAAGAACGTTTGGCAATTATTGGGCGTTTGCTGTGTTTAGTGGCCCAGATCTTATTGCTAACCTTTCTGACGGGCTCAAAATAATGGACCCAGGTTTCATCACCTGTGACGACATTGGCAAACTGCTTTTTGTCATATTTTGGAAACATTTGAAGCAGCTTTTTGACCATTTTAACCCGTTGCCTCTTTTGCTCATCAGTCAGCAGATGTGGCACCCATCTCGCAGAAATCTTTCTGACTTTCAAATGCTTCTTCAAAATAAGGTGAACCGTTGATAGTGATATGCCTACCTTTCGTGCAATATCACGAACTGTAAACCTGGCATCTCCTTCAATGATTTCCTTTATTTTGGAAACGATTTCTTTACGAGATGCAGATTTTGGCCTACCTGATTTCGGTGTATTTTTGATGGTCTCTACACCAGACTCAAATTTCTTTTTCCACCGCCGAACTGTGTCATAAGACACACAAGAAGGTCCATAAGCAGTAGAAAGTTCAGTCATCAGCTGCTTCAAAGAACAACCAAGTTTAGAGCGAGCTTTGATGTAAGCCCGTATTTCTTCTTTCTTGTCGACGCTTCTACCAACCATTTTTACTACAGTGGTCAATGATTGCGTGTATTCAAATGGCAAATTTTATGTCTTACACTTAGTCTAACATGTACATTTATACACCGTTGTGTAGGTATTGAATATATCTGAAGAAGGTTTCGTGTGTACGGGCCCTCCGTAAGGATTTTAATTTACCCAACATACAAAACTTTTTTACCTATATAAGAATACAGTTCGGCAACAAATGGAGGTTTTAAATGGGGTCGTAGAAATTTAGCGGTGTGCCGTAACCATGGAAACGGATACTGAAGCTGATAATCGCGTAAACTAAAAATCTTTCTTTTGTCATATTTCAAAAAGTAATAGCATTAGAAACTTGATTTTTTCATATTTTTGTTAAGTTATGAATACCTATTGTTTGCAATGATTATATTTTAAATATCTTATTAAATTTTTTAATTGTCATCAGCACGTGTAATTTTAGTTATTAGCACGTGCATTCAGTTCTGAAGAAACAAGGTACCTCTTTTAATCAGAAAATGTTTTCTGAACTTAATTACAACTATTGTTGATTTTTGGCTAGAAAATGTTGTATAATACGCATGTAATTAAAATTCTAAAAATTTTGATACGTCAGTTTAACACCATTTCATATATGAATGCAGCGGATTGCATGCCATATATACATTATTCATTCGCTTCCTTTTTCAATACACATAGACAATGAATTTAGGGAATAACTCGTTGAATCTCGGCTTGGAATATTTAACATATATAATATGAAAAAAATGATCAACAAATTAATTATTGGAAACATGTGAATAAATTATGCTTTTTTGTGACATTGTTACCTGTCAGTATTGTATAGATACGCATAACATATAATTCATGCATAAAATTGTTCTCATTTTCGTTGATATTTTTACTATCACTGTTACGAATTCAAGTATTTTAGATTTCATACGTCTATCACTTTAATAATTAATCATATTGGACTTCTCTCCATAATTTAGCGGTACAATAATGGGAGTAAACTAGGCCTAGAGTAAAGACTTCCAGTGTGTGTAGAACGGTTCTACCAAGGTGATGCTAATGTACATGTTTATATGGAAACCTGGTGCGCCATGTTATTTGTCAATTGCTAAATATCAGATAACAATGCTGAATGCCAAACACCTTATGCAAAATGTTTTGAAAGCGAAATGACATTTATTAAGTACTATTGAAGGCTATGGAAAGCCGGTGTGTCATGCTCATTGCCAAATGCTAAGTGAAAACCATTTATTGCAAAATGCTATTTGCTATATGCTTAATATCAAATATTGCCTGTAAAATGGTACATTTTTGATTGTCAAACAATAAATGATAATTGTTAATTGCAAATACGAAACAATAAATGCCAAGTACTTATTCAGATAAAGAGCTGAATATATCGGTGTATAAATGCACCCTGTAAATAGTCATTGGCCTTTGTAACATAACTTTGTCTCTATTAAAAATATTTCTTAACATTTTAGAGTGAAAGGTTTCGATCATGTCATCTCATAACCCTCAGAACATGTTATTGCTTCAAATCGAGCTGATAGAACTTCATATGTTTTAACGTGATTAAAAGTAACAGTCATTAGTGTAAGGGATACAGATTATTAACTCACAAAGTTAAAGCATTTGACGAGAAGTATTTGTCATTTGGCAATATTTATAGGCATTTAGCACAAAGGATATGACATATGGCATTTGATATGTATTGAAGGCCGGTGCGCCATGAATATAGCCAACAGTTAAATGACAATTACTTAATGTAAAATGCCAATAACTTAGTGCTAAACACCACATACTTAATGCTAAATGCCAATCACTTAATGCTAAATGCCAAATGCTTTATATAAAATGCAACATACCAAATACGATATGCCTATGGAAGGTCAATGCGCAATGGTAACTGCAAAAATGTTAATGCAAAATGAAAAATGCTATTTGCGAACTGCTTAACTTCAAATATTGGCTTTCGAACGGTAATTGTCAATGATAAATGCTTTTTTGTTAAAATAATAAATGTCAAAATGCTCATTGCCAAGTTTCCATTGAAATAAAGTGCTGAATATATCAGTTATATACTCATTGCCCTTCGTTACATAACTTTTTTCTCTGTTACATATCTCAGTCTATTATATAATAAACATTTTACAGCAAAATGTTTCGGTTCCATGTCCCTTTAACATCTGCAACGTTATTGCTTTAAATTAGACAGGCAGCACATTTATTTTGTTTTTCCAAATGAGTAAAAGTTACATTCATTAGTAGAAGAGATAAAGATCACAAAGAAGGATAATTTGAGAACTACCATATATCATTTGACAAAAAAAATGTGTTTTTATCTTCTTCTTCTCGTTTGCAACTACATTGCCAGACCAGTAGCCGTGACGAAACTTGTGGTTTGCCGCAGATCCTCAGTGCCTCCATACAGTTTCTGGTGCATTGAGGTATCTATCGGCCAAGTCGCAGCTCCCTCGTGGTCATGCCTTTTTACATTTCCGAATTATATGCTCCGCAGTCTGATCTTTCTCACCATATAAACAAGTTGGCGATGGTGCCAGTCTGTATTTCTTGTACATGTGAGCATTGAGCTTGTTGTGCCCCGAGCGAAGCCTGACCATTACTTGTTCAAGGAGATGAAAAGCTTCTTTCTCTATCCTTGGTCTCGTTAGTGTCTTGATGGTGACTTTCTTCTTGTAACTCACAGGTTTTGTTGGTTGTTCTGACTGAGCTTCTAGCTAAGCCAGTTTGTCTGCCTCTTCATTGCCTGCAAGTCCACAATGGATGTAATCCGCCGAAGTGCTACTTTGCAGGTTATACTCAGGCTCTGCATTCTCCTGGCTAGTGCGGAGCTTTAATGTTGATCAGAACTTCCATAACAGGCAGTGCATATGTGAGAAAGACGAGTGAGGAGCTTTCTTCTACCGAGTCTTCAACCATTGAGACGGCCTTCATTAGTGCTTCAGTCTCTGCCTGGTAATTGCTGCAATGTTTTCCTGTGGCTGCATGCAGAGTTTTTATGACATTTAGCATTTTGTATACGCCATATAGTATTTTGTATGTAGCATTTAGTATTAAGTATGTGACATTAACATTAAGCTATTGACATTTAGCATTAACAACTTCTTATTTAGCATTTGATAGTTAACATAGCGCATCGGTCCCCACTAACTACACAGGGACAATGAGCCCCTGTGTTACGAAAAGAGAAGTTCGCCAAGCATGTAAAATGATGTTAGATGATCTGTTTTTGCAATTCAAAATGTAGTTCCATGTTGTTGATGAGATCTTGTATATGAGTCAGATATAGCTTTGGCTTAGCTGTATTGTTTATTGTATTGAAAAAGGATCTAGATCACTTTCAGTGTGAATTTCCATGTCTACATGTATACGAGTTATCGCTAAATGACAAATTTCATGGGAGTATTTTCAGATGGTGATGTTTTTCAGACAGATAATGTTTCTTTAATATATGTAACCTAACATCTCAATATATATATATTTCATTTTTTGGTGAGAAGACATGTTATATTTAATGGCTATATATGTGTTTTTATATCATTGAAATGCTGTAAAGCACTGAAAATGAGGTTTCAAAATTTAATTGTCTATATGAAACAAATGAAGAATGTAACCTTGTACCATTTCGGTATTTTCACTCAAAGCAAATTGATTCTAATACAGGGGGTTGGAGGGGGGGGGGGGGGGGGGGAAGGAAGGGGTTAACACTTGGAATTCGTCCTTACACATACTCCTATACTTACGTTCTGTTTGCTTTTTAAAACGAGATTATGGTATATGCATGTTTTCCAATGTTTAAAATGTAGGTCATCATAGTAAAACGATCATTCGGATTTAATTTTGTTTTTCAATTTGTCAATAAACTATAAATTGTTTTGTATATAAAATAACTAGAAATATGAGACTTATAGAAGCAACGGAGCCGGAATGAAAATGTATAAAGATAACATTACAAACTGTCACTATAACATATGTATTTTTTCTTCGTAACCGCATGCAGAGGATGTATATTGCTACTACAAATGTGCATGAAAGAAATACAGACACACTTTTTCAAAAACAAAGTATTTTCCTTTTATTTTTCCATCCGATCTATATACAATATTTATAGTACTTGATAACATACCGATGGTGATGATAGCTCCGGAAAGTGTATTGCATAATACGAGATTTCAACAGAGTAACAATAAAGCTTAAGTGACCCACCCCGAAAATAAGAAATATGCAAAACATTATTATTATTTCGCAAATCTTTCTACATGTACATTAGCATCACTTTGGTAGAACCGCCCTACACACACTGGAAGCCTTTACTCTAGACCTAGTTTACTCCCATAATGGTTCCGCTGAATTATGGAGAGAAGTCCGGTAATATGATTAATTATTAAAGAATTAGAAGTATCAAATCTAAAATACTTGATTTCATAACAGAAATAGTAAAAATATCAACGAAAAAGGGTACAATTTTATGCTTGCATTATAATATGTTAAGCGTATCTATACAATACTGACAGCTAACAAAAGGCAATGTCACAAAAACAATTTATCCACATGTTTTCCAACCATTAATTAAATAAACTTTATTGTTTTTTCATATAATATCTATTAAATATTCCAGGCCGATATTTAACGCATAATTAATTAACTTCATTGTCCATATGTATTGAAAAAGGAAGCGACTTAATAGCTTATGTGGCATGCAATCCGCTGCATTAATATATAAAATGATGTTAAACTGACGTATCAAAATTTTTAAAATTTTAATTACATGCGTATTATACAATATTTTCCAGCCAAAAATCAACAATAGTTGTAATTAAGTTCAGAAAACATTTTCTGATTAAAAGAGGCACCTTGTTGGTTTACAACTGAATGCACGTGCTTATTACTAAAATTGCACGTGCTGATGACAATTAAGAAATTAAATAAGATATTTAGAATATAATCACTGCAAACAATAGGTATTCATAACTTAATGAAGATTTGAAAAAATCAAGTTTCTAATACTACTACCTTTTGAAATATGACACAAGAAAGTTTTTTGAGTTTCCGCGATTCCCAGCTTCTGTAGCCGTTTCCATGGTTACGGCACACCGCTAGATTTCTACGACCGATCTTAAAAGTCAGTCCTTACTTTACTTAATTATTTCATCGTAGTAAAAAAGTTTTGTATGATGGGTAAATTAAGTATGGCATATATTTTGAAAGATTCCTCACGGATACGTATACAACTCATGAGCGTGGGATCAAAGGTGACCTCGCTAAGGCGTTTTTACTTTAGATTAACTGATATACGAACAACTTGAATGGAATTAGAAATGTGTTTTAATCTTACCTAAGTTCAAACATGTTGTAGCCTAAATATATTTCAAACTAAGTTCAAACGACTTTTTTGTTGTAGGCTAGACATAATTATTTTAAAGTGGCATTATGCGCATCTTACTACACTTAGTGTGTTTTTGGTGAATGTTTTATAAAAGCAATTTTCGGTTGCTGTTCATTTAAATGAGTTAATTAACGATAATGGCGCATAAGTATTTGAAGTTGATGCTTTATAATAAAGAAATAGGACTAATAAAAAAATAGTTATTTTCTTCAAAACTTCTACCCAGTGATCTCCCTTACATATAGTGAAAATTTTCTGAAGTTGAAGGGAAGCAACTCCTGCGTGCCTTTTGACTTTTCTTAAAAAGACTGCCCCAGTCAAAAAAGAAAAGTCATATTTGGAAAGTTATTATTTCGTACTGGTAACAGAAAGAGTTTGGTATATTGGGTTAAAAGCTATTTCCTCCGCCCTTTTTAGACACATATTTATTTCAGCTGGATTTTTACTTGAAAAATGCGCATAATTCCACTTTAAGACTCCGGTTACCATAATCCAACACACTTGGTTCGATTCCCGAACGCTTGGTCCTTTGCGTAATATTTGTTTTGGTGACCTTTCATTACTTTTGGGGGGAAAATTATCCCCAAAAAGGGAAGTTAGGTTCCCAACATAATTAAAAACACAACAACTTTACTTCAATTAAAGACATCTGTTTTATTATTTTTATTATTATTATTTTTTAATTTCATCATTATTCATATCGGGCAAATGCCCACCAGTGATAAATTTATTACAACAGCCTATAATTGTTACTTATTTAAAAAAGTCAGGTCAATATGCTTTTTCAATGATAGATTTCTGCGGTCCAAATAGGTGACAGATAAATCATCCTCCGCGGTACCTTAGCGACGATAGATCAGATCCACCGCGGGACCAAATTGGCGACGATAGTCAAGTCCTTAAACACTGTTTTAAAATTAAAACGTCTGCCCCTGTATTGCGTAAAGCTTCCTATAATTTGCCCCTGCTGTCTTGTGGAGATATGTGGCCGCTAAGTAATTCTTTGAAGTCGCGATAGAAACACACTAAGCACTCTGACGGGCGGTAGCGGAAACTCAAGTTAAGGTGTTATGTGACAAACGAAAAATAAAAAACTATTTTAAGCCCCCCCTGTTTGTTCCCCCGGGACTAATATGGTAAGTTTTTAAAAGTTTTAAACAAACAGCTAGATTTTTAACCATGCCTCCGTGCAAACCCAGTACGGACGCGTCACCATCCCTTTTAACGGCTACACATGCACTGACTGCTACACCCCCCTAACTGCTACACAGTACTGACGTGAAAACCCATGCACTAACGTGCTACCCCAGCATTTCTGCTACCCCCAGCACAACGTGCTACACCACCCTAATGTTTTACACCACGCACTAACGTGCTACACTTGCACAACTTGTCAAGATGCCCCAAAGGGGCTGCGGGGCCCCCCAAAAATTAGCCAAAACAAAAAGGTTTACTCGGAACCCAAAATAGCACGAGCAACCTCGGGGGCCCTGTAGTCGTTTTTTAATTTTGTTGAACGCAGTAAAGGGGAGGTTAAAATACGTTCCTTTAAAAAACGTTTAATGGTAAAAATTTACAAAGATTATCATTTTTAATGATTTCAAATAGCGGGGAAAAATAATAACTTAAAGCTAGAATTTCCGTGGCTTAAACCCCTTCCTTACGACTGGAAAATTGTAGGAACTTTGTTCACTCCTCGCAGTTCGTGGTGTAAGATAACTTTTCCAAACCGTTTGTTGTACCTTGTCACCCTTATTTTTAAAGCCCTTGACTTGTGTAATGCTTATTTCGGGAGCTTGTTTCCCTCTGCCCGGGAGCCTAAAATTTAGACCGCTTGAATTCTCTTGGCACTGAAATGCAGAAAAAATCTCCGCCAAACTTAGTAAATACTCAAAATTACCCAAACATAACAATTTATAAATAGGTTTTCGATTTTTTCACAAACAACAAATTTAGCTTAAAAAATACAAATTAATAAAATTTGGGGGGTTTAAAAATTTTTGCAGCAGGCTTTGGCTTCCTCTGGAAAAAGGGGGTGCTTATGCGTCTTATTGATAATGACGAAAATTGGGTATCATCGGCAGTTTCCCCGTATTCGCAAAAGTGGAGTGCTATTTTTAGAAAATTATTTTCATTTATTTATTTTTTTTCATTTTTTAAACTTCTGTCGATTAATACTAATCAAAAGAATAAACCGTCGCTAAAAAAACCTGGTTATTTTTGAGCAAAAACCCAAATTTTTTAAAGATCCGGTTACCTTTCCCAAAATTTGGGTTTCTTTTTCCCGAACAGCTTGGTCTGCTTTGCGTTTTTTGTTTATGGTGCCATTCAGCATTTGGGGAATCTCATCCCAAAAACGGAAGATTGGGCCCCCAACAATAATTAAAAACAAACAACTTTTTTAATTAAAGACATCTTTTTTTAAAAATTTTTTATTTTTATTTTTATTATTTCATCTCTTATTCTATGGGGCAAATGCCCAACGTGAAAAATTTTATTCAACTGCACTAGAATTGTTACTTATTTAAAAAACAGTAGGTCAATACTTTTTTAAAATAGATAGATCTTCTGCGGTCCCAAATAGGTACATTGATCAATCCTCCCGGGTACCATATGGGCGAAAGATAGATCAATCCCCCGGGGGCCTATTGGCGACAGATGATCAAGTCCTTAAAACACTGTTTTCAAATTAAACTTGCCCTGTATTGCGTAAAAGCTTCTTAAAATTTTGTCCTGCTGTCGTTTGTGGAGATTGTGGCCGCTAAGAATTCTGAATGCGATAGAAACACAAAAAGCACATTGACTGGCGCTAGCGGAACTAAAGCTTAAGTGTTTTAAAACGAAGAATAAAAACTATTTTTAAGCCATCCCTGATTTCTTACCCAGTGGACAAATTATGGAAATTATTAAAGTGTTCAAAACACGCTAGTTTTGTTACACCATGCACCCGTGAACCCTGTACGGGCGCTACACCATGCGCTAACGTGTACACAGCACTGACTGCTAACACGCAAAAACGTGCTACACAGTATGACGTGCTACCCAGCACTAACTGCTACACCATGCACTTACGTGCTACCCCACGCACTAACGTGTCACCACACACTAATGGTTACCCCACGCACTAAGTGCTACACATCACAACTTGCTCATGTATGCCCCAACCGGCTGCGGGGCCCCCCCCCAAAACATTGCCAAACCAAAGGATTACTCGAGAGACACCAAAATATGCACGAGCGAACCTCGAGGCCCGAAGATCTATTTTTAAATTTTTGTTGTACGCGTAACAGGGGAGGCTTAAAATCCCGTTCCTTTAACATTTTTAATGGTAAAAATTTCAAGATTATCAGTTTTAATGTTTTTCGAATAGCGGGAAATACATGAAACTCTAAAGTAAAATTTTCCGCAAAAAATTTTCTCGAAAAAATTTCCGCCAAATTCTGGCCTAATTCTCTGTCGGTCGAAGTGCGACGCAAAGTTTATCAAGTGAAAAAATAAAGGCCCGGAGTTAACGAAGGATACATCGCGCGAAAATGTTTTAAATTCTATGTTTATAAGAAATTCAATTTGAGAACCCTGTTACGACGTTCTGAATTTTTCCTTTGCCTTTTTCCTTTTTCGGGAAGTTTATCAATGGACACGTGAAACGTTACACAAGGAAGGACCATTGTGGTTCAAGGGGGCCTTTTGTAGGAATGTGAAACCTGACAGTTTCGTTTTGAATGTTTAGAGTAACTTCCCCCAGATAACCGTCAAACTAGGAATTAGGAACATTTCCCATAGGCAAACCTTGTTCACGCACTTAAACTGACGGCCAAAAAACACAAGAAAAACCAACACAGGGTTTTCATAACTTGCCAAAACTTCACTCATATCCCACAAAGGGTTTACGTACTTTACACCGAAAAACCCCCACACAGGTTTCATAACTTTCACAACTTTACACCAAAAAACCAACACACGGGTTAAACATACATTTCACCGTAAACCTAGTTTTCCTACACACGAGTTTCAAAAACCTTACCCCGTAAACACACCGGATATACATAACTCTTCACAACTGACATGTACACTTTTATACACAAAAGATTTGCCCTGACACGCGAGGATATTACTGGGCACGCCGGAACAGAACTTTTCGGGACTTATTTCTTACCGGACAAATTTGCATTTAAATGGACAAACGATGTAGTATATAAAAGGCAGGGCACGCCCTGTTACTGACCAGAATACTGGCATTTGTTACCGCCAACTTACACATCCAACTGACATTTGTAACATTATTACTTTCACGGACAAGTTGCCTTTAAAGGACCAACTGTGATAAATAAAAAACCGGACACGGACACCCCTGATTCTGACACGGGCATGTGGCATTTTTACCCCACAACTTAAAATACCAACAGACATTTGTATACATTTTTACTTACACGGACAAGTTTGCACTTAAAAAAAAACAAAAAGTGCTAGTATAAAACGGACACGCCCCGATCCTGCAAGGACAAGCTGGCATTTGTTTACCGCCCAAACACTACCAAAAAATTTGTATACATTTTTATTACAGGAAAAATTTTCACACAAACAGACAAACTGATGGAGTTAAACACGGACACGGACAATCCTGATTACGGACACGGGCTGCTGGGATTTGTATATCGCACAACTTGCCCAAGCCAAAAACAATGCACTTAAACGGACAAAATGATGTAGTATAACACGGACACGGACCACCTTGTTACTGACACGGCAGTGGCTTTGTATACCCCCAATTGCACTACCAAAAGAAAATTTTTGCATTTTTATTTACACGGGCAATTTTGCACTTTTACGGCAAAAATGATTTTATACACGGGACGGACACGCCCAATTACTTTTCACGGGAAAAGTCTATGGGATTTTAAAACCCCACCCTTACACATCCAACAGAATTTTTATCCTTTAATTCACGGACAAACTTGCGTTTGACTGCAAATTTTTTTTCTACTTTATATAAAACCTGGCCTGAATAGACGACCGGCGGGAAATCCTTTTGCGGACAGAATGGCGTTTTGGGACTAATTACTAACGGACAAACTTGAACGTTTCCCACCCTTTTGGACAAAATTGCGGTTGTTCTACCTAATCAACCAAGGCCGATTCTACTGAGACTGAAAAACTCTTACGTAATTTTTAACAACTAGAACTACCCGGAGAAAACAATCCGAAAGCATTAATATTCATCTATAAAATTAACGAAAATTTAAAATTTTAACCTGCCCTGCCGCTTATCCCTTTTTCATTTTTGCCCCCACGATAAATTTTAAAAATTTTTCACCCCAAAAATTTAAATCAAAATAGCTTTCATCCGAAATTTAGCACGTTAACCAAATACATTGCTTCAAAACCCTTAATATGGGTTTCCCTGTAGATATTTTAAAAAAAAGTTCGGTTTTTTTTGTCAAGTATGTCCTATTTAAAACGGAATAAATTTAACTTTGATCCCCTTTATTGATTTCTTTATGTTTATTCATGCCAAAAGAAAAAATCTTCAAATAAGCATTAGTTGGTCCAAAACTTGAAGACTTTATTATTGGAAAAAACCACAGCCCATAAAAGCAGGTATTTCATTTTTTAAAAATTGTATCCCTTTAAATTACTGCAAAATGTTGTGTAGGAACTGGTTGTCTTTTTATCTTTTTTTTTTTTATTTTTAATCGGAAGGGCTTCAATAATTCCATGAAGGGTTTGATTTTAATTTTAAAAATATCCATACGTCATTCGAGTTTTTTAAATTATTTCGAAAAAAATGCGGTAAAAGGGTAAGTGGTGCGGGTGCCGAATGATCACCCAAATTTCTAATTATGGAAAAACATCGAGTGCTGCGCCCTCGTTTTTAAAAAAAATTCATTAGGGGCAATTTTTATAAATACCTTTACTATACTTGAAGTGTGCTTAGAGATTAAGCACGTACGATGCAAGGGACGGACGTTTCGGTTTGAATTTTTACTAATATGTATTTAATTCCCGGCGTTCCTTTAAATGGTGTTTGTGTGTTGCTGCAGGTGTGGCGGTGACCATAATAAAATAACTTTCTTTAATGAATGAATTTTTGTACTAAAATTTTGTTCAAAGTTATAGCTAAAAATTATTCACAGAGATCCAGGCCCATCTAAACATCCTTAAGGTATAGCATTTATATAGTAAAAAAAAGAAAAAAAGGACACTTCCGAATACCCATATTCTCTTGTTCATTAATAAATTTATCGATTTCATAGAAAAAAATTTAAACGTTTGTTGGAAATATTAATTTTTTCAAAATTTTCCCCAAAAAATATCAAATAAAGTCCTTTTTTATAGCTATAAAATCGAGTTTTTCATTTTAATCGAGTCCCAAAATTTTTCTTTGTCCCCTGTTTCCGGATTACGGGGCGAATATCCTCTGCGATTTCTTGGTTAAAAGGTTAAATTTGCGTACCGGGAAAATCGTTACCTGGCTTATCCTTCATTTCCCCACTTCATAGAACTGAATGAAAAAAAAAGCGACAAAAAATAAAACAAAAATGTCATTCAGTTAAAAAACTAAGGAGCGCTGCTAAGCGTGACCACACATTTTTCTCGGGCCCAAACCCGGGACAAAATTAAAAATTTTTTGATTTATTTTCACGAAATTTTATACCTTCGAACCGAAGGTTTATTTTTGACCACCGCAAAAGGATTACAATTCACTCCGTTTCAAACGGATGTATACAAGAGGGAAGTTTTAGAAAATCTGAATTTTGTGGAAAAACGCTTATTTTTTAAAAAAAACGTAGTGAAAAGGTTAAACTTATGCCGTAGGTTATTACAATAAAATTTTAATTAATTAAGTGTATCGTTTGAAAAGTACGTTCTATTAGCTTCAAACAGATTTGGTGTTCGGAAGTGTCCTACCCTTTTTTTTTCTTACTATATAATGCTATACCATAAGGTACCGTTAGATGGGGCCTATGACGGATGACTGTCACTTATTTGAGTCAACTATTTAAAATGGGTGAATTAATTTTAGGGACTTTGGGCTTTTAGATAAGATGTACCAGCACAATGAAAATTTAAGGGCGAAAGAAAAAAATTTTTCCCAAATAGAAAAATTTATTCTTTGTTTTTTTTGTGGTTTCGCTATATGATGTTATGAGCACTTCGCATACCCGAAGAAAGTCACCCTTGCCTTTTTATCGATTTGCTTTCTCCATTGGGGATTCCGCTTTATTCGCCACAGCGCATTTCTTTCGCCGTCATGTACCCGTATTGAATAAAGCGAATAATAAGATATTCATTGGCCAAATATACTCTAAGTCTATTAGGCTAAAGTTTTTTTTTTTACAAGGTTCAACATCAAATTACAACATTGAAAAACAAAAATTTTGGGAGATATTTCTATCTATTCTTTTGTGTTTTTTTTTTTGTGAGCATCCGAGATAAAAAAAACGTGACTTTACTTTTGCTTAAAAACTCTATGCAATAGGTTCTTTTATAATTTTAAAAGATGCTAACGTTTTTCTATGGTTTGATGCAGAAAAGCTGAAGAAAGTTTTGTTCACGAGTTTAAAAGTACCACCTAAGCAAATATTTTCTATTTCGTTTCCTTAGATCAATATTGGGAACTTACGTTTAATTTTAAGTGAATCATAATGTACGATAACGCTTTTTTCAGAGTGGCTAATCAGCGAAAAGAAAGGATTTTAAATTTCAAAATGTTGACTAAATTTTGGCCCAATCCATTTTAAAAAATTAATTACCCCCTTTTTTATCATGTTATATTGTTGTTTTTTTGCCCTTTATAACAAATAAATAAATTATTTTAAATAGATTCTATCTAATTACTAAAGGGATTTTGGTATCGGAATTTAATAAGGGTACGAATCACGCCTCACTTCCGTTAAATTTTTTTCTAGATCTATTTGACCTATGTTCTTAAACACTTCCTTTCCCAAATACTTTTCAGTGCAGCAATGAAAATTTTAAAACATGACTACAGCTCAATACAGCTTTATATATTCCCCCCGCCATATTTGCGGTTTTATGCTTACATATTGGGCTAGTATAGGCTGTCGTCTGAGGGCGATTTCATAGGTTCGTACCCCCTTGGCCCGGGCAATAAAAAGGGAAAAGGCATCGTTTTCCACAGAGGCAGACTATCACACACACCCCGAATTCATTCTAAAACTTCTGTGAGTTTTTTTAGCAAAACACAAACTATAACGTTGCAATCAACATTTCCTGTTGACCCAATCTTGTGTAACCAAAAATTGACTGTTCAGCAAAAAATTTGAATTTTCTGTCGGACCGGTCGCCCGCTTCACGTTTGCTTGGAAGTACTGGCACTTGTTTTTCATCTCCGTTTTTCTTTAGCAAATTTCTCCTTCATTTGCGTTAAATCGGATAAATTTTTTTTTAAAATTTTGTGTCAGGATTGGGTTCCTCGGAAAAAAGGGTGTTATGGGTCATTATTGTAATGAGACAAATTTGGTAATCATCGGCAGTTTCCGCCGTATGCTAAAAGCTGGGTGCTATTCTTTAGTAAATTTTATTCTTTTTTATTTTCTTATTCATTTATTTAACTTCTTTTAGATTAAATCTAATCAAAACGAATAACCGTCGCTAAAATAAACCTGGTTATTTTTGAGCAATAACCCTAATTATTATATCCCGAGGTTTTGAAGGACGAACAATTTGTGATAAAATAAAATGGACTGAAAACGCAAAACCAAGACAAAAACTTCTTTTTGCTAATTCTATCGACATTCTGTATAATGAGGTGGTCTATCGCTGACTTCAAATCACTTCCCCCTCATCGATGTGGGTTCGAGCCTCACTCGGGCGTTGAATTCTTCATGTGAGGAAGCCAGTTGGCTTACGGAAGGTCGGTGGTTCTACCCAGGTGCCCGCTCTTGATGAAATAATGCACGGAGGGGCACATGGGGTCTTTCTCCACCATCAAAGCTGGAAAGTCGCCATATGACCCATGATTGTGTCGGTGCGACGTTAAACCCAACAAAAAAAAAAACATATGAAATCCGTAAACTACATTTATTTTCCAAGAATCACTCCTTAGCTGCTGTAACAGCAAGATACCTTGCGTCAAATACCTTCGAGATTTGAGAGAGTTTCTGACTTTATGTAAGGGTATGTACGGTATAGAACGTCACTATTCAAAGTGTGCCTGAATAAAACACAAGATATTGTCTTAGACTTGCAATCCTGTCAGACATTCAAGAAAAGACGTCCACGTAAAAAAAAGAGAACAATTTATAGGGCCGAGGAGGCCTCCGTTGCTGAGTGGTTAAGGTCGCTGACTTTAAATCACTTGACGCTTTCTGCCGTGATCAATCAATCAATCGTAAGATCAACGGACAGTTGTTATATTGCATTTTTGCCTTACAGATATTACTTTCAAATTGATTCCTAGTGCACTTTTAATATTTGATTTCTTTATAAACTATTTAGGGCGCCTCATTATGTTTCCGCCAATGCACACACGTTCACTTGGTATATATACTGACTGTTGGATATGTTACTACGGAAACGAAAGAACACATTTAGTTTTTCGCAGTTCCTAATTTGATGTATACATTTTGTATGGAATATACCAGTTATATAAATATTATATATTCCGACTTGTGCAGTAAAATGATTGTCTGTACTTTAACCAACACTCGCACGGGAAGGGCTGTATGCTGATGTTGAAATAACTCGTAGCCCGACCCTTTTGTTTTTTGTTGTTTGTTAAAAATGTATGTAATATTGTGTGTAATATTGAAACAGAGAGCAATAAAATATGATTAAACTAACCAACACTCGCAAGAACGTAATTGGACAATCACTTGACTGATAAATAATGAATTCATTGTTGAAGAG
Organism: Mercenaria mercenaria; assembly: GCF_021730395.1. Lineage (NCBI taxonomy): Eukaryota > Metazoa > Mollusca > Bivalvia > Venerida > Veneridae > Mercenaria > Mercenaria mercenaria. Next base: position 77,494,878 of record NC_069371.1, read on the forward strand.
ATTAATACAATTAATTAGTTAATCTGAATTCAAAGTGTTCTCACGATTTGATTTTGTTGAAATTTTAATATGTTATTGCAACATATTTGCCTAAATGTGTAAGTTACTTGATAAATGTACCATTAAAATTACGACAGAATTTCGCCAATTATATCGAGGAGGCGTAAGGAGTTTCCGTTGGTATTATTTTAGTCTACCAGGAGGTAAATTTAGCTTTGATGAAACCAAAAAAGCACGTCAAAAATCAAAATTTCATTCAAAATTTCATTCAAAACTAAAATACAATCTTTTATAGTCTGGCTGTTAATCATTTTTAAACATTTAAATGTTTTCTTTATTGTATGCAATATTCAAACACGAGTTCGTTTAAGACAACAAATTATTTTAGTTGAAAAAAAAATTGTGCTTTGTAAAATATTAAGTGACATTTACAGTACACAAGATTTGTTTCTATTCTATACTCCTGATTTGACAGACAGACAGATAGAGTGTGAAATGTGACATAGAGGTCTTCATAGTAGAGTTTTAGGGTCTTTTTCGGTGTTCGCTGAATAACATGGATTTTGACCTAGATTCTGTAGACACGGAACAGGTGCGCGCTGAGAAGATAAACCATTTATTAAGTCTTAAATGACATCGGTTATCAGAAGGCACATATTAAATGGAACATATTTAGTAGTTTTGTTACCCTAACCTAAATATATTTATTCTAATTTAAAGTTTTTAGTAATTTATCACCGTTAGAGAAATCGAAAGTAAACTTCTTCCCCCGTTGCGTACCTCGCTTATGGATGAATGAGTTGCGGCTGGTTGTAACTGTAGTCAGTGAACCCGATATCGGACTGTACACTGTTTCGCACACACGGCAAATTCATGTTCTTCGTGAAAATAAAGCAGAAACTTTAACAATTCTTTATTATTTCACGAAACTGAGTTATTCCCTACATAATTTGACACCAGGGGTCTTTCCCCCTGGAGCCTCGCTCTGGCAAATGCAGACAAAAAAAAAATAACAACACCAATGGAGGCCAGTAGGTCTGCTGAATTTTTTTTTAATTTCATGAAAGGTTAATTTTGATGCATTTTCACTACTAGTATATCTCAGTTATTACGAAATGGATTTATTTCAGACTTGAAGTAGTTGTTCCACATCATCACCCACATCATATGACACAAGGTGCGTGACTAACTTTGCACCAATATTTTATGAATTATGCACCCTTTTTGCTTAGAGTTGTACTTGGGGCCTCCGTGGCCGAGTGGTTAAGGTCGCTGACTTCAAATCACTTGCCCTCATCGATGTGGGTTCGAGCCTCACTCGGGGCGTTGAATTCTTCATGTGAGGAAGCCATCCAGCTGGCTTACGGGTGGTCGCTTGTGATGAAATCATGCACGGAGGGGCACCTGGGGTCTTCCTCCACCATCAGAGATGGAAAGTCGCCATATGACCTAATTGTGTCGGTGCGACGTTAAACACAACAAAATAAATAATTAGAATTATACTTATATAGTGTTTTGATACACTTTATCTTTACCTCTCTTATTACTTAATATTTCTGACACATACCCTTGAAATCTATTGTGCAATATCTTCATCCACCATTGGAGTCATTAAACACTGCAGTGACAGCTCCAGTTTCCTCAGATGTGCCCAGTTCCACTATCCAGCATCGAAATAGTCGAGCGCACTGTCTCCTGTGACAGCTCTTGTTATCTTGTACTAATTTGTTTTAGCTCGATTGTAATGAAAACTTCAAGCTTATTGCACCAAATATTTCTGTGTTTTGATGATATACTCCTAAACCTTAAGAATGGGTAGCAGTTGTAAATCGCCATGCGTGGTATCGCATGTGGTGCGTCGACCTAAAAGAGTTTATAACACGACGCACGACAATGAGACACGACGCGCGACATTAATGTCGCATTGTCATGTCGCATTGTCGTGCGTCGTGTCGCGTGGCGTGTCATATTGTCGCGCGCCACTTCGTGCGTCGCATCTCGTGTCGTGCGTCGACCTAAAACACGATTCCGTAGTGGCATTATGCGCATCTTACTGCACATAGTGTGGTTTCGGTTGCTGTTCATTTAGATGTGTTGAGTTAACGATAATGCCGCATAAGTATTTGAAGTTGGTGCTTTAGATATAAAGAAATCTGACTAATGAAATAATAGTTCTTTTCTTCAATCTTCTACGCAGTGATCTCCCTTACCTACAGGTAGATATTTCTGAAGTTGAAGGGAAGCAACTCCTGCGTGCAGTTTGACTTGTCTTAAAAAGACTGCTACAGTCAAAATAAGAAAAGTCATATTTGAAAAGTTATTATTTCGTACTGGTAACAGGAAGAGTTTGGCATATTGGGTTAAAAGTTATAATTTTCTCCGCCCTTTTCACACACACACACGCACACGTACACGCACACGCACACGCACACACACACACATCTATTTCAGCTGGATTTTTACTTGAAAAATGCGCATAATTTCACTTTAAGAACTTGACACACAAATTAATCTTGACATTTATAAAATCTAAATAGGCCGAAGTAGACGTTGTAAATTGTTATACACTGCGACGATTGAGATACGACATAACAAGATTGATATAGTTAAATGTTCTTATTTTCCGAAGAAAATTGTTATTTCCGGTCTATATTCATATTGCATGGACGGGTAACGAAAAGAAACGACTTGAAATTATAAATTTTTTATGTAAGCGTAACGTTTGATGTAGTGCGTTGCTTTGTCAACGTTTCTGGTTCAAAGGAACAAAAGACAGGGAACATCAGTTACAGAAGTATTATCAATATTTACTGAAATAATTCATAAAACAACATAATTATGCCTAAACATGTCAGAACTTAAGTTTTATCTAAACAGCGTTTTGATTCGTGTTTCTCATTCGTGTAAGAAATGGGAGTGCTTATGACGTGTTGAAAATTGACCAGTCAAAATATAAAATTAAGATAACCGTAAAATTATATCATCACGAATAACCAGTCCTACCGTAGTATAAGACAGGTGATAAAATAATAACAATGAGTCGTTTGATATTTAGAAACTGCACTTTTAAATATCATTTTAATCGTAAATAAGCGGTGTTTAAACAAATTAACATTAGCCTGAGATTACGTAACATCAGTTGTAAGTTTAAATAACTTTAAGTGTGACTACACAAAACGCCTACAATTGAAATTTTAATTACTGCACCCTTTTTAAATTGCACTGTTGAAACATAACCGTACTAGGTTGTATGTCAGTAATTTCTAAAATGCACCAGTAGTATAGGGGTCTCTTTGGCCTCACGACTGCGCATGCGTGAGAATGACGTCATGCGCGGCGGCCATTTTGAATTTTATTTTTAGAATGACATCATCTTTCTATTTTAAGAATGACTTCCCTCTGCTATTTATATCTCCCAGAAGTATATAGAGCTGACTTATATACATATCTAGGGCGTGTTCGCGCACATTGAGGGTCAGGTGCTCAGCCCTAGACGGGGAGATACCATGAAAAAATATATAGATTTATCCATGACCTTAATGAATAAATACATTTGATAATAAAACGAACAGTATTAGTAAATAAAGAACGAATAAATAATAGTTTAACAATATGTGTGAAAAAAGAAATAAACTACTTTAAAACAAAATAATTCTAACATGTCTAATTAAATTACAGAGAAATTAAAAAGAACTATATATGAATTATATTTAAATATCATATAGATTTTTCCAAAAACTAATTGAATTTATACTTTTATATAAAAAAGAATTATATTGATACATAATAACAAATAAATAATTATTTAAAAGAAAATTTATTCCTTTTAAACTAAAAATAAAAATTTTTTAAAAAATAACTACATTATAACTGAAAAAAAAGTATTACATTTTTGTCGACAATTTTTCCTCCTTGGGGGTCTACTGACAAAATGACTAATCATAAGCGCATTATTCCTAAATGCGCATGCTCGGACTATTTTTCATAATGACTTATAAGCTATATTTAGTTAAGATCATGAGTGAATCAAACGTGATTCATGGTCATTAATGTCTAGCGTGTGTTGATTTAAGGCCGGATAAACGGACAATAAAAAAAAGTAAACATGTCAAAGTTAATCCCTTTAAAGTCGCCACAAATGTCTAGGTGTATTTATTTAAGAGCGGATGTGTTAACATAGCGTATTCAACTGTCAAATTTAAATCCCTTTTAAAGTGGGCCAAAATGTCGGGTTTTTATGTTGACTTATGGACGGATGCAGTAAAATGGATATTGATTTTATCAATGAAGTATTGACATAAAGATTTAACCCTCTAACAAAGGTACTCTTTTCAACTTGTCCATTTTTGACGGTTCAAGTTTGACTTGTTTAAACCAGTATTACTATTTTAATTGACCATTCAAATTGAGAAAAATGACGTTCTTACTAAAAATACAAGCCTCGTTTTGAAATGCTTTATGGTGAGTATTAAGAACGCGCTCGAGTCGTTAAATCATTCTAACTTTAAAATTTTAAACCCGGCAACATGGAAAATATAGCAGCAACGTTTGAGATGATGGTGAATACTTTCACCGACGCAGATGTGCTGATGAATTTTGCGGCGACGTGGGGGATACAGGATTCCCCGTGGGTGCGGGTTCCCTTTTGTTTCCAATTGAGGAACCAACAATTGGTATGACTTTGTCGGGGAAAAGAGTTGAATAACATTCTTCAACATTTTGGAGAGCCAACTGACCAGAACACAAACGATATGGAGTTGGCTCTGGAATACGTAAGGGAACAGGGAGAAGTTGAAGAGTGTATTAAAGCGTTACTATTTGATGACGAGATAGAAGAAACGGTGGCTGCTTGTATTCAAGATGGGGAGTGGCACCCTTCATCACCAGGGTTACAGATAGGTGGTGGAGAAGAGCCCCAGCCAGGTCCGTCTAGTAGACCCGACCCCCAGGGACTTCAATATACAATCAGAAAAAAATCAGAAAGAACGTATGCAAAAAATGCGGCAGTGGATAGGACATATCAAGTTAAAGTGGACGAACAATATAAAGGACAAAATTTAATAGATGTGAAGCAAGGTCTCCATCAAATGTTTGATGATGTGTTGGAGGAAGCCCGGGGTGATTTGGCAGGGAACGATTTAGGGCGTGTTGTTATACATCATCAAGGATTACACGATCCGATTGTCGTTCCCCTACAGCCCTGGGACGAACTGAATGCCGATAAAGTGATGGGGGCTATCGAGAAAGTGCTGAATAGCAACAAAGACCTCTGTATTGATGAGAGTTTTGACATTTCAGTAGGATCCATTGATTTACCTAAAGGAGGAGCTAGACGAAGAATCACTAAACTAAAAGGAAAAAACAATTCGTTACAGTTGAAAACATCTATAGTCACCATTGAAAATGACGATCAGATGTGTATGGCGAGAGCAATTGGAGTCAGCTGGGCCAAACTAAAAAGATGTACGCAAGATGAATGGAAAGAAATAACCAAAAACAGACAAAAGAAGAGTAATTTACAACTCATACTAGAAAATCAGAAAGTACCAGAAAGTTATTCTAAGCAATTAAGGACAAAGAAAAGAGACGAACAACGACAGTTGGCAGCTGCAGTAAGTCAATTAGCCCAAGTACCTCTGGATAGACCAGGGAGTTTAGAAGATATCAGGGCATTTGAAGAAGTCTTGGGGTACGCGTGATAGTGGTTAGCGCCATGTGGGTAACAAATTCAAACAAGTCCCAGTTCCGACGAGCGCCCAATGCATCTACTATTTTTAGTGGAGGGACTATCACTTTCATCCCATTCCCAGTATAAGGGTTTCTTCAGCGCCATGTACTTTTGCGAAAAAATGCCTTAAACTTACAACACCAAAGAAAGGACCCCAGTGCGAAACAAAATTGTATCATATGCAACGTGACACATGCCCTAAAACAGAGACGCCAGTGAAATGTAAAGAATGCAACATGGATGTAGTCAGAAGAGTGCTATCAAAAACAAAAACAAATACCAGTACATAAAAAAGGAAAAAAAAAAGGGAAAAACCCCAGGGGAACCTCAGGTGCGACAAATGGTGGAAAGTGCCCTTATGCTATAAAGTTTTTAAGATTAGATCAACGCAAGAAAGAAGAACATCAGTGGGGAGGTATATGTGCATTTTCATGTAACGAATATGTTTTGGAAAGGACATTTGTGTTATTTAAGAGCCACCCCCAGAAAAAGGGAAGATCACATACCAAGTTTATATTTTTTGATTTTGATGTAGCCGGGGATGAAACATCAGTGTGTGAAAAATGGATATGTACCTAATAGGAAATTGATTGTAAAGACTGCCAATCGCAACAGGTATGTAAATCTTGCTCCAAATGTCAAAATTGTTAAAACGTCATGGTGCGGTAAAAAACTACGCATCGTCCCAATTTTGTGTGGCCCATACGGTGTGTCCAGAATGCATTGAAAAAGAATTAAACGCCCGAGTTATATGTAAAAATGCGGGTACCCGTTGCAACGAATGTGACAACTCAGAGTTCCCCTGCTAACGAAGATGAAGGGCCCTTTGCCCGGAACTTGCGGGTTTAGAGAAGTCACGTTTGAAGGAAATGGATACTGCGGAAAATTTGGCAAATGGTGTTTTTCTGATCAACATAAATACTTCAAAGTTGTTGCCCACAATATGAAAGGCTACGAGGGGTTATTTCCTTTTAGAATACCTTATAGACCAACCCTTAGACCGACAAAATCATTTATAGCGGATCCAAAATTATGTATATGACGTTGGAGCAAGATTTGCATATTAAAGTGATTGACAGTCTCAATTTTTCCCCATGAAATTATCTGCGTTACCAAAACCCTTTGGATTAGATGAATTGAAAAAAAGGGTGGTTCCCTCATTATTTTAATACAAAAGAAAACCAAAATTTATTGGATCCTACCCAGAGGCTAAATTTTACGGACATGATTTTATGAGTGAGAAAGAGAGATTGATTTGTTAGCAGGGTTGAGTGAGAAAAAGAATGATCTGTTTGATTTTAGAAAAGAAATGTTAGAAAAATTGTAGAAGTGATGTTGATATTTTGAGACAAGCGGTTTAAAATTTAGAGAATTATTGATGAATGTACGGGTGAAAGAGAGTTTGAAATAAATGGAGAAAGGGCAGGAAGAAGAAAAGTTAGTACGGTCGTAGACCATTCGATTCCGTGACTATAGCTTCCGTCTGCATGAAATGTATTTAGAACCAAAATTTTTGGGAAGAAGATGGAAAGAAAAATTAGAGGACGAAACTGATTGGGTACCCGAAAAAATTAGTAGATGGAAAAGCTGTATGTATTACACCGAAAATGAATGGATCACGAACAAAACTGCCCGGAAAGGAAGTGAGAGAGAAAAAATTTGTAGTACAATGATAGCAAAAATTCCCCCTGGTGGTTACATGAAAATATAGTAAGGTCTTTTATAGAATGGTTAGAATGGTTGGCACATACTAAAAATATCAAAATTCAACATGCATTAAATATTGGTTTAAAAAAATCTTTACCGGTACACGATAAAAATTAGATGGGTATTGTGAAGAAACAAACACAGCGTATGAGTTCAAGGGTTTGCATCTTCCATGGATGCCGAGATTGTTTCAATGATAATCGCGAAAATACGTGTCGTCCATCACCAATAAATTTTCTTTAGACGAACTATTAGCATTGACATTAAAAAAGAAAGCTTACATAGAAAAATTGGGAAATGAAATATGTTTGTATTTGGGACCACGAATTCAGAAACAAAAAGAATCAAATTCTGAGATGAGCGTTTCATTGATAATTTAGATTTAACGACAGATTAGATCCTAGGGAAAGTTTCTTCGGGGGGCGACCAATGCCAGTAAACTCTACTACCAAGTTGATGAAAGCGAGCAAGTCAAATATGTGGATTTCATATTTTGGGTTTCCTTGGGTCAACAAGTATTGCCAGTATCCTGTAGGTCCCCGTCATAATAACGAAAGATTTTAATGACTTAAAGGAAAGTACTTTGGATTGCCAAAGTAAAAATAGTCCCACCAAGGGGTCTATACCATCCCGTCCTTCCTTTAGGTCAAATGGCAAGCTGAAATTCCCTTTATGTAGGACCTGCGCGATAATGAAAACCAAAACCCCTGTGATTGCCCGGATGATGATGAGCGTTAATTGGCACGTGGTGTACCCCAGAGATCCGGGACCGCTTTAAGATTAGGTTATACCATTTTTGAAAATTATAAAGTATACACGGGAGGAAACAACTCAATATGACCCTAAAACCCAGTGAAGGGGGACTGTTTCCCAATTACATAAACACATTTTTAAAGTTTAAGCAAGGGGGCAAGCGGCTCCCTGACTGGATAAAAAATGAACAAGACATGAAGAATTACATAATTTAATATAGGGAGAAGAGGGTGTTTTCATTGGATCGGTCAAACATTAGGAAGAATCCGGGTTTGAGAGCGCTGGCTAAACTATGTCTAATAGCTTTGGGGTAAGTTTGGTAAACGTCTCAATATGCGTCAGACAGAGTTTTTTCAGAAACGCAGGCAAATCTTTTTTTCCCAATGTTTTTGATCCTACGAAACAACCACTCAATTTTCATATCCTTTCCAATGACATGTTACAAGTAGAATGGCAATTCAAAACAAGACTGTCAACCCGAAGATAATTAAAACAAACATCTATTTAGCGACTTTTCCACTTGTTGGGCCAGACTTAAACTTTACAGTGTGCTTGAAGTCAATGGGGGAGGGTTCTGTATTATGATACAGACAGTGTTGTATATGTAAGTCGCCCAGGACGTATGTTTCCTCCATTAGGTGTTACTTGGGGGAGCTTACGGATGAGCTTGACGGTTGGGGAGTACTTTGTAGAGTTTGTGTCTGGTGGCCTAAAAATTACGCTTACAAAACCAGTAAAATAAAGAGCGTGTAAGGTTAGGGGTTTTTATTTTTGAATTATAAGAATAGTCAGTTGTCAATTTTGAAAGTGTAAAACACATTGGGTTTCCGATCCGAAAGGTTGTCCGAACATTACAGTGACTAATCCGCATAAAAATTTGTAAAAGATAAGAGAAAAAGGAAATAAGTCAATCGTTTAAAAAACAAAAAATATTTAAGAGGTGTACACAAAACGTAGAAAAATAGCAGATTTTGACATGAACCATATGGTATTAAGTTAGATACAATGTATTGATGTTAATATGTGTTAAATTAAATTTCTGTCTTTGCATTTCAAATTATGTCATGTGTTACTGTTTCTTTTATCTTAAATTTTAAGTTTTGTTTACACATGTTTTTAATTTTTGTCTATGATGATTCAGAGAATTGTATAACTTTGTATTGTTTTATCATGAATAAAATATGTAAAAAAAAAAACCTGTCTTCTCGATTGTATTATTCCAATTTGTACGTTAAGAATATGAATGTTACCGACTCTCCGAGCCTGAAAGGGAAACCTTTTGTCTGTCAACAAAATTATTACATAGCACCAGATACTGCGTATTCAAAACGATATTTCCCCACAAGCTTTACCTTTAGGAAACAAATTTTTTGGGGAGATTACGACAGATTGTTCCCGTGGTGACTGCCCCTTTGGGAAAGAAATCAGCAAATTTTTTGTGTATTTAGCTTCAGTCATCAAGTCGTCAAAGACCAGCAGGTTCCTTTGATTGACATTTTACCGTATACAAAATCGACCCCGGGGACTCACGCTGAAGTTATCATACATGGTTGCCACTGTCCAAAACACCATATGATTCGCTGGGCTGAGGTCTTACAAGATTTGATGATAGCAGTTTTCTTGTCCATCAGTTTTTCCACTACCCCTTGGTCCTGAAACGACCATAGAAAAATGGATGTTGAAACGTCGTCTCTCTTTAGATGTCCCATGTTTGTAATGGCGGTTGAAAAAATGTCAGTGACTTCGTCAATTCCGTGGAATAACGTTGATGTCTCCCCATGTTGTCAATCCGAGAGAAAGACTGATGGCACACAGGACACTGATGCATTTGTGAAACCCATGTAAGTATCTTTTATCAAAAAGACGTGCTTTATTTTTTTGCCATTCTTACGCTTTCTTGGGACAGAGGAGAATGAAGAGGAAGAAGAGGAGGAGGAGGAGGAGTGGAGGAGGAGGAGGAGGAGGTGGAGGAGGAGGTAGAGTGGAGGAGGAGGAGGAGAAGGTGGAGGAGGAGGAGGAGGTGGAGGGGAGGAGGAGGAAGTGGAGTGGAGGAGGAGGAGGAGGAGGGGAAGGGGGGAGGAGGAGAAGGTGGAGGAGGAGGAGAAGGTGGAGTGGAGGAGGAGGAGGAGGAGGTGGTGGAGGCAGAGGAGGAGGAGTGGAGGAGGAGGAGGAGGTGGAGGAGGAGGAGGAGGGAGGAGGAGGTGAGGAGGTGGAGGAGGAGGAGGGGGAGGAGGAGGAGGAGGAGGGGGAGGAGGAGGAGGTGGAGGAGGAGGAGGAGTGGAGGAGAAGGAGGAGGAGGTGTTGAGGAGGAGTTGTTTGTATGACAAGTTTTAACATGTAAGCTAGCCTTTCTTTGAGAATTAAACCAATCAGAATGCGTCATATCGCTAGCCAGAGCATTGCTATACCTTTATGACTAAAACGAACATGCTCTGACTCCATTATTTTACTTTACCCTGTGAATTCGTTCATTGTCATTTTGATCTCAAAGTGTAAGGATCAGGTAAGCTTACTTGGACGCATTTTACGCGTGAGTGACCCATATTCTTTTAGTGCAAACGGGTGGAATAGTATAGTCAAAACGTTTGTAGGATACCAAACCGGGTATAGTCGGTTGAGTAAATAAGGAGAAAATCGATTTTTACGCACGAGTGATTTCATTTCCGGTTGTATTTACCAACACTTAGGTCTCGCCAAGCGTTTTGGTTTGACACCAAGATCATCAAAATCGGTCCACAAATAGGGAGAAATTACATTTTGAGAATTTTGGTTGCGAAAAATTTTAATTTACCGCCAAAAGGTGACGTCACTTCAATCTTTTTTTAAAAGTCATATTTGAGAACGGATCAAGATAGAGGTAAATATGTTACATTTTCTGAACCTATGCGACGAGATCTTTCCAATGCTGCCCGTTTCAAGAGTTTATTGCAAAAGTTTAAGAATGAAGGTTTAAAAATCGCTGTTACGTCATAACTCGATAACGGTTGAAAAACGAATCGAGAATGGGGGATGTAAATGAAAGATTTTTATGATTCTATCACATGAATTAACATCTCAGAATTGATGAATAGAAGTGTGTCACGAAATGGGGAACACTGATTGTTCAATGTTTAAACAGTATTTATGTTCATTGAAAATCTTGACGATTTTTTAGAATTGTCGAAATAGGCTTTCTTTGAACCTATCTGTATTAAGACAGTATCCTAAAGGACTATAAAAGTTTTATAACACAAAATACTCTTTTCATAAGTTTCTCCTAAAAGTCATAAATTGACCGAAATTTAATCCGCTTTTTCAGTTTCAAGTTTTGTGTCAACATTGGCCAGTTCTCTTTTATACATTATCTTAAGCCGATCTCAAGTCAAAAATTTTTTAATACTAATATCGCTGAAGGTTGAATTTCATGCATAGACTTGTCGATTTATTGAAGTGTTTACTCTGTTAATTCAAAATTCTGGTGTTCTAAATTTATTATGAAATATTGTGTGATTTTGGGTTTGGGGTATCTACAGTTTGTGGAACTGGCATGTTCAAATTTTGGAGACTATGATGTTGTTGAATAACTAAAGATGACAAATGTAAAACTACAAAGGAATATATTATTGTGATACCTGTTAATGAAATTGCAGACACAATCTGTTTTACTAGGGTAATAGGCCGGAATGATTTTGATAATTTTGAATATTTTGATGATGTTTCATTTATTGTTTAATGGCGCGTACGTGTGTGGTGCGTGCATGTATGTGTGTGTGTGTGTGTGTGTGTGTGTGTGCGTGCGTGTGTGTGGGGTGTGTGTGTGTGTGTGTGTGTGTACTTGTGTGTGTTGTGTGTGTGTGCGTGTGCGTGGGGTGTGTGTGTTTGTGTGTGGTGCGTGTACGTGTGTATGTGTGCGTGCGTGTGTGGTGTGTGTGTGTACTTGTGTGTCGAATCGTCTTGTAAAGACCTTTCCAATGGTACCTTATTGATCCCGGTTCGAGTTAGGGACGCGCAGAAAATGTGAATTTTAGCGTGATTGATTTCACTTCCCGGTTGAGTGTACCAGTTATAGTACTAGTCGAGACCTTCGGTTGATACCCAAAATTTCTAGGTTATCTTTAATAATAAAGGCATGAAGCCCGGGGGTTTCCGGATGAATGATTCTGGTTTAAAACCTCAATATCTGGAAAACGGATAGAGATAGACCGTAAAATTGTACATATTTTCTGAACCTACTCGAAAAGATCTTTTAACGGTACCGGTCCCGATTCTGTACGATGACTTTGAAATTTTAATGACTTCTTTCCGGTTGGCACCTAGTTTATGGTAAAGTACACCCTTTGGGCTTTTCAAAAATGTCAGATACCCAAAAAGTAAAAAAGACCCTAAAACGTCTTATTTTGATGATTTTTCAACTTCTTAAAAAAAACCTTTACTGGTCCTAAAACTCTGGATGGTCATTAAAAATGTTGGCAATTTTTTAAGAAAAAGTTCTTTAACATCATTCATTGATGGTATGAAAGAGGCATTCGGTCCATATGCGACCCAGACCTGATGTACCTCCCTTCCCGTACTCATAACGGATTAACTTGGACAGATCAATAGGCCTTTGTTAATGCATCCGTCCATAAATAACATAAACCAGAATTGTGGCGACTTTAAAGGGATTAACTTTGACAGTTGAATAGGCTATTGTTCACGCATCCGCTCTAAATAAATAAAACGCCAGACATTGTGGCGACTTTAAAGGGATTAAGTTTGACATGTTTACTTTTTATTGTCCGTCTATCCCGGGCCCTTAAATCAACACACGCTAGAAATTATGACCCTGATCACGTTGATTCATCATGATCTTATTTAAATATAGTTTATGAAGTCATTGTGGAAAATAGGTCCGAAATTAGGGATAATGCGCTTATGATTGGAGTCATTTTGTCAGTAGACGCCCAAAGGGGGAAAAAATTGTCGACAAAATGTAATACTTTATTTTCAGTTATATGTAGTTATTTTAAAGAATGTTTTATGTTTTAGTTTAAAAGGAATAAATATTTCGTTTTAAATATTATTTATTTGTTATTTATGTATCAATATAATTCTTTTTTATAAAATGTATAAATTCAATTAGTTTATGGAAAAATCTATATGATATATTAAAAAATAATTCATTATAGTTCTTTTTAATTTTCTGTAAATTTTAAATTTGACATGTTAGAATTATTTTGTTTTAAAGTAGTTTATTTCTTTTTTCACACATATTGTTAAACTATTATTTATTCGTTCTTTATTTACTAATACTGTTCGTTTTATTATCAAATGTATCTATTCATTAAGGTCATGGATAAATCTATATATTTTTCATGGTATCTCCCCGTTAGGTGAGCACCTGACCCCCAATGTGCGCGAACACGCCCTAGTAGGTATATAAGTCAGCTCTATATACTTCTGGGAGATATAAATGCGAGTGAAAATCATCCTTAAATAGGAAGATGATGTCATTCTAAAAATAAAATTCAAAAAGGGCCGCGGCATGACGTCATTTCAGCATGCGCAGTCGTGAGGCCAAAGAGACCCCTATACTACTTGCACCCCTCCCCTAAGTTTTCGTAGGTACCAGAATTGCATGGCAGGACCAATCATTTGTGTGAAAATATAAAAAAATGTTCTCATTATAATAAACCCTTTTGAACTATATATGATTTCACTGTTTCTATTGTGATCGTTTATTATCCGTCATACCTTGGTCAGTTTTGGAGATAAAACAATAAAGATAGATCTAAGACACTGCACACCAACCTATACAGTACAGGCAAATATGCTTTAAATTTTAGTTAATAAAACAGCACGTATAATGTTTAAAAGATTTGAGACATTTTAATTATGTGTAGATTTGCATTTCCTATAAAAGGTATTGCTAGTTATAGTGTCAAGAATAAGTTATGGTGTAATGAAATAAATACAATTCTATGCAAAGTACTCTCGCTCCTCCTACTGTTGTTAAACCTAGATAGATCCATTTATAATAGAAATTCTGACCTCATTTTAAACAATAATACACTTGAGATAAAAAGAAAAGTAGTGATTATAAAAGTTCTGACGCATACACTTTGGATTTCGCATCCGGAATGACACTGTTGAGACCGAGTAGCTGACACTGCACTTTACCGTGACCGTTCCTTATTTTGTTTTAGGTGTCTCCGTGGCCGAGTGGTTAAGGTCGCTAACTTTGAATCACTTGCCCCTCACCGATGTGGGTTCGAGCTTCACTCAGGGCGTTGAATTCTTCATGTGAGAAAGCCATCCAGCTGTCTTACGGGAAATCGGTGGTTCTACTCACGTAATGAAATAATGCACGAATAGGCACCTGGGGTTTTCCTCCACCATCAAAGCTGGAAAATCGCCATATGACCAATAACGACGTTAAACAACAAAAAAGCAAATCATTTTGTTCAGCTACTTTTTGTATATAAACTTAAACAATCAAATAACTATTTACATAACTTAAATACCAAATGTTTTCTGTTGAAGAAAAATGTAAATATTTAGTAAGTTGGTGCACTAAACTATCATATGACAATGAAACACGGCGCACACAAACCTTCTGGTTTTTACAATTTCTGTTGTACTCAGGCGTATCCGCGGCTAAAGGACAAAATGAGTAGACAATTGATAAAAAAAGCTTGTTTATGACAGAATTATGATTTGAATTTAACACAACTAAATATTTAAGTGACTATTAAAAGTGAGATTCATTATAGGTCAAATGCAGGTTTTCTTGTTTAAACAGATAAGTAAGGGACAGGTTTTGCTCTCAAATGGCCGATTAACCTGAGGTACGAAAGTAGTAATTCGCCTGATGTGTCTCTGTGGTCCACTCGAATGTAGTCCATATTAGTAAACAGTGCCATTTTCCCGCCTGGTAAAGGCCATTTTAGCTCTGTTGTTAGCCTTACTCATTTGGCTTATCGGGATGACTTATTTTATGATCTGATATTTTATAGTTGTCATCCCTCTAAGACAGCGACAGTCAAAAGTTATCACGCTGTCCCGAAACGGCCTATTATTTGGACTACTCTGTTGGTTGATGCTTGATTTTAAAGAGGAATGTCTGCGGATGATTTTAAGCTTCCAAATTTGTGTAGAAGCTGCAGAGTAAAATGAAAGTGAAAGTATGTATATCCTAATGTCTACCTACGCAATATTAGCCTTTTCATCACGTGTCTCAGTCACGCGATCATGGTTTCATTGCTCCGTTTTTAGCTCACCTGAGCACAAAGTGCTCAGGGTGAGGTATTGTGATCGCTCACCGTCCGGCGTCCGTCCGTCCATCCGTTGTACGTCCGTCGTCCGTCCACACTTTCCTTTAAACAACATCTCCTCCTAAACCAACAGGCCAATTTTGATGAAACTTCACAGGGATGTTCCCTGGATGGTCTTCTTTAAAAATTGTTCAACGAATTGAATTCCATGCAGAATTCTGGTTGCCATGGCAACCGAAAGGAAAAACTTTAAAAATCTTCTTCTCAAAAACCAGAAGCCCTAGAGCTTAGATATTTGGCGTGAAGCAATGCCTAGTGGACCTCTACCAAGTTTGTTCAAATCATGACCTCGGGATCAAAATTGACCCCGCCCCAGGGGTCACTTGATTTTACATAGGAAAATCTTAAAAAATCTTCTCAAAAACCAAAAGCTCTATAGCTTAGATATTTGACATGTAGCATTACCAAATGGACCTCTACTAAAATTGTTCAAATCATGACCCCTGGGTCAAAATTGACCCCGCCCCAGGGGTCACTTGATTTTACATAGGAAAATCTTCAAATTTTTTTCTAAAAATAAACCTGAAGGCCTAGAGCTTAGATATTTCACGTGTAGCATTGCCTAGTGGACCTCTACAAAATTTGTTCAAATCATGACCCCTGGGGTCAAAATTGACCCCGCCCCAGGGGTCACTTGATTTTACATAGGAAAATTTTCAAAGATTTCTAAAAATAAACCAGAAAGCCTAGATCTTAGATATTTGACATGTAGCATTGCCTAGTAGACTTCTACAAAATTTATTTATTTAATCATGATCCCCGGGGTCAAATTGACCCCGCCCCATGGGGTTCTTGATTTTACATAGAAAAATCTTCAAAATTTTCTAAAAATAAACCAGAAGGCCTAGAGCTTAGATAATTGACATATAGCATTGCCTAGTGGACCTCTACAACGTTGTTCAAATCTTGACCCCCCAGGGTCAAATTGACCCAGCCCCAGGGGTTACTTGATTGTATATAGGGAAATCTTCATAAATTTGCTAAAAATTAACCAGAAGGCCTAGATCAAATCATGACCCTCGGGGTAAAATTGGCCCCGCCCCAGGGGTTACTTGATTGTACATCGGAAAAACTTCCAAAAAATTTCTAAAAATCATCAGTTTGACATTTGAAACATGGAGCTCATATTACTCTGGTGAGCGATCCAGGGTCATCATGACCCTCTTGTTTGTTTTGACTGCCTAAAGACAGATCTTCAAAAACAAAGGTGGTCTCACGAGAAGTAGAATGCTTGAAATGCTGTATATTATAATATTTATATAGAAAATAGTAGCGGAGGCATTTAGTACCTTATAACCTTGACAAGTAACCGTTTATGATGAGGAATAACAAAATCTGACATTATGATAGTGTTAGCACAATTTATTAAAGATCATTGACAAACACACCCTACGATTTTGATTACAAGCTTCTGCCATCAGCTTAGTTCGTTCTAATTGGAAACCAGAATACAAAATTATTAGTGTTTTACAGTCAACGAAAGGATATGCAATGGTTTAAGCAATGATATGCATGGTGTCATGTGTGGCATATCAAGTTTGAAATCAGATAAAAAAATGTAGGTAGAATATACGGTGCGAACAATTAGAGCAGATGCTCAAATTTTTACGTGGCCGTGTTACCGTGTTGTATTGCAAGCGTTGATTACTAAGGTAAAATATTGGTGACTTATTAAATATGATGTTAGGACATATAAAAATGGATTTTGATACATTCATAGCTTTTTAAAGTGACATTATGCGCATCTTACTGCACATAGAATGTTTTTGGTGAATGTTTTATAAAAACAATTTTCGGTTGCTGTGCATTTAAATGTGTTAAATTAACGACAATGCCGCATAAGTATTTGAAGTTGATGTTTTAGAAATAAAGAAATCCGACTAATAAAATAATAGTCCTTTTCTTTAATCTTCTACGCAATGATCTCCCTTACCTAAAGGTAGTGATTTCTGAAGTTGAAGGGAAGCAACTCCTGCGTGCAGTTCGACTTTTCTTAAAAGGACTGCCCCAGTCAAAATAAGAGTCATATTTGGAAAGTTATTATTTCGTACTGGTAACAGGAAAAGTTTGGTATATTGGGTTAAAAGCTATAATTTCCTCCGTCCTCTTTACACACACATCTATTTCAACTGGATTTTTACTTGAAAGAAAAACCCGTATAATTCCACTTTAATGAATGAAAATATGTTTTTTTAGCTCACGTGAGTTTTTGTGATCGTTCGATGTCCGACGTCTGTCTGTCCGTCTGTCTGTCGTCTGTCAACATTTAGCTTGCGTATGCGATAGAGGCTGTATTTTTTCAACTGATCTTCATGAAATTTTGTCAGTATGATTACCTTGATGAAATCTAGACCAAGCTAGAAAATGGGTCATCTTGGGTAAAAAAAACTAGGTCAGTAGGTCAAATAAAAGAAAAAACATTATGTATGCGATAGAGGCTGTATTTTTCAATTGATTTTCATAGAGTTTGGTCAGAATGATTACCTTGATGAAATCCAGGCCAAGTTTATAAATGGGTCATCTGGAATCAAATGCTAGGTCACTAGGTCAAATCAAAGAAAAACCTTGTGTATGCGATAGAGGCTGTATTTTACAACTGATCTTCCTGAAATTTTGTCAGAATGATTACCTTGATGAAATCTAAGCCGAGTTTGAAAATGGGTCTCACAAACTAGGTCAGTAGGTCCAATCAAAGAAAAACCTTGTGTATGCGATAGAGACTGTTTTTTTCAATTGATCTTCATTAAGTTTGGTCAGAATGATTACCTTGATGAAATCTAAGCCGAGTTTGAAAATGGGTCTCACAAACTAGGTCAGTAGGTCCAATCAAAGAAAAACCTTGTGTATGCGATAGAGACTGTATTTTTCAATTGATCTTCATGAAGTTTGGTCAGAATGATAACCTTGATGAAATCTAGACCAACTTCGAAAATTGGTTATCTAGGGGCAAAAAGTAGGTCACTAGGTGAAGTCAAAGAAAAACCTTGTGTATATGATAGAGGCTGTATTTTTCAACTGATCTTCATGAAAATTTGTCAGAATGATTACCTTGATGAAATCTAGGCCAAGTTCGAAAATGGATTATCGGGGGTCAAAAACTAGGTCACTATGTCAAATCAAAAGAAAAACCTCGTGTATGCGATAGAGGCTGTATTTTTCAATTGATCTTCATGAATTTTGGTCAGAATGATTGCCTTGACAAAATGTAGGTCAAGTTTGCATATGGGTCATCCAGGGTAAAAAACTAGGTCACTTTGTCAAATAAAGAAAAAGCCTTGTGTATGCAGAACCCAACAGTTTACTGCATTGCACACACTTACCGATGATAATGCAAATAATTTTCTTTTCGTTGGAAACTCAAAGACTGAAGGAACATTGTGTTTTTCCGACATCTGACCGTCCACAAAATGTGCTGAACATAGCCTTGCATTGTTGTTGAAGGTGAATTTCTTCATCACGGTTTTTACACGTTTTATCCATGTTCGTCTCAAATTAATGTCCGCTGGAAATCTATGTAACACGATTGTTCGTCCATCAACCACTTTCCCACGGAAATTTGAACAAACACAACAATAATGCCTTTCTTTCTGCGTTGATTTGATGATACTTGTAGGAGTCGCCATGTTTTTTTCAGCTGATTTGCTCACCGGAAGTGAAGCATTGCACAGAATTTATCTTTTATGTGAAGAGCTCTTTAAAGGGGCGTAACTGAAATATGTATTTTCCGAACTGGGCTATAGGGGCTCCATTTTACAGCGCATCTTCAGAATCTTTAATCAGAATGTTTGTCTATATGAAATCTAGGTGGAGTTTGAATATGGATCATCTAGAGTCAATCAAAGCCTTGAGATGTCTGGTGGTTGCGGGGTTTTGCTAGATTTATTTTCATTTTAAATGCCAATCTCTAAATATACATGTATAAGAAACAAATACTAATGTGCCTCATATCTAAGATAAACTCTGCCTGACCTTACATGAACAGCTGAAAGTCAGTGATGTAACCATGGGCTGGAATACCTAATCTTTGCCAGTCTTATATAATCTAAAGGGCCAGTGTGAAAGGATAGAGGATAAATAAGAACTACTTGATCATTGATAATTCATCCGCATTGTTCATGAATGGGACTACTTTGTGTAGCAAATGAACATATCCTTTGGATGTGATTTGGAATCAAATAAAGATGCTACATGATTGTCAGAAATACACTTAACTTTGGTAGCGGGATAAACCCGCAACGAAAAACTAGGTCACCCGATCAAATTTAAAAAAAAAACAAACTTGTGTACGCAATAGGAGCTGCATTTTACACTGGATATTCATAAAATTTAGTCAGAATGATTGCCTTGATGAAATCTAGGTCAAGTTAGAATATGGGTCGTCTTTGGTCAAAAACTAGGTCACCAGGTCAAATCAAAGAAAAACCTTGTGTTTGCAATAGAGGCTGTATTTTACAATTGATCTTCATGAAATTTTGTCAGAATGATAGCCTTGATAAAGTTAAGGTCAAGTTTGAATATTGGTCATCTGGGGTCAACAATTAGGTCGCTAGGACAAATCAAAGAAAAACGTTTTGTATGCGACAGAGGCTGTATTTTTCAATTGAGGTTGATGAAATTTAGTCAGAATGATTGCTTTGATCAAATCTAGGTCAGATTCGAATGTAGGTCATCTTGGCTCAAAAACTAGGTCACTAGGTCAAATTGAAGAAAATACTTGTTTACACTTAAGAGACCACATTTTTGGTCCAATCTTAATGAAAATTGGTCAGAATATTTGTTTCCATGAAATCACTAGGTCAAACATGTTTACACTGTTATGGTGTGTTCTTCAGGTGAGCGACCTAGGGCCATCTTGGCCCTCTTGTTTAATTTCTTGTTTTATCTAACTTTACTAGAAATGAGAGATTTTGTGTAGTCTCATTTATTTTTCAAAGATAAGTTTATTTCAAAACACACCGCACATACTTAAAATAATTAAAACTTGACAAAATGCATCTTGTTATTACAAAACTTGTTTTTTTTTCTTCATAAATTTGTCTTTTACTTTTCCTATAGATTAGTGTATTATGATTTTTTTTCTTTTGTCTGTAACATTTCCAGAGAAATAGTTTTGTTTTTTCAGGTAAGTCTATACAACTCTTTATGTAAAATAAACTCTCACTATTTAAAAAAACAAACTATCTTACAATTTCCTTCGTGTGTTAGTTGATACACAACTTTTAATCTAGAGACAGTGATTATTTTGCAAGATATTTACATATCGGAAACATGAGCTTGTTATAACCTTGTTATTTAATAGAATGTAGTACAAACGCTCCTCCTGGGGACCAAATGTCCCAGCTCAATTTGACCAAGTCGGACAAAGTCCCCTCTTTGATTTTATTGAATAACAACTTTAAAATGAAGAAAGAAAACAAGAATAAAAAACTACAAACTACATATTTTTTAGATGATATCTGTCAATTTTTAAACGGGATCTAGTGAAAGCTTCGATATAATTAAATAAATCAAAGGAAGATTTTGCCCACCCTAGTAAAATTGGACTGTGGGGTGGGGATGGGGTGATTTTGTCAATTTGACCAAAATGGTCAAAATCCCTCCTTTCATTTTGTTGAATAAAAACTTTAAAATTAAAAAAGTAACAAAATTAAAAGAACCACAGTTTCTGAGTTGATAATTACACGTGTTTAAACGGAATAAAGTGCAACTCTGGATATAATTGAAAAAGATCAAAGAGGGGGGATTTTGTACTCTTTGGTCAATTTAAGTAGGAGAGGGAGGGGGAGGATTTGTCCAGAAGAGTATATTTTTACAATGTTTCGTGATGAATACGCGAGCTGATTTCAAAACTTTTGCAGAATGATGGCAAAATTTCCCATTCGTAGTTTAACATCTTCCTAGCCAATCATTTACGTTCAACACGGTGATTGGGTTCAACCAAAATATGTTAAGATAACTATTTGAAATATATGACAAAACTGTTGACATAAAGCTGGCGCGGTTGTAAATTTGATATTTATTGGATATTAGCTGGCGACTGATAAGAGGTAAGCGGTCTGCCCCATTTATATTTTTTTTTGTAAACACGTATATTTACTTGAACAATTGCCGATCGATCAGATTTTATTCAATAACATTTTTGAAAGATTTAAGTTATCTTTTTTTAAGCTTTTATTTCTTCCTATTGTCTTTATTATGTTGTTTTGAACTGCGTCGTATACTGCATTTGAAACTTTCTTAAAATCTTAGCCACATTGCCGAAACTTGTGCTGCATTATGTAATAGACTTGTAGATATAAATCTGGTATAATAATAATAATAATTAGTCGTACAAAAAGGAGACCGGGTCCCGGTTAAAATTCTTTTACGTAGACTTATATAGGATTTTCCAAGAAGTTTTCTTCTTTGAAACCAGAATTGTGTTCCTGATCACGAATTTTCCCAACTGTACAAAATTATGACAGGCTTTAAAACTGTTTCGGAAATCCCAATTAAATCGAAAAAAATACAATTTTACCACAAATAAGTACATCCGAAAGTATGAGAGACGAACTACTAGTAATAAAATAAAACGGACCCTCAAACAAGCTAGCATTCTGGTACATGTACTCTGAATTCTTAGGGACAGATATGGATTATCAACGGTAGCGAACACATGCTTTCTGATTATTAAAGAAACAGTGTTCTTCATATTCTCTTGATAGGTATATTAACCCTCTCGTCGAATCTAACATTTTTGCAGTAACAAGTAAATTAAATCAGACTGAAAAGAAGGTAAGTGTTTTTCTTTCGCCATTCTGTAAAAAGGCAGTGGTAGATTATCTAGATTTACCCTTCCTTGTTTTTTTTTTATTTAGTTTAATTCAATTTATTTTCAAGACTTAAGTTCGGATAGTACTTTCTGAACTACTAATGTTTTTGAGAATGTTAGGTTTAGCTTTCTGTATCTTACGCCCATTTTCCTTGATATCTTTGGGGTTAACCACTGCTGAATAATCACGACCAATAACATTACCTGGTGTGTCAGTACCTTCTGTTTCAGTCCTAATTTCATTTACGTCACTCCTGCTTCTGGTCAATTTCATCGGTGCGTTCAGTATCTGTAATACATAACTAATTAACCAAACTTCCTCTTCGCCCATTCTGATACCAAAAATGACTTAAAATGAGCATATAACCCATAACCTAATGATTCATACCTGGAGATTAAACGATTTAATTTGATTTAATGGCCACCCTGTCCCATTTCTCCAAAGCATGAAACATAATAAAAATTGTCTAATGACTCGTGGTGAGGTTTTAAAAATATATTAGATTTTCTCAGATTTGGACTATTATCCGCAATATATATTTTATCAGGCTTGTTACCAGTGCAGGTAGTTATTGATCTTCGAATACTAAGCTTTTTTAATAACTTGTGTAACCAGCACGATAACAGTCTTGAAAAAAGGATACTTGTGAGACAGTTAACAGTGAAAAATGAGAAATCACTTTCATGGGCTATGAAAATGCCACCTCTTCTAGCTAAATATGACTTTGAAGATGTTTTTATCTATATTAAATTTCCATTAAGTAAGCATAAATGGAAAACATATACATATAAGTTAGTTGAACTCAAATGGAGACAACAGATCGAGTTTCAGGCTCGACTTTACCCTTCGCTCCGATACATGAACTGCAGTTATCAACCTGGTAAACTTCATCCTGTTCTGCGTGTTCGGTGTACTTCAACTTTTGAAGTCTCAAGGATGCCACCTAGATTGAAGATTTTGACAGGAACATTCCTTCTACAAGCCAACAGAGCCCGATTTAATCATACAGTTAATCCAGTGTGCCAGTTGTGCCATTGTGCTGACGAAACCTTAGAACACTTTATATTACTATGCCCAGAGTTGCAAGTCACTCGCGCACCGATTATAACATCTGTTAAGAATAACCTAAAAGAAAATGGTTTACAGTGTTTTATTTCTTCAACCAATGACTTTGTGAACCTGTTTATTGACTATTCTAAAGTTCTGCCTTCATATATGGTAGGGACAGACTTTGTGAATGATTTAGAGTTTGATGCAAGGCGGCTTTTATATAAATTACATAAAGAAAGGGACAGAATATATAGGGGATCCATTCCTAGATGATCTCCCACCGAGTGCATGCGGTCTAACTTACAGAATTTTAGACAAATTTTAGACAGTGTGTAAAGACTGAGCTGTAGTTATAAATGTAAATATTTTTCGTGGTGATTCTGGTGTGGGGAGTTGCTTCTGTACAGTGTATCATCATCATTTATTCGGTAATGGATTAAACCATACTTAATAATCATGCGAGGGTTCGCCATTGTTGGC
Organism: Mercenaria mercenaria; assembly: GCF_021730395.1. Classification (NCBI taxonomy): domain Eukaryota; kingdom Metazoa; phylum Mollusca; class Bivalvia; order Venerida; family Veneridae; genus Mercenaria; species Mercenaria mercenaria. The sequence goes on from NC_069371.1 coordinate 77,518,700, forward strand.
GGTGAAGAATTTGAAGAAGAAGAAGAAGAAGAAGAAGAAGTAGCAGGTTTTTAACTAATTATAAATCGGTTATTATTGTAAATAACAACAACAACAGACACAGATTGTTTATAAAAATTATTGAAGCCATTGTTTATGATTACCTCCCGTTATGGTTGTAACTGTATAGGTTTGAAAGTAGTAGTTTTCTAACCATGTAATTTTGCATAACATCTAATTAGACAGCTCCTTTATGAGTTTGTAACTTTAAAGTAGTTATGTTATATCCCCTGTACTGACATGACATTAAATACCTTAGCATATAATGGCCAAGACGTTACAGCTATTTAAAGTTCATTATCATGTTTCCGTTTGCACTGACATATGAGCCGCGCCATGAGAAAACCAACATAGTGGCTTTGCGACCAGCATGGATCCAGACCAGCCTGCGCATCCGCGCAGTCTGGTCAGGATCCATGCTGTTCGCTTTCAAAGCCTAATGGAATTAGAGAAACTGTTAGCGAACAGCATGGATCCTGACCAGACTGCGCGGATGCGCAGGCTGGTCTGGATCCATGCTGGTCGCAACCCCACTATGTTGGTTTTGTCATGGCGCGGCTCATATATAGTTTTTCTTACTAGAAAGAAACCAGATGATGATAGAAACCTTTAATCTTTGAATGAAATCGTGCCGTGCCTGATAGTTTCCCTCTTCAACGATATATCCTGAATTTCGGTGCTTTAACACGATTCAGCTCGGCAAAGCGTTCCTTCTAAATATGTCTGTGTTGACACAAAACCTTTGAAACAGATGTGTATTTAAGTTTTACTAGGATAATTAAGAGTTAAACCTTTGGAAGGCATTAACTGGAATTATTTTACGTGTCAAGTTTTTTGTTATCACTTTTTGTCTTTAGAAAGAAAGTAATGTTTCCATTTTTATAAATGTACTACCAGATGACATTTATATGCAGGATTATTTTTCTTTCCGTATGCCGGTGTCAAGGATTTATTCTATGTTATTCGGACAAATAACAATTCACCATCCAGCAGAATTAAACAAGAAATATAAAGGTAACATACTTATTGAAGCAACATGTAGGCAAAACAAGACTTATTGAAGCAACATGTAGGCAAAACAAAATTGATCAAGGTAACATGTAGGCAAAGTATAAAAATTTCTTCTTAGAAGAATTAATGGGGGTTATAACGCTTTAATGAAAAGTCATTTGATGAAGCCAAAATTTTGTCCCATTTACATAAAAAAATAGCATTTTACCTTATTAATAAATAATGTTATCAACTCTAGTACATCTAGATCAAACACGGAAATTGAAATGCTTTAACCTTTAGCCTGCTGGCGGCAAGTGATATTGCCTTTGCGACCAGTGCAGACCAAGATCAGCATGCACATCCGTGCAGTCTGATCATGGTATGCACTGTTCGCTATTCAGTCAGTAAATTTCAGTGAACACCCCTTCAAATAATAAATGGTATTGCCCAAATTGAATGATGAACCAGTTCATTTTGAACCAGTTCAAATTTAGCAGGCTAATTGTTAACAAAGAAACAAACTTCTTCATGCTTTGTATACAACAGGGAGGCTCAAATATACAGATTTTACTATACCACTACTCGGCTTCTGGCTACATTTTGCAAAGCTTTTTCTGTCTGAAATCATTCTGTTGATACTCTCATGGACGTCTTGCATTTTGAAATTACTGCAAGATCTTGTGTAGTAAAATAGATTTTACTTTATCAAGTAAGTCTATACAAAACCATTATGTTCAGCAGGCATGCACGATTTAAAGTCTGTCAATAGGACACATTAAGTAGTAACACTTTTGCTTCACATATTAGTTAATGGAAAAAAATGAGTTTATTTGCCGTGAATTATCCGTTTCGTTTGGTACACAGTCAAACCTGAGCGAAAGACCACCTCCGATGTAGGCACTACTATAAAACCTGCATATACAGACCATCATTGTTTTTCCTTTCTTGTTTAACCAAACCAAAAATACTGTAAGTTTTCCTGTGTTAAGAGACCACCTGTCAGCAAGAACCAATTGTTTTTCGTCCCCTGAGTGGTCTTTGCATACAAGTTTGACTGTATATACCAAGTGAAGGCGATTTAAAGTACGATGGGGATAGTCAGGTTACGTAAACAGGTTGCATGGAGATAGCTAACCAATGAGTTAACTCGTGGATATTTATCGGACGGCTAAAGAAAACACATTTCTACCAAATAAACATTTTAGGACAATATTTAAGATACTTGACACAAAACTTGACATTTAACAAGCTTTATCAAGCAGGCGCAGTTACATTTTAGATAAACTGGATATTTACTTGTGGTTGAAATTATTACATTGATTAAGGTAAGCGTTTTCATTTCCCCATTTACGCTATTTTTTTTGCTCTCCCAGATAATTTAACGAATTATTTCACCTAATTTTATACTACTTAAATAATAAGTAATCAAATGAACAACTGCATTCTTGCAAGTCTAGTAATTCTAGATACTGTAAACTTTGTAATTGTCGCGAGTGTTTTATTTAGCGACTTCAAGTTCGCGGTTTTAAGAATTCGCGAAACGCGAGTGTTTGTGTTTTAAGACATCATTCAGATTAATAATCATAAGTATTTTATTAATAATCATAAGTATCTTAAATTCCTGTGTGGCAGTATTTGCAAATATTATCAAATCATAAGACAAGCAGTTAAAAATGATGTTTTGATACCTTTAAAAAGAAACTAGAAATAATCTTTCTGCATAAAAACGCATTCAGTGTCTTAGTTTGGTTGTTTACTTTATGACTTTGCAAGGTGATTGCTTGTTAAGAACACGGCGCCCTAGCCAGAACAAACACAAATTTCACACGTAAATTCGTTACTTTCACCTTCGCACGAGAGCTGATGGATAGATTTTTACATAGGGAGGATGTATTTTGCCATACTTTGTATAAAAGTTGGCAGTATGGTCTGTAATCTATCCATTTTCCAATGTACTTTTTTGCATCAAAATAAATTTTGCCACCTGCACGATTTTATGCGTGATTGCTTCAATCTTTGCTTAAGCTACATTCACACATACGGATATGTCCGTGCGTTGAGGTACGGTGCGGATGGGATTGGTCTGTGGAGGAGCGGACACGGATAAGTACGGATCTGTATGTCTTAGTACGGGAAAAATGGCGAGAAACGGGGAACAAAAAGATACAGGACGCGAATAACTACGGATAGGTACGGCGTACTGCGTTGAACTACGTTTCACTGCGCACGGCAACTTGCCAAAAGTGTGGAAGTGTCTGCGGTGAACTACCTTGAACTACGCCTAGCAACTTGCCCAAAGTGTGGAAGTGTCTGCGGTGAACTACGTTGAACTACGCTTAAAAGTACGGGCAGCCTCGGGTAACTACGTTCAGCTACGGATCAATACGAATCACTACGTTCGCATTAAGGTTTAGTAACGGGTCGGTAAGTTTCATATAAATAGGCCACGTGTAGCCAGCGTTTTCATTACGATTATCTTTGCCATCATGTCAAACTACGGCAAAGTACGACAAGGTACGTCTCAGGACGGATAACTACGTTTAATACGTTTAACTACGGATGAATAAGTTTCAACCGAATTGGACTAAAGTCACGCTCAAATGGGTACGGATCGCTCAAACTTCTGTGCATGTTCAAAAGTTGGAGAAACTTTGGATAAGTCTTGAAAAACGTTTTGACCAAGTGTTGGTACGGATTGATACGGATTACTACTTTGAGGTACGGCACAGGTACGGATCGATACGGATTACTACGTTTCTATCGGTGGCTAGACGTAGCTATCCGCGCCGTATGTGTGACTGGGGTATTAGCCAGGTTATTTACTGCCTGGAGTTCAACAAATATTTTACGACAGTGTTGTGAAAATGTGACACAAACATTAACGGTTTGAACTTTGAAAGTTTCAAAATAATTTCATATTCTCTGTTTGCATTATAAATTGGCACTTTAATAAATTGTATTCATTTGAGAGACATACAAGTTGGATATAAGTCGAGATAAATTAAAGAGGTAAGCGACTAAATATTTTTATGCAACACACTTTTACAAAAATACTAACTACTTAAATAATTACATTTAATTAAATAATAATAATAATAAGAATAAAATAAAAAGGAAAACCTAGTGAAATATATGGAACATCATTGTTTGCATATAAGAATGTTTATTATGTAAGTTGTTGCGCTCAGTTCGTATTCATCAATAGATTAATAACGAAGTTATGACATTGTAACGGAAGTTCAGCTATATAAAGCCCCTAAAAACTGAAAGCTTTTTCTTGTAGGCTACTGTTTTGCCGCGCTTGGTGCAACTAGTCGTGCCGATTATCTTAAAAGTATACTAGACCTAAATCTTATATTTGAAAATAGGAAGTATTATTGACTCAAGTTAAATTCATTTTATGAGTATTTTTCTACATGTTAAGTTAGTATCTGAAAATAAAACTTCTTTCGTTAAAGAACACATTGGCTATCTTTAACTCTTATAACACATAATTTATATTTGTCAACTATCTGAAAACATGAACTCTTGTAATTATTATACAAACTTACTGTTTAAATACATGTGTATTTTTGACCAATCAGTACCGTTTTGCACCCATAGCCAGCATCTAAACGTATAGACACGACATGTCGTTTTTGAGTCGGCTAAACGCTGAAAGCGTTTTGACGAGTCCTTGCTGTTCAGCGATTCTCTAAATGGACCAAATAACACAGTGAAGGGATGTAGTTCCATTAGATTTCTCAAACTTCAAACAGTTCACTGCATGAATGAAGTTAAGTTGTGTCAGTTCCCTTTGCTATGACCAATATACGATGTAATCTGTCATATTTATGACTTGTAATTGTGCAATACTCGATCGTAACTCATTAAGCATAAATGTGCATTTTATGAATTGCGCAGGCTTACAAAGCTTGCGTAACATCCAGCGAAAGACAAAAAATAGTTCCACAGGGCTCCAGATAAGATGCGTATTAGCGTAAATTACGTATAGAAATAATGCAAATACGCATGTCTAATAATTTCTAAGCGTATAAAAACGTATATAAAATTACAGAAATGCACACAATGCTTTTTAAAAAAACAAATCTGAATAGTCTGGATGCGTTAGGTAACATAGCCGATCCCGATCAGCCTTAATTCTCCCACATTGAACGTATACACGCATCGTATGATTTCTATAAACTTTGCGTGGGTTGAATTTTGCAGTCAGTAAACGGATAAATTATCGGAAGAAGAAGCTCTTACTGGTTTGTTCAGTTACTACAGATATTAAAAATGGTTTTAATTCTTATTTTTCGAGAAATAAACAAATCGGCGAAACATTAAATAGTATTTTCTTGTAGTTTTTGAAATCGAAAGTAGATCGTCTATGTTTGGCTGCTTTCACGAAACGAAACAACTTTTTTATGAAAAGATTTAAATAAGTGGTAATTTAACCGTAAACTTCAATGTCAGATACTGCCAATTGCTGCTAAATGTCTTCGTATCATCACAATTTGTAAAATATATTGTTGAAACTGGAGAAAAGTGTAATCGTATCCGGATATAATATTTTGGGTAAATATCGAGCTGTGTTATGAAATTTTAACATTCAAATAACATACATGATAGATATTATTGTAACAGAAATGATTCTAGAATTTATTTTTATTACACCTACATATAATCTATGTCAGACTCGTATTCTAGTCCTGAGGCATGATCTGAAAGTAAAAAGATGAAGTGACAGTCATACTTTGGATATTGTAATACTAGAAAGAATCTAGATCGTAACCTTTCTGGAATTTTGACTGGTTTAGATAATTTGCTTACGATTCAGGTTCGCAAAAACATGAAACCGTCACCCAGTCTACTTTTCATGATGACACATGCTTGATTTTTGCAGTCAGTAAGCGGATACATTATCCCGAGAAAGAGCTCTTACTGATTTGTTTAATTACTACTGATTTTAGAAATGATTTTATTTCTTATTTTTCGAGAAATAAACAAATCGGCGAAAAATTAAATTGTATTTTCTTGTAGTTTTTGAAATCGAAAGTAGATCGTCTATGTTAAAGTGCTTTGACGAAACGAAACAATTTTTTTTATGAAATGATTTAAATAATTTCACCGTAAACTTCAATGTCAGATACTGCCAATTGCTGCTAAACTGTCTTCATATCATCACAATTTGTAAAACATATTGTTGAAACTGGAGATTTTGGCGGTATAAAAGAAAGTGTAATCATATCCGGATATAATATTTTGGGTAAATATCGAGCTGTGATACATGATAGATATTATTGTAACAGAAATGATTCTAGAATTTATTTTTATAATACATACATAGAATCAATATCAGACTTATATACTAGTGCTGAGGCATGACCTGAAAGTAAAAATATGAAGTGACAGTCATTCATACTTTGAATATTGTAATACTAAAAAGAATCTAGGTAATATTTAGAAATTGAAACATAAGATTTTCAGTTAGAAATCGCACCAAAGGCTTATCAAGGGTGCACATTTTCAAAATTTCCTTGTGGTGATACCCCAAACCCTACTTGCAGGAGGGGGTATCCTCCCACACCCTCCCCCAATATATTGCCACTTTACAGCTTGATACATTGGCCCTTTTACCACCTGCCACAATGCCCATTTCAAAATCTGACTGCAGTTCAAAGCGGGAAGGAACACCCCTCCCCACACCCACCCTGCTACCGACCACGTAAAAATGGCTCAAACATTTTTTCAGCCCAGTCTGGGCCTGTCTGTCTACATGAATCAAACGGATAATTGAAAGTACATAGACTTGGGGACTACTGACATGGTTTTGAAGTGGTTAACAGGTCTGAAATAGAATAAATGATGCTTTTAACTAAAAAAGAACTGCATTTATTAATATTGGTTATCTTTTCCGAAATTGGTAGCTAGTCCGAGTAACTTTTCTTAGTTTCGAATGCGCAATTTTCCTGTCAGTGTAAACATTCATGACACTATATATTGACACTCAGCAACATTTACATATCTTTAAACGCAAAAGTAAGTATACTTTAAATTCACATCCCTTATAATATGATTGAACAATACTTAGCGTGTGACACGGTTATTGCCAGGCCCCTTATCTGTAAAATATTTGAACAGTTCTTTCGTCCATCCGTTACAAATTGTATGTGGCAATCCGCGCTATAAAATTTCAATATATAAATTTTCATATTCAAATTTTATCATGTGCGAATATATACCAGCCGATAATTGCCTGTTTTGGTAATGCCGGAGGCAAATGTTTACTGGAAAAATATCTATAGTAATGGGCAGTATCTTAATGTCACCTGTCAAATTGTAGTTTGTACTTTCAACATTTTTATTTTTGCGAACCACTCTTCAATTTTAGAGAAATATATTGGGTTTAAATACTTGTATAATGTCAATCAAAGTTTTACTAGGCATCGATTGAATGTCCATTTCATCTATTGTACCAAAATCTCTGTTCAGTTGGGGAAAAAACTAAAACCAAACTGAAACTGGTAGACTATACTACCAGTACATCAATCATTAGCCGACTCTCAGGCCCTTCAAGCCTTTGATTTTTAATTTTCATTTGGTGTAAGTTAAGATCAGTATAATTGTGTCATAAAATCAAATGGACGGCAGGTCAACCTACTACGTCTAAAATAAGATTGTAAAAACGCACAAGTTACTGGATACGAAACAAAAATAAATAATGCATGTAAAATTAGATACACCAACACTTACTACATAATTATTAAGAAACCCATAGCACATGTATTTTCCTATTTACATTAAACAGAAATTTCAAGAATCCACAGATCCGACAAATAACATACTTTTATCTTTGTAGTGACGTTACAGCTGAATAGCAGTTGTTATCCACTCTCGATATGACTGAGGTTGGTAAAATGTCCCCGCCCCCCACCCCCTCTCTCTCTCTCTCTCTCTCTCTCTCTCTCACACCCCTCCCCCAACCACACACACACAATACGCCAGTGCCTGCATCTGTTGTTGCTTTTTACATATAAATCCTCATTTATTTATTTTTTCAATGTCAACAACTGCTCCTCAGTTTTTATTATGTATATATTCTTGCAATGACTATGATTTGTATCTGTGTTAAGTCTCTTAAAATGCTAACGTAAGAATGGCTATGTAAACATTTGTAATCTGATATGTTTCAAAATTATATTGTACATAGAAGAGACTAAAATAAATAGATAAATAAATACTGAACCAAAGAAGCATACATGGAACGCTGAAACGTTTCTCACTTGATAATGATAACCTTCCTATTTTTTCTCGTTCTTTTTCTGAACTCGGCACACATACCTATACCTTTTCTTCACCATATATAGATCATATGTTTATTTACGACTCTGAGAAGTTTTATTAAAAAAAAATGGGGGCCTCCGTGGCCGAGTGGTTAGAGTCGTTGACTTCAAACCATTTGCCCCTCATCGATGTAGGTTCGAAACCTCATTTGGGGCGTAGAATTCTTCACGTGAGGAAGCCATCCAGCTGGCTTACAGAAGGTCGGTGGTTCTACCCAGGTGCCTGCTCGTGATGAAATAGTGAACGGAGGGGCACCTGGGGTCTTCCTCCACCATTAAAGCTGGAAAGTCGCCATATGGCCTAAAATTGTGTCGGTGCGACGTTAAACCCAACAAAATAAATAAATAAATTTATTAAAATCTACGTTGTGGGAAAACTACTATTCGCGACAATGTTGTTAAAATTATGATTTTCCCATAGACTTCCCTTGTGAAAACTTATGAGATGGCCATTTTTTTCAAATCAGTCTTGCAAAAAAATCAAACGCACAACCCTATCTTTTTTGCCGATTTTCCCCCGCATATTCTGAAGTTTTGAAAAGTCAGAGTTTGAGCAAATTCTCATGGTAGATTTCTTTTAATCCGATCATGCAGAACTATCTAAATTCTTAATAAAGTTGTTTGTGGAAATTTTTATTTAGAAATACCACAAGGTCTGCTGTAGCTTTCTTCAATAGTTGTGTCGGTGTGATGTTTGACCCAAAGCATTTTGTTATATTATAAATAAAGTTCTGTTCTGTTCTATTCTGACCTATTATAGTAAGTGGTAATTAACGGGGTACCATGTTTTGAATTACCGGAGAATGACAAAAAAAAAGAGATAAAATTTAGATTCAAACCAATATTTTCCTTTACTCTGCAGAATGCCATAAGATTGAGTTTTGGTACGCTTATTACCAACAATAAACTAAAACAATAAATATCATAACGTGGCTTCAATGAGCTCAAGAAAACAATTTCTACAACAGCTATTTTTTATGGAATTAATAAAGAGAGTTTGATAGTTTTAAAAACTTTCGTGCTAAACATATATTATTCGTAAATAATTTGATAATTGAAATAAATAATAAAATTCAATTCAATAAATTTTGGTATATTTGGTCTTTTTCAATAGAAAAGAGGAAACTCCACAGGCTGCAGGCTTGGTTTGATTGAGCCTGTACATGGACGGTAGTGAAAATGCATGCTACCGTCCACGCCTTCTAGCAGAACTCAGCATTTACACATGCTACAAGTATAAAAAACAATTTAGAGACATCCGCAGTAAGCTTCGTTTAATCAGTATATAGTTTACATTCTAATACAAAATGAAATGCGTCTTCTACGACGTCTTCTGAGACGTCACAAACGAAACATGTTCTATCATTTAATGGTGTACTACTTGGTTTAGTCCATCTACCAGTCTCAATATGCAATCTATGAGACGGTACTCCGAACTTAGTAGCATATTACAAAACCGTTTTACGTTGATAGAATTGAGATATGGCTGAAGTCTGATATTTGTCTATAAAAGAGAGCCCTACTTATGTTGTCTAACCTACTCATCCAATTTTGTAAAAATTGATCTTTTAACCTTTGTTTCACATTATATAAAATGTGTCCAGTGTTACCAACACTTTACATTAACCATGCATTATAAAAACGTAATGTACATGGACGATGTTTAACTAAAGAACATCAATTTGTATATAAGGATTATCTTCACAGTCTTTTTTTTTCAATAAAGTATACAATTTCTTAACATATTTTTTTCGTATTAGGGTAATATTTTATCCAGTATTTAGTATATGACAGCCTGCCTAGCTCGTCATTGAGACAATCATTTGTGTACTTTTTTCACAAAGAATGCGTTTACAAAACTGCATATGTACTCTTTCTATGGCATTACCGTATATAAAACCCCAAACTTCACAACCATAATTCATAATAAGCATACTATTGACAAAAACACATTATCATTCGCATATAAAATAAAAAGTATTTTCAACATATTATCATCTATTCCCTAAAATTCATTTTAATGAAACCATCCTCCAAAACATTGGAGAAAGAAAGGGAGAGAAACACTTCCCTTGTTACACACAACGTCGTACTACCAAGATTCTTACAAAAAACAATGCATATGAAGAATTTAGAGGTAAAGCTAATTTTGATAGATCGTGAAAACTAAATGACAAAATTTAGCAGGTGGAAGATTACCTAATTTAAAGTTTGCTGTTATTTCTATCTCCCAGTTCGATTTTCTTAAAATCGCTCTCTATACTTAAATTTACAACTCGTAATAAAAACAGTAAAAGAACTGGCTATCTAAGTCATAAAAGAAATCCTATCGTTGAAATCACTTGACATTACTTAGAGCAAATCACACCTTTGTAAATAGTCAAAACAGATCACATATTTTCACATATATATTGAGGGATTTTCTAATGAGTACATATGTGGTAATACACTTTTGATACCTATTGTGTATTGCAATTATAATGTTGTTAAAAATATCTCAACCGTGATGTGTCCTTAAAATCACACGAATAGTACTAGATGGATGGCTTATTTTGTTTTGTTTATACAAGACTTATTCGATTTCTTTGTTAACAGTTGACCTCTTTGATTCAGGGAGATTGGTCGATGCACGTGGACAGGTCTTGAGGGATGGTTTTAATTTTAGTATTGTAAATTTCCCTCATTTGGATGGGGATGTACCCCAGGCAACATCTTACGGGATATAATTATATAGGTTTGCAAGAGCGTGTAGTCATGAACATAATCAATATATTACAAATAAGCTTCTTCAATAAGGCTACCGTTATTATGAATTATGAAAATACTTTGCTAAATTTTACTATCGTAATTCAGATTTGGTTTTATCGTATAATAGTAATTTAAAACACTTCTGCGAGAAGGTATATCAAAACCCGATATTTTTTGGATGTGGTTTACAAAATTCGTAAGATTTGGGTCATGGCAATTTTCCAATTGTATTTAGTAAAGTTATTAAACGTTTTATTAAAAGAGGGTATGACCCAACTGTTTTGAGACACACCGCATGTTTGATGTTCAGCCCTTTTACAGTTGGACGCTACGTTTCCCTCTTTGTGTCTGACGGAACGGGTGGAGGACTCTATGACACGTTCTTAAATCCGACCGGGACTGAGCTATTTTGATTTCTGTCTTCTGGCCTGTTTCGTTGGGCCATTAAGGTTGTTTCTCTTGTTGCTTTTGTCTTCTGCAAAGGCATTGAGTACATGCATTTTAGGTTCATAAGGATTGCTTTTTATATAAATATTCTAAAATTTGTATTTTTGTGTTTTACATAACCTGCCTTCTGTTACTATTGTGTATGTTAAGGTTTAACCTGGCGGGGATAATTTCTATTTACACTGTCCTGTGATTTTGAAACATGGTGGGGTAAGAGTGAGGTTAGATGCTCCCTATACCGGTTTAAGCTCCCAGTGGTGGTTTTGCCACTGACCGTTCCAACGCGTTGCCTCACTGTGTTCCTTTGTTTGTTTGTTTTGTCCTCGTGTGTTTACTTTGTGTGAGAGTGTGTGTTGGTGTGTTTGTTGTTCAGGTGCGCATCCGCGTCCGCGTGCTGGCTTAACGTTTGGGGAGACTTCGTTTTTGGAACGTGGCTTTCCCTGTTTGATATTTATCCTTGTTTTATTTGCTATAGTAAAAGCAGACCCGTTCACGTGCCCAAATTGACCTTCTCGCGAGATTTGTATTGTTCAAACTTACACTATAATAAAAGATAAATTTACATGTCTTTTTGAAGTGTACAGACCCTAGGCAAACAAAACAATAGGTGTGTAAATATTAATAGATGACTTGTATGTGTTTTTCTTAGGGCTTCACAAACTTTGTCAAGTTAGGATATAGGAAATAGCATGTATATATTTGATTTTGGCGTTTGAAAGTTCAGACCATAGACTCGTCCGTCGTTTAGGGAAATCAGCATGATCTGATTTGCCTTATTTCGGCCCGTGTCATCGAGTCGGTTTCGATAAGATTTTTTCCCTATTTCGTACTCGCATCTATTTTTGTATACATTTTAGTTTTACCACGTTAAATACTTAAACTTGCTTTCCAAAATTAATCTCTGCGCCTCTAAAACAGCAAGGTTTTAAATAGCGACCTATATGAAACCATTCCATAAAACAAAATGTGTATGGAACAGCATATGCTATTTTCCTAGACAAGTATTTTACTTTAGACAATCAATAACACCTCTGCAAGGATATTTATGAGAAAATGCTCAACATAACAATTAGTGTCACCGGCTAAGAAAAGTCTTGACATAATCAGGCGTACTATGTATGTAGATTATAAACCGTATGAAGCATTTATTTGTAAGTAAACAACGTGCAAACCCAAGGGAAAGTGTTAGGGAAAGTGTTAGGTTACTTTCACGTCGTATTTTGTCTTTGTGTGGCATATTCGTATTAATTGTCAGACCCCTGATATTAGCTTGTCAATCTTGTACGTATGTCTGTGTGAATATTTGATACTTTATCCGCATGAGAAATATTACGTCTTTAATACAGACACAGTTCAAACTTTCACCTTTTTGTAGAAATTCTGCATATATATATAGGAAATAAAGACATACTCATCTTTAAATAGGTCTTTAAGTACTCAAATAATAGAGATCTAACTTCTGACAGGACTAAAAGAACCGATTGCTATGGCAGTGAAACAAAACTTTATCAGTTAATAAACAATTTCATACCATGATGTGTCCGTTACAAATCGGTTTATAACAAAATGTATAAGACAATCCCTTGGAAACTTAGAATGCAACCAAATAAAATAACAGCAACGTCTGTTTCATCGAGTATAAGTGCATTACTGCGCTGTTCATTCCTGAAAGAAATGGCGGACTTATTCAGCCTTTTACCACTCTTCTCCATTTTTGAAACCGTTAATACGACCCACCTAGAGAAATAAAACGTGCGAATAAAAGATTAAATTATAGAACTGCATGATTTTAATATTCGCAGTTTACCCCACCCTTGTTCCATCATGACAATGAGACGTTATGATGGCACAGTAATTTACAAGAGACTAAATATATATAATAAAGTTTATAATAGACGGCATTGGTTTACATTAGATCTGCTGAAGAGTAAAAATATGTTTGCTATGGAACACAACACTCAACAATTTTGTGTCTTTTGAACAGACAAATCTTGTTCAAATTTAAAGTACATACATGTATATGAACACTTTGATGACTCAAAATACATTTTGTAGTGTGGAGGGGTGTGTGTCTTTAGGCTTGTGTGTGGGAGTCGAAAATATAAAAATGAATTGATTTAGTGACAGGTTTGTAGGTTTTTTATTTGTGCTGGATACAAAAAGTGAAGAGAATCTGAAAAGTAAGATTTTTTATTTATTTACTTTTTTTTTATTCTATTTTTTTATCTAACTTATTAAAAAGTTTGTTTCTTAAAATTCAGTCATGTGTAATTTAACTTCACGCCGATGTGATGATGATGATGATGATGATGATGATGATATACTACTACTAATGATAATAATATTAATAAAGTAATGATAATAAAAGAATAATAATAATAGTAAAGTGCACTTCATGTACTTATCTTATTAAGTGAATATGATATGCCTGGCTGAAATATGGTCCTCAAAAATTAAACATAAAATACAGAAAAACAATATTGAAAGTTCTTTTTTGAGAGGTGGCGTAATCTCAGAATAATTTGTTCTTGACAACATACGAGAGTTACATTTGAAAGAAAGAAAATAACACTAGAAAAAAGATAATCGAAAATGTTCATTTAATATCTGGGTGATACGTACCTATCTTTTAGTATTTTAAATCGGAATCTACACCTCCGTATTTTTATAAATGCTATTCACTCTTTCTAAATACACAACTTTTAAGTATTTTGTGTATTTTGTGACTTTTGTAAAAATACGATTTAGAAGTAAATTGTTTGCGGGATGTGATATTTTAGACATTTTATTAATAACACGTCGATCAAATTCTGTATTTAATTTCAAAAATGTAGTTTTAGTACTTTTTAAGATACTGGTAAAGCAGCAAATGCCAGATAGCCGGTTTGTTCAGAGCAAACATTCATAAAAGGTACTTATATGCTGAACAAACAAATCTTAAGGTATAACGGTATATAGGCAAACTACAGAAATATTTGGCAAATAAACAACATCTTTACTGACAACATACGTGTCCAATACAATAGGGTCAATATAACAGCAGCTCGATCTGGGATGCTGTATTCGGTTCGAGTGGATTTTGCCAGATCGGATCTCACGAGGCGCGCAAGCGCGGAATGCGATCCGACCTTGCAAAAACCACTAGAGCCGAATACAAAATCCCAGATCGAGACCCTTTTATCATATACCTCCACCCATTTTGTTTGTTGTTTTGTTATTGAACGAAATCATCAATGTTTATCGATGTTAAAATGGAACCAAGTGAAGTTTCTATGTACGCTATTTATATGATAAGTTTGATAAGTTTATTTCAAATTTTCCTTTAAGCCAACTGGCCCATGAGGTTTACAAGCATGAAAATGGCGAGACAATTATTTAAACGGAGAAGGTTGTTAACATTCAATTTTCTGCACAAATAGTACATTCTAATATTACAACATTAGAATTACAAAAAATTATACATAAGTAACCATATAGACAGTATATACATTACATATACAAGTTTAGACAAACGACAAATTATTTATCATTTTACTGGTGCAATTTATGTTTAAAGCGTGTACAGCTTATTATACACAAAACAACAAGAATAATGCAAGACAGTTTGAATAATTGATACAAATATATTGCAACGCAAAACATTATCCTATGCTTAATGTCCATGCTATGATGAGCTTGACGAAACGAAATACAAGGTCAACAGCTGGATCTCAGAAATGAAAGATTGTTATGTTGATAATACGTTTGAAACTTACAAATTCAAACTGCGCTTGCATTTACATGTATTTTACCATGTAACATGAAAAAACATATACCTATACAATTCCATATAACATTCACGTAATGTTTTTACTGCTCAAGTAAAGTACTGCTTAAGTACGAACTAAGTACATATTGTTTTTCCTAAGCTGAAAAGCATAATACAAGAAATTTGCAAGATTACGTGTTAATTTTTCTCTATCAGTATTTAACAATTCTATCAATTTTGGCATATTTGGTCGTCTCCAATAATAACTGCGATGGAATGAAACGTTTTCTTAAATCAGCATATACATTGCATTCTAATATGAAATGGAATTCGTCTTCTAACATACCATATATATGTCAGGTCATGCATATTAATGAAATTAGGCCGCGGCATACAATACAAAAGGTACGATACGTATTTTTTTCTGCCTGTTCATATACAAGCCGATTTTTTACAGAATTTATATAGCTATATAATAAATTGGTTTACCGCAATGTCCCGTACAACTGGATACTTAAAATATTCTCTAAAAGTTGTCTCCACTCTTACCCTTTAAAAATAAAGAAATGATAAGTGACAGTTCTTTGAAATGATGGTGAGTTTTATACGTTGAACTGTCAGGAAGCGTGTGGCCCCTTTACACAGTGTTGCTGGATTCCTTTTCCAGAATCCTACCAGTATTAACATACATGTATATCCAGCTACTACCTATTGTGACTGAAAGAAGTTCCCTGCATGAAAGGGTAGAAAGAATGAGCTTTGACATGATACATGATACTGTACTGTCTGCAGGTCAGACATTGCTGTTTATTTTTCCATACGCTTCCATTATAAGAAATGACCCCGTCACATACCCCAAAGTTGACAGACAGTCATTAAAATGTGATTATTTCAATAAGATAGCAATCACCGCCTCGGTAGCCGAGTGCGGGAGGTCGTGGGTTCGATCCCCGGCCGCGTCATACCAAAGACGTAAAAAATGGTACTAGCAGCTTCCTCGCTTGGCGCTCAGCATTAAGGGGATAGTGCTAGGACTGGTCAGCCCGGTGTCAGTATAATGTGACTGGGTGGGGTATCATGCCACGTGTTTACGGCGTGATATTCCAGTGAGGCAGCACTATAAAGTCGGGCATTGTGCTCACTGCTACAAGTAGACACTGTCGTTTATATGACTGAAAAATTGTTGAAAAAGACGTTAAACCGGAACACACACACAATAAGATAGCATGTCAGACACACAAAAAAAGATAGTAATTTATCTTAGGATTTATGTTAGGCTCATCCATTCCAATATTTTTTACATTTTTTTCTTCGAACACACATTCCCTCTTTGTTGAACTGTATTTAGATACACAATGCCCGCAGATATGTACTATTCTAAAGAGATCATTAAAAAGGTATGCTTGCAACCAAACACTTGTAGAATATTCGATATTTCACAGAAATCATTATATTGCTTGATTTTGACAAACATTTTATGATTGTAAACATTACCTTTTTATATCCGACCAACTTAAGTCTCATTGACTTACGGGTTTTCGGCACTTTTTGTCTGCCAGCCCAAAGCCGCTATTTAACGACTATAACAGTACAGTATTAATCACCACGGAGAGCATACGTCTTTGCAGGATCACAGTCTGCAACTTCCTGATTTTAACCCTTATCATGCTGGACACCATTGATTCTGCCTTTGCGACCAGTGTAGATCATTATCAGCCTGCACATCCGTGCAGTCTGATCATGATCTGCACTGTTCGTCATCCAGTCAATATCCTTTTGGTAAGCACCCCTTTTAACACTTAATGGTACTGTCCAAATAGGAAAATGGACGAGTTCATTATAGAAGTTTAGCAGGGTAAGGGTTAATTACTGAGCTAAGTAGCAGAAGTAGTGTACGGTAGCAATGAAACATACTTACTTTTCCATTCATTTAAAACGGATATGGCATTTGGTCCTTTTTGCATGTTTCTTTACAGAAGACTGGTGTGCCGCTATATGACTATGATAAGGTTTATGTTGTATAATTACCAAATGCATCGAACAGAAATTATTAAAACAGTTGAGATTGAGTTGAAAGAATCTTCAAATATTGAGCAAAGAATGTTTCTTATCACAGAAGTTCTGCAAACCTGTGGAACGTAGTCCCTTCAAAGTTGCAATTTCATATGCAGCATGTGTAAGTTATGTTAGAATGAAATGCACCTGATTATGTGCCTTTATACTGCCACTGTCGTTAAAGTCTACACAACTACTCATTTCTAAAAGCAAATCCATGTTTACTCAGTAATCTATTGATTTGAATGCTCTTTTTCCTCAATGTCGTTTCGATATAAAACGAGGCATTTTTATCTATGTATGGAAATGCCATCGCAAAAACTAACAGTTGTTTGTAATACGATAAAGACGTTTATTATTAAATCTATATTTATAGTCCTTTCCATTGGTCTAGATGTAGTCACATGATCAATGATAAAAGGTCATATTGTCTCGAAGGCGGAGCCAAAAACACGTATTGACCTCCAGCTGTGACGTCATCACGGTTTGACGTCAAAACAATGCGACGTCGCACACAATTTACCGCGAAAAATGACCAAAGGCTGCATATATTTGTATTTAAAGTTTATACCTATGAGTAGGCTGGATTTAATAATAAAACAATTGTTGCCTTTTAAGTTCGGTCAATATGTGGATTTATCGACCTGATAAAAGCGATATCGACCGAGGGCGCTCACCAAAAGGCAATAATTGTATAATGTAGAACCTACATATTGTCCTAAACAAGAAGTCATTTTTAAAGTTTGCAATATCAACCGATGTGAAGGTTAAAACTTCACATTTTAAATAAAAAGACGGTGAAGTAATTCTATCAAGCTCTTTTCATTCCATTATCCGAAAATTATTTAGCATCACATATGCGTCATTTTCGAACATTTTCATGAAAATGTAAAAATTCGTGATATTTTTTTTAAATAAAATTGCACGTGGATCTGTCGCATTTTCTGTGTTTGATTACGACGTTAGTGTGATGCGTTTTCGAGGTCTTAGACGTTTTATATCAGACAGTTGGCCTTTTACTAGCTATCTTTTTATGCATTTTAGATTATTTGATGTTTGAACTAACGAATTTAAGAACTGACACTGCCAATGTAACAAATCGAAAAACTAGATATATTGAACTACTGTCTGACCGTACTTGGTTGTTCGAAGACATACCATCTTTCGTCGGTATTTTGCTTCTGCCAGAGACTAAAAGTAGCTTCAAGAACAAGATCAGACCGCATTAACCCCAGATGGTATTTTAATTGTTCAAAAATCACAGAAATCTCGTTGTACATACTAGTATTCGTCCTTGTAACAGTTTTATAATGTTCATGTTAATCTAGACAACAGCTTGTGATACAAAATACCGCCCTAGGAACGTGTGATATTTTTGTATGATATGTAGGTTTGTCGGCGGTGTGACGAGTAATTTCGCAGTTTTCTAATATGTGTTTTGCGAACCGTCGGATTGATAGCTAAGGTACACTGATCATATTCAGTTTGTTGTTATTTTACGACTTCTCAGCCATTGAGCCAAATCTTGGATATTTATTGGTTCAAGAAGCATTTTACGACAATATCGTTGATACTTGACGCAAACCTTGAAAATTTATTACATTTTATTGGCCGTTTGCTGTTATAAATTTAAATAGCCAGGACGTTTAAACTGGACATTAATTTACAGTCGAGAACTAGACTCGTTAAGGTAAGCGATCGAAATACTTTAATTTCTCTCAAATATTTTGCGAAAACATGCTTTCTTACACTATGGATATAGATGATCTGTTACGTTTATCATGTCATGTATGAACTTATGCAATTTGTAAATGTGTTTAAAACGCGGAGTTTATTGCTAATAAGTATTATGATGGCCATAAAATTAAAATGCATGTTTTTCCGTTGCATTGTAATGTAAAAGTTGTCATATGACATCGTATATCACTCCTTAAAAATAAAATAGAGATCATGAAAACGTCTTTATATTTATTTTAAAGTTTTGATTTGATAAAAAATATTCATTACATTACGTTTATATGGATAACATTTGGAAAACACGAAAACAACGCACACGTCATCCAGATAAGAACAAAATTTTTAATGAATGTTTGTTAAATACGCCTTTACATAAAATATGAAAGATAACACTAAAGCCTTTATCCCACATTTGACCAAGAGTTGTCTTTGAATATATAACCAGGAACGGTTCCAGAATACTAGTGTTTGTCCTCAACACGACCGGGAGCAATTTATTTAGGGAATCCGTGTCCGTGTTAAGCATATATTATTAACCATATAGCACGATATCAAA
The DNA here is from genome assembly GCF_021730395.1 of Mercenaria mercenaria. NCBI lineage: Eukaryota > Metazoa > Mollusca > Bivalvia > Venerida > Veneridae > Mercenaria > Mercenaria mercenaria. The sequence continues at coordinate 77,538,351 of NC_069371.1, forward strand.
ACATAAAAGATGTAATGTGTTTATACGTACCCGAGATGATGCATCGAGGTATCGTTGATTTGAAAACTGATCCTTACGGAGTCTATACCGTGATTTTTCGATAATTTTTTTGTGTTTACTTATACAGATAAAATATTTTTGATGTCACTCACATACACGTGTGAGTTCATGTCATGTTTACACTTAATATATTGTTATATGATCATTACTTTATTGACAATTATACGTAAACTTTTTTTAATGAGAATCAAATTATAACGTATTTAAAGTTGCAGTTATAGAAAAAAAATCTTTTCTATGTGTCTAAATGGGATTTGACTAAAATGCAAAAAATAAAGCATTTTGAAAAGTTGACATTACGTGCGTAACGCGTGTTAACATGCATTTTCCAACTTAATTTTCATACGTAAAAGCTTATGTAATCATTATCTAAAACTTTAAAACAGCTTTCCGTTTTAAAATTCATGATTAAAATAGATGTAACGTATATTAAATTGTCGTGAAGTACAAATACACTTTATTTTCTAAAGGTACTGAAACTTTTTATTAAAAGTAATTCTTGCCCATCAACTAACATTATTTACTTACATCTCCTACCCCTTACCTCGCAAATGTAGGTTCGAAACGACTAAAATTCATGATGAAACTATCCAGCTGGCTTATGGAAGGCCGCTGGTTCTATCCTGGTGCCCGTATACATACAGTTTAAACAATGAACTTATTTTCTAGTCTTATTGTTCCTTCTCAAGAGAATTTCACACTTGACTGGGGAGGAAAGGCCTAACTATAGTAAATGAACCAGCATGGGAGCCATCTGGTCTAGTCGCATAACGACGGACAGGTCTTTGAACACTAATTTTTCACATGGCATGGTCACAGAGGTCTAAATTAAAGCTGTTTTCTGTTTAAATTTCATTGTGTATATATTTTTGACATCTTCGTAGAACAAATTGGAGAAGAGGTTGTATTTAGTGAAGTGAAACTCAGTTTTAGTATGAGTAGTACTTCCAGGTTACAGCAATGTGATTTTGATGGACGCAAATATGACAAGAGAAATTTCTCTTAGAAGATACATTACCCCTATTTTTCTCTTCATTTTATATCAGTTTTATCATAACTCTTTAAAATGAGGTAAGGATTTGTTCTCTAGAATGGGTATAGCTATGTTTGCAGGATGTGCATTTCACTACCTGTATTATGCCTTTCTTCGATATTTTTCTCTGGCCAAAATGACAAAATTTTGCAATTTTACATGCAGTCAAACTCAATATACATTCAATACAAGTAAAAAAAAAACAATTGCAGCCATTTGTAAAGCAGACCGTGAAGAACAAAGTCTTTGGGAATTTATTTTGAAATTTCACCTGATTACTGAATTATACACAAAAATTCAAACGCCATCACTTTATCCAATTTGTTTCATCTGTTCACACATAATTTACAGGTATATAAGCAGGTGATATTATAGGCTGACTGTTCAATGAAAAACTATGTTATCTCCCTACATAAATCAATATAGGTAGTGTAGTGTTGCGATGAACCATCGATGTGTATTGGTTTATCTGGCTAGCTGTGGTCAGTTATGCATGTACAAACAACATTTTAAACTAAATTTACACGGGGTTGTCTTTTTGTGTCTAATGCAGTAATCAGGAACAATTTCGACAAAAAATGCCGTAAGATTTTGTAGTATTCATATTGTACTTCAAAAAGAACTTAATTTTGTCTTTGAAATATGTGTTATAATGGAGTTTTGACTGCGCGTAAGATTTCAATATTTTGGGGTAAACGTTCGGTCTAAACGAGACTCAAATATTTTACAAACGGCATATGTACTACAAATTATCATACGCTTATATGTTGATGGTAATTTGACAAACTATTAAGGCTTTAGTGCAATTTTCAAGAGAAAAATACTCGGCCTGAAAATAAACTGAGTTGTGACTGTGGTGATGCCTTAACTTTGTAGACTGACAGACATTAATTATTTCTAAATAATACGAATGATACACGGAACTTATCATTTTATAAAAAGAACTCGAAAACTGATTACGAGATAAGCGAAGAAACTTATTTTGTAGAATATAATTAGTAACTCTATCATAATGATAATTTATTTGAAACTGAAGTCGAAAATGAATTTGTATGTTAGGTACAATAATTGAATGATTAATGCAAGCGGAGCAAGCAAAAATTGTATCAAAATGATTGGCTGTACTAATGTCATAATGCCATAATTTCAGCGGCTAGCAGCGTAGATAAATTCCTATGTTAAGACATATTTCTTATGTTACCTACATCATATAGTGCATCCATAATAACAGGAGTTATATACATTAAGTTTATTTTTCGGCGAACGCCGTCTAAGAACGAATTCGTTACCTATGCCGCGTGGCTTCAGTTTGCAAATCAAACTACTTGATAACGCATTATAGATAATTTATCAAAATGGAAGATTTATGCAACACTCTGCCTGATTGGACGAGAGTGTCAATTTCTTTCACTCTGTTGATTGTGCTACGCTAAGTGAAATGTAGACAAAGCGTTTATCCTAAACGACGCTGTTCACAGTTTTAAAGCTAACTTTGACTCAGTATATTTAGCAAGAATATTGATATATCTCAAAATGATAAGTAAGTTTAATAAATATGACAAAAACCTGTTCAAATACCAACATATATCATATAAATGAAAGAGCTGAATACGGTCTGCGTATCACATGAATAAGGGTGTGATAAGAGTCTTTTATGTAGAGAAGTGCCTTTTAAAAGATTTTCCTTGTTACAATTGTCGTCTGTATATGAAAAGGTTTCTTGCTTTTGTGACTTATTCAGATTGCATATTAAAATGAGTACTTGTTTGCTTTGATATATTTGTTATAAATTATTTAACTGATTTATTATATATGAATATTTTTCTTAAGTATGGTATGCAAATATTGAACTCAGTTGAAATTTGTTTTATTATGTATATGCTATATAATGACTGAATCTCATTACACTGAAATGAAGGTACGCTGCATACAGTTTATCTATGTGATAATGACTACGGTCAAACTTTGCTTATAAAACAGAAATATTGAAATAATTACGATTGTATGTTTTGCTTGACCTTCACCTTTTTATAGGTGTGACGTCATTGTCCAAAGATTCATGAATAGCGAATATGCATTTGTTAAAGCGGGATCAGTTGGCCTATTTTAGAAATAAATAAAAATAATAAATAAAAAAATCCTTCAATTAATTTTTCTCATGTATTCTAATCAAACTTGATTTGTAGTATCTTTATTAGGCCCGCAGCCAACTTTGTTCAGCTGGGACATTTGACCCCTTTTAGGGGCTGCTAGAGCTAAAACTAGAAATGCCTTTATACAGCTTCTCATGAACAGCTTGGTGGATCTTTGTCATACTTGGTCTGGAGCATCATTATGGGTGGACGGATAGCGCAGTGGTTTGCACACTGGCCTTCCAATCATGAGGTCGGGGTTCGATCCCCGGCAGCTACTCGGGAATTTTCAGAAACGCTTTTCAGTGTTTCCCACCCAGCTAGAGGTGTACTGGTCAGGAACCCAGGCAATCCTTGCAAACACTGGGCACGTTAAAGAACCAGGCTGTCTATTCGCAACGAGCTAGGCTAAGTTAGCCGGACAAGCCTGTATCTGATTTCTGATCTCTCTGTGGGGGCTTTGTCTCACTCTGTCCCTCTGGTCAGATCGCTCTGTGTCTGTACTAGTAGAGGATGATTTCGCGCCCTGTGTGGCTGCAGTTGCTGTAAAGCGCCTTTGAACGTGTTTATCATGAAAAGGGCGCTATATAAATCTGGTATAATAATTATAAGGTCCTCTTCCAAATTTATTTATAGAATTTGAGCCTTGACCATATAGCTAAGTAGTAGCCTTCTTATTAACATAAATGTATGATTTATCAACTTCGATGTGTAACAAATCGTAGTTCTGCTTTGTTAAATTAGGAAGGACCAATTTAGCTAAAAATATAAACACGTTTAATGACCTCTTCTCATGAACCGCTTCATGAATCTTCATCAAACTACTGCTGTAATTATTCGTCTAAGGATAAATGAAACAAAATTGCAATCCTACGAAACCTTTGCGAAAAATTAAAAGAGAACCATTTAAATGGTTAAAGTGCGGTGTTTAGTTTTGCAATTTGAAAAATGTTAGATGAAAGATGAATGATAGATGAAAAATTCATAAACTTTTTTCCTTATTACAATTCGCCGACCATCATTTTTAAAGATATTTCTTGTTATATATAAGGTTTGAGAGGTATTTAAGCAGTGTTATCATAATGAAACATTGATGCAATTTATTCTTAGAATATATCCTGAACAGCGTTTATTCGTTGAATAAAATCATTGTTAAGAGTTCAGGAATTATAGTTATAATAATACGCATCTGAGAAACAAACAATGCTTTTATTCAAGAGCGATATATTAGTTTTAAAAGAAGACAAAAAATAAACTTGCGCGAAAATGAAATGTTACTAAGAAGCGAAAAGCTATAACAATACAATCAACATGTCGAGCAAACGTTTCGAGCAGGATCTCAACCTGTAATTTCCTGATTTTAAGTGTTTAGCTAAGTAGTTAAAGTAATGCACAGTAGCAGTGAAACATAACCACTTTTCCATTCATTTAAATAGAATTAAGTTCCTTAATTTCGTTTAGACAATCGAACATCTGCACTGTATGCGGCGCCTTCTTGACCGTCACGTGACATTTCTAGTGTGATACGAACTCTCAGACGCTGTAGATCAAACACAGATTGATGGGATTTTAAGCTATATTTTGTGAGTTTTAGATTATTTGATGGGAACTAACGAATAGTCTCACAACTGGACCTACTCGGCTACTGACTGGCCGCACCACTTTGCCTTCGCGGCATCTTTAGCGGATCCGACCGTTCACTGTCATGCATTGAAATTACAATAATATTACTGTATGCACGTTTTATAATGTTCACTTTAGTCTAGACAACACTTTATGTTACATATACCGCTCTAGGGACGTATGATATATTTGTTAAATATGAAGGCTTGTCGGTAGTATGACCTGTAACTTCGCTATTTTCTAACATGTGTTTTGCGAACGGCATGATGAGTCCGTCGGATTAATAGTTAAGGTACACGGGTCATTTTCGATTTGTTAGTATTTTGCAGCTTCTTAGCCAATGAGCCAAATCTCGGATATTTATTGGTTCAAACATTTTACGACAATATCGTTGATACGTGACACAAATCTTGAATATTTATCTTACATAAAAAATATTTAGGTGTGTGCAGTTATAAATTAAGATAACCAGGACGTATAACAATAACTGGATATTAATTTACCGTCGAAAATTATACTCATTAAGGTAAGCGATCGAAATATTTATTTTCTGTAAAATATTTTACGAAACTGTGACACATATTTTTACACTGTGTAACTGAAAATACAAAATTGGTTAAACAAATTAAATTATAAATATAGGTTAGACGGTCTGTTTTGGTTTGTTTATTATGTCATTATTTTCGTTCACGTGTGAACTAATGCAGTTCCTATACATTTACTACTGGTGGTTTATTGCTAATAAGTACATTTAAGAAAGACGAAACAACATGTTTTTCATTTTTTAGTGTTTGAAATTATTTTTGTCCAATGGTATTGCAGTACTTTTCAAATTTTCAGGATTTTTTTTAAGTAAATCAGCATTAACTTGCAGTCATTTATTAATCAGGTTAGTGATGTGTAACGAAGGGACAAGAGGTGTGTTATTGATTTTATTTGCTCTGACGTCATCCAAAAACAAAAAATAATTTCAAACACTAAATGAAAATGTATGTCATACCGCAAAAATAAAACAGTGAGATGAACAGCAGTAACTTTATCAAGATATTAAAACAACAACAACAACGACAAAAAAAAAACAACTACAAATTTTTCATATTCAGTATGATTGATATTTGGAAAACCACGAAAACAACGCGCACGTCATCCAGATAAACAAATCAACAGGTTCTAAATAATTATGCCTTTACATAAATAATTAAAAAAGGAAAAAATTTGAACTGTCTTTAAAAATTACCCGGGAACTACCAGAAAGCTAGCATTTATCCTTAGCACGGCATAATACGAATATCATTTTATATTCTATTTGGGTTGCCAAAGTCCATGATAAGCATGTGTTTTTAACTGAAAAGGATAAATGCATGTCCGTTAAAATATAATGTGTTTATTCATACGCGAGTTGATGCATGTCCTTTTATAACGCTGTTCTCTAGTACATGTATACGTCGGGGGAGGACATTTCTCTAGGACCGCTTATAGAAGTTCAGACTGCGATTCTTGATAAGTTTGTTCAAGCAACAAGTAGCACCTCGTTGATATTGCCATTTTACACATAGCATAGTACGTCACAGCATATAATATACACAAAAGATACGCTTAACATTTCGAAGAAAACCACAAATCCGTCTAACATATGTAATTCGGTCCATCTCCGAAGGTATATGTAAAGGAAACTTTATATCATTGTATTGTATTTCTCATAAACAAATGACATTATAAGTTTGGAATAAAGCTTTACAAAGGTAAGCGAGGAGAGACATCGAGAAACAAAGACAGGAAGAGCTTTGAAAACAAAGGGGTCCGGCGCATGGCTTGATTGTGTTTAAATGCGAGCGGATTCAGTTAAATGAATTATTTTGTTGGCCCAGAACTAAAAGGTCGTAGTTTTTTTACAGATATTTTAATTATGGGAAAGTCTTTAATCGAACATAAGCCCTTGCGGTATAGTTGCCAATCATGTACTTATCATTCTTTGAATAATAGGATATTTTACCGATTTTTTAAAAAAATAAAATGATAAGGCTTTAAATTCATCATTGAAATTTAAGTGAAAAAATCCCCTATGTCCTCCTTAGTCCAATGCATAACCTCTGTGCTAAAGCACTATTCCTGTGGCAAAAGTTCAAATTCTACTGGGACTACTATATTTTCACTTTTGACGTCTTACGTTATTTTCATTTATTTGTTGCATGGACCAGGGGTTTCGAATCTTGAATTGTTGATTTAATAACTGATGTTTTCTTTACCGTGATTTTTCGGTTGTGTTTTGTTGTTGTTGTTTTGTTGTTTTTTATTGCACTAACTATGCTGTTATTTAATAATTACTTTATTGATAACAAAACGTACACTTTTAATGAAAATCAATGATAAGTTATTCAAAATTGCCATTAAATGACTACGGAAAATTCTTTTTAATCTTGTCTAAATGACATTTAAGTAAAATCCAAAAAACATAGAACATTCTGAAAGGTTGACATTACGTGTATAACATATGTTTACAGGCATTTCACAACTTTTATTATCATACACCACAGCTTATATAATTATCTAATACCTAAAAAATAGCTTTCCCTTTAATATTCATGTAACATAATTATAATCAAATCGTCAACAAATACAATTACACTTTATTCTAGGTATTGAAACTTTTGATTAAAAGTAATTCTTGCCTATCAACTATCATTATGTACTTGTTCCAGGGCGGGTGCCCCACTATGTTCCTTTATTTGTTTGTTTTGTCCTTGTGTGTGTGTGCTTTGTGTGAGTGTGTGTGTTGATCGTGTGCGCAGCGTGCTGGGTTTGCGTTTGGGGAGGCTGCGTTTTAAGAACGTGGCTTTCCATGTTGGATATTCATTCTTGGGTTTTTGCACCTCTCACCCCTTTCCCCGCAAAAGTAGGTTCGAAACCTTGCTTGCGGAGTAAAATTCCTCATCTGAGGAAACCATCAAGCTGGCTTACGGAAGGCCGGAGTCTTACCCTGGTGCATGTCTGCTCAGAAGTGGCACCTGGGGTCCTCCTCCACCATCAAAAGCTGGGAAAGTCGGCATGTGTGAATCTAAATTGTGACGGTGTGACACTAAACCAAACAAAAAACCATTACGTATCAAATGAATGACAAAAAGGATATTTGTATACAACTAAAAATATGGGTAACAACAAAAACAGCACTGTTAAGACTAGCACATTTCGTATTTTCTTTACGTTTTGTAGAGCCAGGAAATAAGGACTTACTTGTGTTTAGGCAAGTGTATAAGTACTCCAGTTATAGACATTCTATTATTTAGAAAATAAATAAGAAAATGGGCTGATTTTGATAAATTCCGATGTGGCAGAAACAACCACTGTCTCTAATTTCTATGAAACAAACTTGGATTCAGTGTTGTTATATTTTCTGGTCTTTGGGAATCATGGAGTCCATTCAGTACATTTTGTATCTATTTGATAGAATTCAACTTAATCTCATACCATTACCTCTCATAAATTGAGCATGCTGTTATTTTGCTTGTTTGCATTGTATAGTTCCAAACGATTCTTTTTATAATTTTGTTTGGATATATTTCTATAATCATGGTCATTACAAAGTTCATTGATAAATTTTTAAATACCTAAAATAACAAACTAAGCCTTGTCTAGAGAAAATAACGTGCCGCGGAATAGTGCCGCGTCAGACTATATCTTCTTTGATCTTTACACATTTTCTTTCACAAATTACCTATCTTTCAATAAGGGTAAGAATGATAGTTATACCAGTCAGAGTGAACTGTTCAGACGCAAACGATTTGAAGACATGTGAAAAACACAAATACGAAATAGGATTGTCTTTGAAAATCTCAAGCCTATTTAATGTTTTATTCATTATGGAGATTAGCACTTTATATCAAATGTCATGAATTAAACGAAAATAAAAACGACATGCAGCGACAATCTGAAATAAAACAGGACACTACCAATTGCAAAATATCTATAACATTTTTTTTTATCATTTTCAGAATATCGGAGATGGAACAATATTTCAAAGTCGTTGTAACGCTGGTTTTGTTGGCCATTGGTTGCCAAGCACAACACAATTTAACTACGGGACAGCTTCATTCTCGAGTGCGGGAGTTAGAAGAAAACTTGGCGTCTCTGGCGAAGCTTGTAGACATGCAAAAATCACAAGCTGGTATGACAATATATAATTTAACAACAAACTTTGAATTGTATCAAATATTTTAGGGATATGTAGTGTGTACACTTTTGTAGCTTGACAAAACGCACAATTTGTCGTGTGTCTGTATCAGCCATCAGCGTATGGTAATATATGAGCCGCATCATGAGAAAACCAACACAGTGCGTTTGCGGCCAGCATGGCTCCAGTCACGATCCATGCTGTTCGCTAACGGTTTCTCTAATTACAAAAGGCTTTGAATGCGAACAGCATGGATCAGCACTGACCAGACTGCGCGGGATGGTCTGGATCCATGCTTGTCACAAATGCACTATGTTGGTTTTCTCATGGTGCGGCTCAGATTATGAATGTCATTGAGAGGACTGGAACAAAGGGAAATGACAGTCGCGCTAACCTTCTTGACAAGAGCTGTTGCAGAGCATTTTGCGGGGTTAGTTTTGTACCCGGTAGAATCTGATGCATAGGCGTTGTCTTGTAAAAACATATATATATATAGTACACCCCAGGCTCCCATAACAAGTAAGTTCTTAAAGTCTATTATGTTTCAGTACCTGCAAATAATGTAGTTTCTGGTTTCGAGAAGAAAGGTTCAGTGCGCATCGGTAATGGTTTCACATTAGGGACTTCTAACACAGGTGAGAAGAAAAAAATAGCTTATCAGAATATACTTTTACACGATATGTTCAGACGTCCTTCTGTAAGATGTTGATGTATCTTGAAAGTGATCTACCCGCCCGCTAAGCTCATTAGGGAGAACCCACATCTACGAATTGCGGGGTCATTTGTCCGATCCACGTATGAGGCATAATGTGTTCTCCGTGACGATTTGATAGAGGACGTTGTGTCTGAAATATATCGTCTTCCACTTACGATTGATGTGGGGAAGTTGGCTGTTACTTGCTAAGATCAAGGAGCACTGGTCAAGTTAACTGCCCGCCGTTACATAACTAAAATGAAAGTGATCTTTTTTCTGAAAAGTACATTTTCAGTTCTGTGGAAGTACTTCATATTAGAACTACTGTTAACCCTTATCATGATGGACACGATCGATTCTGCCTTTGCGACCAGTGTAGATCATGGTCAGCCTGCACATCCGTACAGTCTGATCAAGATCTGCACTGTTCGCCATTCAGTCAGTATATTTTTGGTAAGCACCCCTTTTAACAGTTAATGGTACAGTCCAAATTGTAAGAGAGACAAGTTCATTATAGAAATTCAGCAGAGTTAAAATGAAGGAGTGTAGGACATTTCTTTCTGTTTTTATGTTGTGTTTAAGGCTAATTACACACAAAAAATTAAATGTAGGTACTACTACTACTACTACTACTACTACTAATAATAATAAAATAATATAATCTTTATCGTTTATAACCATTTCAAATATTATTATCAGGTGAAGTTGGCTTCCACGTATCGTTAACCGACGATGTGCCTCTCGACTGGGGAATGAAGCTACCTTTTGACACAATTGTAGAGAATATTGGTGAGGCGTATAACAAAGCTGCAGCAGAATTTACATGTCCAATATCTGGAACATATCTCTTTTCACTTAACATAGCCTGTAAGAAGGATAGCTATGTTGAAATCTCTGTTGAAATAAGTAACGGAAGTTACTCGCCTAGATACATTCTAAACACCGTTTGCGATCACCGGAAGCGAGCCCTACTCGGCGGAGGAAGTCTATATTGCGGCAACACTCAAAATGGTGGCACAGCGATAGTGTCTTTAGCCCAAGGTGAAAAGGTCACGGTTAAAAGGTTGTGGCCGCGAAATGGCAGTGGCACCGTCATTCTCGGGGGTGGATTTTCGACGTTTTCAGGATATCTCCTTAGAACTCCATAAAAATTTAAAACTCGAAAAACAGTTGATGTAGTTAAACTCTAAATGGATGTACCACATCATGTGAATATACAATTCGGTTAACTTCGTAGCATCGTTTCTAGAAGTTCAATAAATGCACTGGTTTTAGGACATCTATCAGCACTGACTAAGAGAATAATCTTTGTGATAATCCTTGAATGTCTCATTGCAAGTTTCGAATTTTATTGAATTGTGTCAGAGTCTATTCCCTCAAAGGTACATGTTTGTTCTATATTTGTACAGCTTGGCAAAAAAATCTGTAAGAAGATAGAATGCAACCAAGTAAAATAATAGCAGACTCGGTTTGATTGAGCCTGTTCATGAGAGGTAGTGGAAAGTGCAACACCCCTCATGCCCCCTAGCACCGGCTTAAGCGAAACTCTACAACCCATGAATATTGAGTGGACTCCATGATCCTAATGGACCAGAAAATATAACAACACTGAAGTTGCAAGTTCATATTAAGTTGATGTAACAAAAATTACACGTGGATGATAAAACAAGAGCTATCGTTTATGTACTATGGCTAGTCTTACAATTTATTGATTAAGGGTTCTCTAGTCAATCTTTAAACAATTGTGTGTTCTTTGACGCACACAAGAGCCATAGACCGACACTAGGTATTATTATGTATTGTTGATGCTCTGCTGTTTATATTTAATAAATTTACAGAAAGACTTTTCTAATACCATATATTCTCCATCATACTTTTTGCTTTTATGTAATATTTGAGATCCAAATAAGGCCGCCAGGACAATAATATTGCTTACCTCGATTTATTGATACCACGTGACACGAAACTCTGCACCGTTTCCAGTTTCGTGTTATCTTTGTCATGCTAGTAGCCAAAGCTGGCAGGTATATTTGATAAGCTCTAGTATTTTATAAGATCGAGCTGCGGCGGCCTAATGGATAAGGCACCTACCCTGCAATCGAGAGGTCGAAGGTTCGAGCCCTGTCAGAGGCGGGTCTTGTTACTGAAGAGAGACCGAGCTAGTTACATAATGGTTAACGACTGCCTACCTGCCTGGTGCCCAGCGTTAACAAATAGGAATTGGGAAGTAATTGCTGTTCAGTGTATGTGTGTGTCTCATAAGCCAACTTGGCTGGCCCTTTCAGAAGGAAGGGGTAACTCTATAATAAACAAACACTTTACTTTACTTTTATTTTGTTCATGGAATAATAAATAAACTTTAGGATTTGCTCATGCTTCACAAAACAAGAAAACTGACGATTTTTCATCCTTGATGGGTTTAAGTGGATTTTGAACAGTTGAGAGAAATTATTTAACTCTAAATCAACTTAATTCTCCGATTTGACTTAATTACAGGAGCTTTTGTTTATGTCCTTACACCCTTGTATTTATTCGTGTTGTTGTTGTTTGGCTCCTCTATACCGATAAGTAGCTTTTGGATTTGATACGGCGAGAGATACTTACTTATACCGATAATGTATTGTCGTAAACCCCATTTCTGGGGTTAAATGTTCAACGAGGACCTAAAGTTTTTTTTTTTTTTTTTTTTTTGTAATATATTTTTTTTTCCAATAAATACAGCACATCTACAACAAATACATCAGTGACAGTTTATTTCTTTCCAATATTGAAAAAGAAGTACATTCTTAAAGTGGCATTATGCGCATCTTACTGCACAAAGTGTGTTTCTGGTGAATGTTTTAAAAAATCAATTTTCGGTTGCTGTGCATTTAAATGTGTTAAATTAACGACAATGCCGCATAAGTATTTGAAGTTGATGCTTTAGAAATAAAGAAATCGGACTAGTAGATAATAGTTCTTTTCTTCAATCTTCTACACAGTGATCTGCCTTACCTATAGGTAGAGATTTCTGAAGTCGAAGGGAAGCAACTCCTGCGTGCAATTTGACTTTTCGTAAAAAGACTGCCCCACTCAAAATAAGAAAAGTCATATTTGGAAACTTATTATTTCGTACTGGTAACAGGAAGAGTCTGGTATATTGGGTCAAAAGCTATAATTTTCTCCATCCGTTTTACACACACATCTATTTCAGCTGGATGTTTACTTGAAAAATGCGTATAATTCCACTTTAATTAATCTTCAATATTCATTTTATTCTTAGTATAAATGTCTATATTATTGGAAAAATGTGACAAAAAGGAGAAGGAGAGTTAAAAAAAAGTAGAAGAAAAAGAATGAAAAAAAAAATTGGTTCTTCGCAATGGTCTTATTGCTTGAATTTTGAGGTTAGATATTCAGGATGAACGACACCACTGGCTTAATTATTTTAAGGAAAAGCCAGGATTCCTTATAAAACCACTTTCTGGGTTATTTTAAAGTTATTATAATGCCAAGTGCTGTAATAATAAGTTTAATTATTATCACACCATTTAGATTATAAATAGGAAAAGTCAACACATAAGTAAAATTAAATGAAGACACAAGAGTAAGCCCAGTTTTATAAATCTATTAAATTTTAAGTCCACTCTTAACCACACATTCACAACTACAAAGATCTAAATTAGTCTATAAATAAACTTCTACAATTAATATATACATCAATTCTGAATTTCTATCAAAAATATATGTCAATATTCATCAGAAAATTCCACAACTATTCCAAGTAAAATGCACATAAATTTCAGTAATTTCCTTAAGCAAATAAATTAAACTCCAAATTTCTAATTTATTCTCCAATAAAAATTAAAGTCCAAAGTTCATAAAATTGGCTCTAAATTTCCAATAATTTCCAACCTGAGAAGAATTGATTAATCTAGAAGTGTAAACTAGAAGAGCCAAGAAATAACTGATAAGCCCATATTTATAGAGAAGCACAAAAAAATGCTGCAATCTGACTGGTCAATGACATTTTCCCAAATATACAAAACTTTTCTCAACAAATGCAAGAAATCAAATAAATGTCATCAAAAACCCAATTACACAAACATAAACTAGAGGGAAAACTACACCTCATCAGTATATTTCAAATTACAAATAATATTTAAAAGTACTTAAATTAAGTGTCAAAGGAAATGACACAGAGATGACACAATTTCTCCCCAAAAATCCAATATGGCTGCCAAAATTAGATGTTCACATCTAAGGGCCATATTTAAAGGCTTAAAAGAGAACAAGGCTTCTAAAAAATCTACAAAATTCAATATCACTAAAAATTTCAGTCCTGAAAAATATCTTTAAATATTTTTAATAAATCATTTTCATTGGCCAGCTCTAGCCACATATGAATTTGACTAGCAAAAATGTAAACAGTAGTACATTTTTCAAGATTACTCTAAAACTACAAAATGTCATGTCCTCAAACTTGACAAAATTGTTAAGATGTATATTTACAACATATAGAAAGTAGAAATATCATGGCAAAATATAAAATATGTATTTAGGAGCATGCTTTTTGATTTTACAGCAACTATGTTCCGAGTCGGGGAAAATAAGCAATATGTTTTTACCTATAACTTTATCAGTACCAGCCCGATCAACTTGAAACTTACAGTACAGTTGCGTAACAAGATGCTCTCTAAGCTACTGTCCTTTAAACAATGCAAAACAGTGAATTCATAAAAATATTCACAAAAAGCAAAATATTACTTTGCCAAAACCCAGGTTTACTACAGTATATTTATAGGTTATTAGCTCTGTCTCGGGAAATATGCACGAGTTCTGCTGCGGAAATACCGCGCGACCTTAGGAGCGGAATATTCTTCCGCTAAAGAACGAGTGCATATTTCCCGATGCAAAGATAATAACCTTTTTATTACATACTTACTACACGTACACTGACGAGATATGAAAACGCAACAGACATATGCTTGAATATATTTTGTACTACAAAAAGAATCACCTTGAAATGTTCAACACATACACATCACGATGCTCTTATACCCATTGTGTTAATTTTGCGGTCTGTTGTGCTGATTAAATTTGAACATAATGGGTATAGAGTATCGAGATGTGTATGTATTGAACATTTCAAGGTGATGTTTTTTGTAGTACAAAATATATTCAAGCATATGTTTGTTGCGTTTTCATATCTCGTCAGTTATCATACAGGGCTGGTGTGCCTTAAGGCGATATTGGCATACTAGGACAGGCTTTAGCTTTCAACCACCTAGCGAAGTTATGTTAATTTACCATGCATTCTTTTGTAAAATAAATGTTAGTTTGTATATACTTGACATTGTGTCAGTGGAAGTATAAAAATTGGATGTTTTGTACAGCCGGAAGTGTGCCTGATATGGCCGGAAGTGTGCCAGATATCGATATCAGGCACACCAGCACACATGAAAACTAATATCGGCCTCACCCTGCTCATATACGTTTACATTCATTGCAACTTTGTTACTATATTTAGTAACATATGCAATAAGTACTTGTATGCTATTGGATCTGATACGGCGTCGAGAGACAAATTAAAGCTGTATGTTTTTTTTTGTATTTGATAGGCGTTATATATTGATGTTCCTGTAAAACAAATTAAAGCATAGCGAAAGTTCCTTCTAGGGCACATCTATATAAGTATATAATGATCTTGTAAAATTTTGGTTGCAATCATATATATGCATTCCGCAACGCCACTTTTCCATCCTTGGGGTTAGTAATATGTTATCCGCGGAGCGCGTACAGCTAGGAAGTCGCCTCAAAGGAAAGAATCATTTTAACGTCAGAGGTTATTTCTAAGGTCACGGAGTTTGATTTGCCAGCTTGTAATAACAGCTTTCGAGGTCAGTTGCTCAGTCAAGTGTGACTTTAAGTTACCAATTCCAGAAGGAACAATAATTACCCATTGAATTTGGTACAGCGACATATTTTCAAGGCCATACCCTGCGACTTGAAACTGATGTTCAATAATTTGTTGACCAATATTCTCCGGTACACAATACGTACATTAGCAGCCTATATTTGATAAGTTCGGCCAATTTTTATGCGCCTTCTGGAAAGAAAGAACATTCACCAACTCGAAAGAAGGAAAAATATGCGGTTAGCTATTCTATCGCACGGTTGTATGATGTTGACATAGCCTTACAAGTAACAAAATTGTCCGAAGTACTATTTAAGTGGCTCACTCTTATTATATTTTAATTTTGAAGTCATTCAACATTTAAAAAAAGTGTACTCATATGTATGTAAAATTGCGATGTTCTTAATTTAGACACTAACAGCACTTTTCAAACTTTATAAAGAAATTGAAATATGTACGCGTTTCCGTACAGACACCTTAGCTCCCCAAATATATTTAGAATAAACTTGAAACATACCTAAATTTTTCAAACTATATAAAGAAATTGAAATATGTACGCGTTTCCGTACAGACACCTTAGCTCCCCAAATATATTTAGAATAAACTTGAAACATACCTAAATTTTTCAAACTATATAAAGAAATTGAAATATGTACGCGTTTCCGTACAGACACCTTAGCTCCCCAAATATATTTAGAATAAACTTGAAACATACCTAAATTTTTCAAACTATATAAAGAAATTGAAATATGTACGCGTTTCCGTACAGTCACCTTAGCTCCCCAAATATATTTAGAATAAACTTGAAACATACCTAAATTTTTCAAACTATATAAAGAAATTGAAATATGTACGCGTTTCCGTACAGACACCTTAGCTCCCCAAATATATTTAGAATAAACTTGAAACATACCTAAATTTTTCAAACTATATAAAGAAATTGAAACATGTACGCGTTTCCGTACAGACACCTTAGCTCCCCAAATATATTTAGAATATACTTGAAACATACCTAAATTTTTCAAACTATATAAAGAAATTGAAATATGTACGCGTTTCCGTACAGACACCTTAGCTCCCAAAATATTTAGAATAACTTGAAACATACCTAAATTTTTCAAACTATATAAAGAAATTGAAATATGTACGCGTTTCAGTACAGACACTTTAGCCCCCAAATATATTTAGAATAAACTTGAAACATACCTAAATTCTTCAAACTATATAAAGAAATTGAAATATGTACGCGTTTCCGTACAGACACCTTAGCTCCCCAAATATATTTAGAATAAACTTGAAACATACCTAAATTTTTCAAACTATATAAAGAAATTGAAATATGTACGCGTTTCCGTACAGTCACCTTAGCTCCCCAAATATATTTAGAATAAACTTGAAACATACCTAAATTTTTCAAACTATATAAAGAAATTGAAATATGTACGCGTTTCCGTACAGACACCTTAGCTCCTCAAATATATTTAGAATAAACTTGAAACATACCTAAATTTTTCAAACTATATAAAGAAATTGAAACATGTACGCGTTTCCGTACAGACACCTTAGCTCCCCAAATATATTTAGAATATACTTGAAACATACCTAAATTTTTCAAACTATATAAAGAAATTGAAATATGTACGCGTTTCCGTACAGACACCTTAGCTCCCCAAATATATTTAGAATAAACTTGAAACATACCTAAATTTTTCAAACTATATAAAGAAATTGAAATATGTACGCGTTTCAGTACAGACACTTTAGCCCCCAAATATATTTAGAATAAACTTGAAACATACCTAAATTCTTCAAACTATATAAAGAAATTGAAATATGTACGCGTTTCCGTACAGACACCTTAGCTCCCCAAATATATTTAGAATAAACTTGAAACATACCTAAATTTTTCAAACTATATAAAGAAATTGAAATATGTACGCGTTTCCGTACAGACACCTTAGCTCCCCAAATATATTTAGAATAAACTTGAAACATACCTAAATTTTTCAAACTATATAAAGAAATTGAAATATGTACGCGTTTCCGTACAGACACCTTAGCTCCCCAAATATATTTAGAATAAACTTGAAACATACATATTTTTTTCAGTTTGATTACGATTTTAAAAGACAAATTAGGTGAAATGGCTACTTTTGATGTATCCCGATGAGTTCAATTTCGGATGTTAATTCAGACTGATAGGATCTCCTTGGTAGAACCACCCGCCTTCCGCAAACTAGGTAACTTCCTAATGTGAAAGAAATCTACATGATAAGTTGGGTTTCGAGCCAACAAGTAATTCTTACAACAATGTTACGAAGGGAAGTATATGATAGAACATTCATTTCTAAAAAGCATAAAAGATTTAGTGACGTATTAGATAGCATTAGATAGACTGTCAACGAAGCACTGGAAAGAAACTAGGGCCCCGTTCATCAAGTCTATCTGGACACATTAAAATGTCGCTGGGTATCGACATTATTCCTGTAAGATGATAAGAGATAACTCCAAACTTCAAATGATTTGCTCTGCCTCCGTTACCAATGTGAAAGATAAAATTGGAAAGGATAACCGTAAGCTATCGGCTTTCTATCAAATTCCCTTATCACTATTATTGTAAATTATTCATTAAAGACTGAAATATAAATAATGTTTAAAAGAACGTTAGAATGCATACAATTCCTCTAGAGTGGCTAACAATGATGCAATCTGGCATACAATACACATTTCAAATGTTTATGTTATGTATAGGTATATAAATGGGAGAGCGGTGCCTTTGAGACAGACATATAATTTTATTCGAGGGCTATTATCTCCTTCCAGGGACATTTTCACTCAAAGGCATCGCTCTCCTATATATTTACACTGGCACCAGACCAGAAAGAAAATGCCTCTGTACATGTTATACCCTACCCCTAGGTATCATATAAGAACCATGGTCGTGAACGGGAAAATATACTAACCCATTTCAATCGCGTATTTCATACCTAAAAGACGCAATTCAGTAAATGTGTACTATCGATATTAAACAAGCGATAATTTATCTTCATTCGTGCACCTGTCACATTGTCTCAATATTCCATATTGCAGAGATGCTCCACATATTTTATGCTTTAGTCAACGTTACAGAAAAAACTTGCGTGAACTCCCCTAATGAACATCCGGTCTAGAGGTCACGGCAGTGTGCACATGTTAAGCGAAATGCAATCTGACTAAAGTACATCTCCTATTACGCTACGCATAGGATCTGACAACGAGCTATTGATGGCCTCGTTCTGACAACCCTTCCGCTAGCCAATCAAAAGCTACCTTACAGCATTCTGTAAGCTTTATAAAGCCTTGAGTTTCGATATCAACAAGTTTTATGTCGAAAGATTTCAGATAGCCGGTTAGCTCAGTCGGTAGGGCACTTGCGCTGTAAACGAGAGAATCCAGGTTCGAGCCCTGGATTAATTAAAACTTTTTCTTACTCTTTGACATTCGAACAAGTTGTCTGATTGGTTCAAACAAAAATAGATTTGCGAAAATAAAAATAGCAATATTGGAAATCCAAAATATACAGAAGACGAATGTGAATGTGTCGTTTTCAGATCTTCGTTTAGAAGATCAAGTACTTCAGTCAGATTGAGCGAAATGTAAACAAACAAAAACAGAATGCAATATATTCACAGTTTTACGATAAGACTCGAAATGATGAATGGAATTCATCTTGTATATGATTTTGAATTTGAAATCATACATTGGTATACATCTATTCTGTTTATTTAATTCATTTTGCACATTTATGCTGCATATAAATATTTAAGCGTACACGTGTAGTAAAATGACGACGGACATACATTTTCACATCAGCCAATCAGAGTGTGCCTGTAATCTAGACCGGAACTTCACCAGGGAAGTTCAAGCAAGTTTTTTGTGTACCGTTGAAAAAACTATAAACTACACGTTGTTTTTCTAAGATAAGTAGTACTGAAGAAATGTGACAGGTACACAACGGAAGATAAATTACCACTTGTTTAATATCAATAGTACACATTTACTGAACTGCGCGTTTTAGGTATGAAATACGCGATTGAAATGGGTTAGTATATTTTCCCGTTCACCACCATGTTTCATATATGATACCTAGGGGTAGGGTATAACATGTACATAGGCATTTTCTGGTCTGGTGCCAGTGTGTATTTACCCATTTATTACATGTTTAACTATAAATTAATAAGAAAAGTTAAGTGTGCCATTCTATATATCTATTGGCATTATAATTTTCAGCCTTCCAGGTTTCTTTTTATTTCTTTTATATACTGTATAAAATAAAATGCATTTGCAGCTGAACTTTGTTGCTTGTAGTATAATTAGGGATTGAAAATAAGTTATTTCACAATACGATAACACGAGAATTTGTGCACAAAATTGTTACTACTCAGTAGGTACTTATGTAATAATTACATCTAAAGCATGAGTCTTATAACAGAGTTAAGTAGCTGTAAAATGTCTCCCCATTTTTAGAATCACCGTTGTTATATTTTCTGATCTTTTTGATTCAAAAATTTATATAACAGAATTCCCAGTGGTGGTTTTGCCACTGACCGTTCCAAGACGGTGCCTCGCTGTGTTCCTTTATTTGCTCGTTTTGTCCTCGTGTGTTTACTTTGCATGTGAGTGTGTGTGTTTGGCAGTGTGCACTTCTTCATGCTGAGTTTCGTTTTGAAGAGGCTGCATTTTTTGGAACGTGGCATTCCCTGTTTGAAATTTATCCTTGTCTTTTTTCCGCTCAAGCGTAAGGGGGCGTGCGGGGTGTCTCACATTTCATTATCTTATACTATTTTGCTTTGTGTTGCGTTCTTGCTTCGCTTCCAAATGGTATTCTTATAGATCTTGTTCGTCTTTCAAGGACATCACTACTACAATAAATAGCAATTTTCTTTTTTCTGGCTGATAAGCCACTTTTAATTTACGTCCAAAGCCCTCGAGACCGAGCTGATTTGCCAATGATAAATATGCATATTTCTTTATACAGTATGTATTGCAAGTGTAGGCGACATTATGCAGGCAGTAAGTTTTTTGACGACAGAATGACGGATAACCTTGCTTTTTCCTTTTATGAGAAACTGATTTCATCTGAATGTTTCATGAATTCTGCAACCAGCATAATGCATCTGCCTATCTGATGGTCATGACATGCCAGAAATATTCCGTTGTCAGTGATATGAATCTATTTATTGGCTGATATACGAGACTTGCTGTATTAGTTCGGAAAATATCTTATGACAATGTCATAAATTTCAAGCATTTTACGAGTTTTATAACGGTTGGTGTCCAATTGGAATTTTACCCGCGCTTTAGATAATTTAGCAATAAAAGGTAAATGTTATTAATTTTCTCCTTGCTAATAGATTTATCATACATCATTTCTGTTTAAAAGACAAACACATTTCATTGCTAATATAAAAGCTAATTGTATAGTATGTACAAAGATATGTTTTGTATCAAATGAATTTGCCTTAAAAGATGATAATCCTCCGACATTGCTTGTGGAAACAATAATTGTTTACAAATTCATACTTTATTTCCTTCGATTGAACACATTTACAGTTGATTTATAATTTATATTACTGAATACTCACTTGGGACATGTATATTAAACATCATGATAATTAGAATAGGAATTTATCTCTAAATATAACCGCTGGCATAATGGCATTGACCAATAGAAAAGTAGAAATAGTATAGATATTTCAAGTGATACCAATATTCCATTAAGATTTAAATAGAAGAAAAGGAAAATGAAGTCTACCTATTTTGAAAAGGTTAATAGTCCATGGTTTTCATATAATTGATTTGATAGATGAAACAGAATATAGATTGAGACATTTTTCAACATTATACAATATAGGATGAGTTGCTGCATATCCGAACTTCTTTTACATACTAACACTACCATTATCATTTTAGACTAAAACTGCTTAATAACCTCCCTTTATTAACGGTTGATATACTGATTTTTTTTAAAAACTTCCTCCTGTCGAAGGCACCTTTAAACTTTTGATATATTAAACTAAACAATTTAAACTGCTTTTCTTTCACATTGCCCAGGGCCATAGCTATCATTTTCAACTAAAGCTGCCCAATAACCTTCCATTGTTTTCACATTGTCTAGTATAGGGCCATAGTTAAGACTGTCGCGTGTCAGCTATATCAGTCCTGTGTAAAGGGAATTCCGCAAGAATTGATTAGAAATGCTGAAGGCAAAGTTTATAACATAGTCAATGTTTACATACTATTGATTTGACTGGGCAATGTTCATTGTATCTCCAAAAAATCAAACAAACAAAAACTTTTTTTCTGTCACCAACGCTGCAACATAACGCTGGGAACGTAACTTAACTCTGAAGCAAGGGACTAAAATTCCGTGACACGCATTAGCTTCCCACATTTTGTCTGTCAAAATGTCAGATTATACATATTTCTCCAGATGTGACCGTGAAATATGGACAAGTATTATTTCCTATCTTGTCCAGTCTGCTATATTTTTCCACTACAGTTTCTTTTTGTTGCGGGCCTACTCCGCGGGCTGTATTTTGGGTGCTTTGTGCTTCCGGGAAATTTAATTTTACCTTTTATTTTATGCGTGTCATTGTTTCCGGCTTATCTGCCATTTCTTTGTAATCTTTGGTCTGTATTCATGACGTTTCTTAGTTAAATTCAAAGGCATTTAAAAATGTCACACGTCAGATTCAGTAGTTTCTTGCATCATTTATTTACATATTACGTGGATGATCACTTATTTTAAATTTCCTGAGCAGTAAGCTGAATACAGCTGTAAGCAAAAAAGTCTATTGCAATGATTTTGCAATGAAATAGATCATTAAAAGAAAAACTTAAGCCCTTTTAGTGTTTTTTTTGTCTCGTGAGACGCTGTAATTTTTCATTTTGATGCCTTATTTTATCTAAGCAAAATATTTTCATAAAGATGACGACCCTTAAGACTTGTCGGCTCAAACATGTCGACAGTTTTAGATACATAAAAGAACAAATAGATGGTGGCGGCATGCTGCTTTCGTTTAATGTGCAAGCCGATATAGTTCAAGAAAAAAAAAACACAATAACTCTCATTTATATCCATTTTATCAGAGTAAGTACGATCCCTAGCTCAAGATAAATAAAAAGATGAATGTTTATTCCTATTCATTTTTTGTGGGAAAGATTTTCGATTTGCACAATGAATAAGCTTCAAGACTATGACATATATTTATCAGTTCTAACTTTTGAAGTTGTGAATATAGCCAGGTCCAATTTCATGTTAATATTAGCAACACTTTTCCGTGAATACTGGCTTTTGTTATTGTTACATAAAATAAAAGAAAAAATACAAAAGTCTGAAATTGTGTTCTAAATGAATAGCTGTTCATCTTGTTTCCTTTCAAATAAAAACAGCTTTCTTAATGATCTGAACTGGATATTTATCCTACTTTTTTTTCTAAATTATCTTACATTTATATTAAATTTACAAATATGTTGTGTTTCTCATCTTTTAAAAATGCAAGACACAGTTCGCAAAATCAAATCTGTCCCTATGGAAATCATAATGTATCCCGCGCAAATGAGAAAGACGTTTTCTCTGCGCCTAGTAGTACTTAATGCCAATCATATTTGCTCGTTCGCAAATTTTGTAACGGGTTTAAGTTTTCGACGTTTGAACCAGTAACAAAACTATTTCTCGCGCTCATTTGTTTAAAATCTAATATTTGAATGATTTTTAATGCACTGGATTTAAAAATGAAACTTTACTAATGATGAGCAAAAATTGAAATTATATACATGTATATAGAAGTGCTTTGTCAAAATTTAGGTATGGTGTGGCACCAATCCGTCTTGAATCCGGTCGGTTTGAAAATCTGGATGTTAATAGTAGAACATGTGCGTGTTGAGGACGAGATCCACGTCCTTCTGCACTGTCCTGTATACAATGAAATCCGTGAGGATTTGTGTGTGGAAATACGAAATGTTTGTAACACTTTTAAGATGTTGTCTGATAGAGAGAACCTTTGCTTTATACTTCAGAATTCTGATATAGTAAAATTTTCTGCCAAAGCCTGCTTCCAAATACTTCAACTTAGACGCTTAAAATTTTTCAGGAGATAAATTTGATAAATTCAGTGTTCACTGATGAACTTTGTTTTTAGAACTATTAAAGTGGCATTATGCGCATCTTACTGCACAAAGTGTGTTTCTGGTGAATGTTTTAAAAAATCAATTTTCGGTTGCTGTGCATTTAAATGTGTTAAATTAACGACAATGCCGCATAAGTATTTGAAGTTGATGCTTTAGAAATAAAGAAATCGGACTAGTAGATAATAGTTCTTTTCTTCAATCTTCTACACAGTGATCTGCCTTACCTATAGGTAGAGATTTCTGAAGTCGAAGGGAAGCAACTCCTGCGTGCAATTTGACTTTTCGTAAAAAGACTGCCCCACTCAAAATAAGAAAAGTCATATTTGGAAACTTATTATTTCGTACTGGTAACAGGAAGAGTCTGGTATATTGGGTCAAAAGCTATAATTTTCTCCATCCGTTTTACACACACATCTATTTCAGCTGGATGTTTACTTGAAAAATGCGTATAATTCCACTTTAACAAGTAATGTTAAGTTTTAGAAGAAATTTTAAAATAATATGGTAAGCTGAAATGACTCTGTAGTTGTAATATATAGAATTTTGATTTTATATTTTACAACTTAGATGTAGATAATTTTGACAAATCCGGTGTTCACTGTGAGCTTTGTTTTTAGAACCTTTGAGAAGTAATTTTAGTTTAAGGAGAAATTTTAAAATAATATGGTAAGCTGAAATGACTCTGTAGTTGTAATATATAGTATTTTGATTTTATATTTTACAACTTAGGTGCAGATAATTTTGACAAATTTGGTGTTCACTGTGAACTTTTAGTTTAAGGAGAAATTTTAAAATAATATGAATTTTTGGCGGTAGGTTGAAATGACTCTAGCAGTAATAAGTAGTAGTTTGTTTATATATTTTATCAATAACTTCTAATTACTCAAGAAAATTGGAAATTATAAATTATCTTAATATGAATTTTGTACATCATGCTTAAAAGATTATAAATAGGAATAGTAATAAATTTTAGCTAATTTTTTTATATAACTATATAATATCATAGCCAAAACAAAATAGAAAATATACACATTGTAATTAATAAGCTAAATATTGGATATAATATTGGTAGAATGTAAATAGAATTTTTAATAATGATTTTTAATAGTGATGTTTTATAGTCTCTTATAATTCCTATGAAGGAGTGGCTTTGTGTTATGTAAATGGTTTTATTGAGTCGGCTAAAGGCTGAAAGCCTTTTGACGAGTCCTTGCTATCCAACGATTCTCTAAATGGACCGAATAACATGTGAAGGGATGTAGTTCCATTAGATTTCTCAAATTTCAAACAGTTCATTGCATGAATGAAGTTAAGTTGTGTCAATTCCCTTTGCTATGACCAATATACGATGTAATCTGTCATATTTATGACTTGTAATTGTGCAATTCTCGAATGTAACTCATTAAGCATAAATGTGCATTTTAAGAATTGCGTAGGCTTACAAAGCTTGGGTAACATCCAGCGAAAGACAAAAAATAGTTCCAGCAGGGCTCCAGATAAGATGCGTATTAGCAGAAATAATGCAAATACGCATGTTTAATAATTTCTAAGCGTATAAAAACGTATATAAAATTACAGAAACGCACACAATGCTTTTTTAAAAACAAAATCTGAATCGTCTGGATGCGTTAGGTAACATAGCCGATCAGCCTTAATTCTCCCACATTGAACGTAAACACGCATCGTATGATTTCTATAAACTTTGCGTGGGTTGAATTTTGCAGTCAGTAAACGGATAAATTATCGGAAGAAGAAGCTCTTACTGGTTTGTTTAGTTACTACTGATATTAAAAATGGTTTTAATTCTTATTTTTCGAGAAATAAACAAATCGGCGAAACATTAAATTGTATTTTCTTGTAGTTTTTGAAATCGAAAGTAGATCGTCTATGTTTGGCGAAACGAAACAACTTTTTTTATGAAAAGATTTAAATAAGAGGTAATTTAACCGTAAACTTCAATGTCAGATACTGCCAATTGCTGCTAAATGTCTTCGTATCATCACAATTTGTAAAATATATTGTTCAAACTGGAGAAAAGTGTAATCGTATCCGGATATAATATTTTGGGTAAATATCGAGCTGTGTTATGAAATTTTAAGAAAAAACTAAAAACAAACTGAAACTGGTAGGTTATACTGTCAGTACATCAATCATTAGCCGACTCAGGCCATTCAGGCCTTTGATCTGTAAATTGTAATGTACACAAAGATGAGACTCTAATAAAATATGAGTTGAGTTGAATTGAGTTATAATTATATTTTTCACTTAGTTTCGTTTATTGGATGACTAACTATGGTAATAATTTTGACACCTTGCTCCAATGTTCCCACATGATACGAACAACATTGACGTAATTATCTTCAATGGTAAGTTATTGATTTTTTTTATCATCATACTAAAAACTATGTGGATTTATTTGCTCTAGAATCCTTTACACAGGAATTTTAACCTCATCACATACACCCAAGGAGTAAATATTTCGTCATAACATTTCCTCATGTGACAACGCCATAAAACCAACCGTTCACAAAGGCTGGATAATTTGAAATAAACTAAACTGTAAAATGTTTCATGTCAAGCAATCAAAAATAGAACTGTAATAACAATCCAGCAACAATTGAAAACATTCGTGGTAAAGCTTGCCAAAGCAAAAATAAAAACATATTCTGAAATCTGCAAATACGCAATTATGACCTTTCAGCCGAAGGAATGCTATTTAGTATTTTCATGCCAGCATATGAAGTAGTTTCGTTAAGTTGATGGTTTGTCTAATAATAAAAACAAAAACTTTAGCAGCATATGGCGATAATTTAAATAGCTATAAATTTATAAAACATTTTCAAAATATCAATAATGGAACGATAATTCGTCCATTTGAGTACGAATTTAAATGACAGTTTATGTCATACTGCGGCTTGTCCAGATTTTGATTGGCCAGGGTAACCCTTGATCTCCTATTTCAGACACCGAAGGTCACCTTGGTAGAACCATCCGTTTTCTATAGGCTAGATTGTAAAACAAATCTGCATCCTAAGTCTGGTTTCGAATCCCAAGAGAGGAAGGACAAGTATTTCTTACCACGAGGTTACAAAGGGGACTATGATATTACACTTATTAGCATAACAGATTTAGTGACGTACTAAATAGCATTGCCGAAGACAGGGTAATTGTTTGATGAACTGTCAATGGGTCGGTGTTTCACTGATCGAAAAAAACGGGAAAGAATCGAATGGTCCCTGAAACAAACAAACAGAACATACGAGTATTAGAAGATGTTGTCAATGGAAGATATAAAAATGCCAATTTCGAAAAAGCCATTCAATTCATCTAAGGTGGCTAAATGATGTAATTTAGCATATCTGTACTTTTAATTGTGTTATGCTACTTCTATCACAGCCTACTTGCAGACTTCCCTCTGCACCCTCATTTGTTGCCTTGGTCTCATGGCAACAAAATAATTGATTCTGTGGACGGGAGTCCCTTTTGAATGTGCAGAATATTACAAACTCCTAAACCCTAACAAAATATCTAACATAATAATGTATAGTAAGTAAGTAAGTTGTTTATTATTGTGACATGTGCATAAACAATTTCATCATAACACATAATTATATATACAACATGATAGCACCCGGACCAATGGACCTATAAGTCACCAAATCAGATAATCAGTATGTACAAAAAGCCATATCAAAACATGAAACATAATAATCATGGTTTAAGTAAGTACGGAATGAAAGGATTCTGGATGGACTATGATTCAATAAAATAAACATAGATAGGATAAATATATACATCAATTGTATAGCATATACAGCATTGATATCTTTCTTGTTTACGTAATTATATCAGCTCTAGCGATCAGTGTTAAGAATATATGTGGTTCCTTCTGCAAAGATATGCCTTAACAATATATTTGGACACTTTTCGTGGAAATTTTACAATCAAGTGTGCGAGTCTTTGCTCATTCGTTAAGTTAGCGAGAGAATTGTCTGTCAGTAAATTTTCAAATAGTTCACGTCTAATAGAATTATATAAGCTGCACTCTAATAAGAAATGTGTCTCTGTTTCAATGGACCCGGATTCACAAAGTGTACAAAGTCTGTTTTCTACTGGTTCACCAATATATCGACCTGTTTCTACGCGTAGAGGTAAAATACCAGTCCTGAATTGTGCTAACAGCGATCTTTCGTTTTTTCTCAGGTTTAGACATAAATACTCCTCAGTCTTAAATTCTGATTTAAAAAGTCTATATGTCCTCAACTTTGAAACGTTCTGTACATCTTGTGCCCAAATGTTTGAATAATAATTACTAATCAGTGATCGAGCAAATGGGAGATTAACCGGCGTTAAGTTGTCAAAATTAGTATTTAATCCCAATGTGTACATAACGGTTTTAAGATCACTAGACCAGTTATTGCAGCACTTTCTATAATCCATTTCAAACACTTTGTACGTAAGTCTTTCATTGTCCATTAAAACCAAACGATTCCAAAGGCATAGAGCAGATGACCATCGGCGATACCGACTTGGTAACCATCCCGTGTCTCCTACCATTGCAAGCACGGGTGTAAATCTATGGACGCCCATAAAGTACCTCATTGCGCGGTTTTGAATATTATCTATCTGCTGGAAATGTTTATAACCCCAAACAGAAGCACAATAGTCAAGTATTGGTGTAACGCATGAATTGTAAAGTTTTTCAAAAGACTTAAATCCAAACTCTTTGTAGTTATGGATTTTGTTAATAATGCTGCCGACAGCACGTCCGGCACCTTTTGCTAAAGCATCACAGTTGACTGAAAAATCGTTCTTTTCATGGAAAAGTACACCTAAATACTTATATGTCTGAACAACCTCTAACTCGTTGTCTCCGATGGTGAATTTAAAGTTCGTTCTCTGTGACCGCCCTTTTCTAAAGTGCATACACTTCGATTTATTTGTATTTATCAGAACTCGCCATTTCCTGCACCAGTCGTGAATTGTATTCAACATTGTCTGTAATTTCTCTTCGGTGTCAGAAACAAGTACAATGTCATCAGCATACATAAGTAGCGAAATTTTAATACCATCCATTGGTATACCGAGGTCAAGGTCATTTATTTCTTTTGCAAGGTCATTTGCGAAGATGGAAAAGAGCGTAGGCGACAATGTGCAGCCTTGCTTCAAGCCGGTGACACAATCGAACCAGTTAGTCATTTTCTGTATATTTATTTATTTCAAAAGAATATAATTATTATTACAATGTACACTGTGACGTATACTATGACTCTGTAGTCACTATGGTATAGCAAAGGCATGGCATTCATCATCAACGCTAAGTGTCACAAGTTATATATTTGTGTAGTATAAAATAAGAAAAGAGCATTGGTGAGTTAACGATGGTTATGGGACAGATTGTATTTCATTATTTGTTTTTTTGGACCAGTTATGTATCATATAAAACAGGAAAACATTTCTGATTTATTCATTATGTTTCATCGTAACTTTAATTATGAAATCACAAGTTCATACACTAAAATGGGAGTTGCCCTACGGCACACCTATAGCTTAGCTCTTCTTATAGCGCTTATAAACTATCAAAACAACAATCTATTAATGTTTATTTTCTTCTCATATTTTGAATCATCGTTTGTTCTTTTGAATCACTGAGTCTATTCAAAGTGTCTATAAATAGAATTCCGCTCAAGCCTCCGGCGTCATGATTCACGAAAAGACTCAGTCAAACAGAGTCTGCTACTATTTTGCTGTGTTGTGTGCTGTGCATACTAATTGTATTCTTGTAGGTCTTTTCGTCATTCAGGGACATCCCTTTTACAATAAATAGCAATTTTCTTTTTCTGCCTGATAAACAACTTTTAATTTACGTTCAAAGCCCTCGAGACCGAGCTGATTTGCCACGATAAATATGTATATTTCTTTATAATGCAAGTGTAGGCGACGTTATGCAGGCTGTTGTTTGTTTGTCGGTAGAATGACGGATAACCTTGCTTTTTCCTATTATCAGAAACTGTTTCATGAATTCTGTATTCAGCATAATGATTTTCTAGCTGATGGCTAGGACATGCTATAAATATTCCAGTGCCAGTGATTCGAGACGGATATCTTCATTGGCTGATGTACGAAACTAACTATTTTAGTTCGACAAATATCGTACTACGATTTTGCCATTTATTTTTATAATTTTTGTAAAGGTTGATGTCCCATTAGTGTTTACAAATTGGATTCTTACCTGCGGTATAGATAATTGGGCAATTAAAGGTAAAAAGTGTTATTTTTCTTATTAAAAATATCTAAGAAATAATATATCTCATCCAGAGATTTGTCGTTGAATAAAATCATTGTTTGGAGTTCATATGCGAAGGAATTATATCACGAGGGCGCAGCCCAAATGATTTAATAATACGCAACTGAACGACAAACAATGATTTTATTCAAGAGCAAATCACTAAATGAGATATAATATTTCGATTCTAACACGTTATCAAAGACTTTTAAGTACTTTCCATTATCCTTGACGACGTCCATCAAATATTTGCTTGTTTTTTGTTGGTTTCTTTTCCAACGCGCCGCTATGTCGTTTGACGGTATGACGTAATAATTGTAACGTCAGACCAGTGAATTGTTGTAAAATAACACACAGTTTTCAGCCTTCTTTGTTTAATAGGAAAACAAATCGGGCCGTGTTAGAATATAAGTTTTATCATTATTTTACTTTATTTATAGATCTAGTTCATTGCTAATATGAATACTTATTGCACAGTTTGTACAAAAATTAGTTTTACATCAAATGAGTTTCTCCGTCTGTAAGACGACAGTCATCCAACATTGCTAGTTGTAACAAAAATTGTTTACTAATACAGTCGACATTGTATTGAGAGACCACCAAAGGTACCACCTAAAGGTGATCTCTTAATAGAACTCTCTTCAGATAGATCCGGTAAAATAAGAAAGACAAAAAGTATGTTGATATACTAGCGCATGAAGTTTGAAACTGTCAAAAATATTTTTCAAGATTTTTTTCACGATATCTGGTGTAACCATATAATTGATTGTAAAGATTATATGAGCTATGTTGTTTGGAAATGTAGTTTAAACACCTATCTCCCAAGTACATTGTCGATATGCTGGACGTGTACAAGCCTCGTAGAGACTTAAGGTCGGCAAATGGCCCATGGTCTTTGGTTGTTCCGAGGAGTCGAACAGTAAAGTATGGTGACAGAAGTTTCAAGCATGCAGCTCCAAAGCTTTGGAATGCCCTCTCCCAGCAAGCATCAGAGATTCAATCTCACTGTCCGCATTTAAAAAATCTTTGAAAACACATATCTTTCACACATGTTATATAAAATAACAAAATCTGAAATACTGTTGAAAAATGGCGTTGAACTCAAAACGAACAAACAAACACAAATAACAAAATCATGACAGGTTTGTTCGTGTTGAGAAATGGATTGCTGTCTTTTAACAGTGTATGTATTGTGATTTAACGTTGAGCAAAATTTAAGGATTATCTTTTTTTAATTACTATTCCTTTCAATCTTTTACCAATTGATGTATTTACGTGTTCTTTAATGTCTTTGTAAAGCACTTTTGAACGCACATTTTTGTATGAAAAGTGCTATATAAATGTGGTATAATAATAATAATAATAATAATAATAATAATAATAATAATAATTTGAAGGAGGAACCAGTATGTAACACACTTTACACATGTTACATTACCATTTCAATAACCTTGTTTTATTGCATCAATTACTTAGAAAATATATATCACAGTTTTAATCTAGTCTTAACATTTACCCTTCTAAATTTCTGGGCTGGTTCATCATTCAATATAGGCAATACCATTTATTATTCGTAGGGGTGTTCACTGAAAATTTACTGACTGAATAGCGAACAGTGCAGAGCATGATCAGACTGCACGGATGTACCCTCCTCCAAATAAGTGTTTACTCTTTGTCTGCGAACAATATAACTCACTTTTAACTTAACTCTCGTGCGCTAATGGCAAGGGATCAAAAGTCACACGCATTGCACACATTACCTTCTCATTTTGTCTGTCAAAATGTTGGATTATACAAATTTGTCCTGATGTGAATTTGAAATATGGATAAATATTACTTTTTGTCATTTCTGTCTTTGTTTCCCGCTTATCTGCTATTCCTTTGTAGTCAATGGCCTGTATTTATGACATTTCTTAGTTAAATCTTAAGGCATTTAAAAAACCACACATCACTTTATCTACTTCCTGAGCATCAGTTATTTAACAAATAATCAAGGCCTTCTTATTTATCACGGTTCCGACTTAAGATACGAATGAAGTAAAGCATAAATGGTTTAATATTTAATCGATGAACCGACAATTCACAAGAAGGCCTTAATTGTTCTCATTCTTACAGGCTCATTGAAATATTTTGGTAAAAAATATGCTGGATTTCATTTATTTGAGTAGTAATGAACCGCACGTCATGCGACATTTTGACGTCATAATCGGCGTCATAATGCTCTCTTACCGGTCCGCGCGTCAACCGTTGTTTATCGCAAAATATAAAGAGCTTAAATTTCTTCTTTTTTAAACTGGCAATCAAATCGAGCCATGTTAGAATAACATATATTATGTGGATGGTCCATAAATTTAAAGTCCACAAGCAAAAAGCTCAATGAAAATGTGAGCTAAATAATCCGTAACAATGATTTTCCAATGAAATGGATCATTATAAGAAAACCTTAGTCCTTCTTTTCAAATAGGACGCTCTTGCTATTTTCATGTCTTTTTATCTTTGGAACCCCAAACAGCACTTTCAAAAAGATGTTTGCAGCATTCCAAGTTTAAACAAAATACCGGGACTGTCGGCTAAAACGAGTCGCCAGTTTTTATATACAGGTATAAAGAAGAACAAATAGTTGGTGGTGACAAGCTGCTTTCGTTCGTTTAATATGAAGACGAAATATTTATAGAAGATACACATTAACTCTTATTTATATGCATTTACCAGAATAAGCATGATCCCTAGCTTAGGCTAGAATAGAGATGAATGTTTATTTCCTTTCATTATCATGGGAAGATTTCCTGTCTGCGCCAAGGCCACGGCACAATGAAAAATTATTCATCCTATTTCTATATAAATAACAAGAACTGTCTGAGGACGGCAACGGTTGAGTATTCAACAGCCTTGTCAGCTGAATGGATATAAGTGGTAAAAATGCAAAACAGAGTTATGAAACCTGTGCATTGCATGTCAGTTCAACACAGTAAACAAGTGTGTATTCCCATTAGTGGGTTCGGGATACCAGCTTACAAATAAAAACTTAACCAAACGCACGAGTGAGTCCAACAGCTCTACCTAATCTTTAAATAGTCAAGCTATAAAAGCAGAGTTAACAAGTCAAATGGTTTATCGCGGCCAGACATTTGTACAAACCGGACAGAAGTTGCGAAATTGTCATTTGTGCAGGAAAGAAGCGTTTACCATAATGTCCAGTACTGGACAGGTATAGTGACCATGCACGGACACAGCCAATTTTCTCAGAGGGGGTCCGATCCCCTGCCCCCCCCCCCCCCCCCACCCGCCCTGGAAATTTTGCAATTTAGCACTTCATTTTTTGCATTCTGGGACAGTTTTATGGACTAACCTGTTAAATTTGGGAAAATGATAAAATCAAGCTTTCTTAAAGGTAAAATTCTTAGTTTCTTTTAGATAAATAATATGAATTATGTCGGGGTCGCATATACTTTACATGCACTCCTAATGTTGCCTTTTTCGAAAAACATTTTCTTTCCTTCTTGTCTTCTTTCCTTTTTTAAAGATTTTTCAGAGGGGGTCCGGATCCCCGGTCCCCCCCCCCCCCCCATCTGGATCCGCGCATGGTGACATATCATGCTTTCTGTTTATGCAGGTAAACTTGTGTTTGGTTAAATTTCAACAGAGCACAATTGTCTGAACAGTGTACAAACTCATTACTGTTTTTTCAGGCAAGGGTGGAAAAAAAGTGGTAGACAATGAAAGCAGTAGGCTTACATTTTTATTTAAAAAAAATAAACAATGAGACAAACATTTCCAACATCTTTGGACGGTTCAAAAATCCCATGTTAAACATACGATAAAGCCCGAAACGCGTGAAAATGTTCCGAATGTAAATCGGGTGAAGTAAGTGCTCTATGTAGATTATGCGTCTAGATTGATTAAACTGGGCGAGTCTACTTACTTATTACTTGAGGATGAAAAAAAAAACGTGTTTTTTAAATGTTGCTCTTAAACAAGGGTGGCGGTTGAACTACTAAAAGTATAACAACAGTTGATTCACAACAAATCGTACGGTATGTTTTATAACCAGTAGAAGCTAGTCGTATTTACGCTTATGAGACCTGTTTCACCCACAAGTAAAGAATTCACAGGTCCATCATGAAATATTTTCCCCATCGTGCAAATACTTGTCCTATTCAATATGATCGCGATCAATTAAACAGCCATCTAAATGATCTGAACGTGACCTTTCATTTTGGATATGGATCCTTTTTCTAGTACGTTATCTGACATTCATATTGAAAACGTGTGGTGATGTTGTTTTGTAAAACAGCAAGGTTTAATTAATGGTAATTAGGATGATATGTTAGGGCGCTGTTCATTTACGCACGATTCGCAAAAGCAAATCATTTCCTATGCAAATCATTAAAAATATCCCGCTGTTATCTTTGCGCATAGAAGAACCTGCTGCAAATCACATTGCTCATACGCTGGTGTAGGTTTTCGTCATTTGAACCAATAACACTCGTTGGTTTTAAATCTATTTTTGGATTTGATTTTTGATAAAAAAAATTTACGACTGAAGGGCGGAAGTTAGAATTTTACAAACAACCATGTTATATAGTTATAGTCTTAGTTTCGTTTATCAAAAAATAAATAAATAAAAATTTAAAAAATATTGTTACAATTTTGTGGTCTAAGTTCACAAGTGAACATTTTAAGCCTACAACATTGATATTAATTCAAATAATGTGAGTAGGAGTTTTTTTTCACTTAGAGACCTTTACTCCAGTAAAAAAACTCCAGCAAAGGAAAAAGTCAGAGGAAATGCTCGTTAAAGCGAAAATAAAGACATATTTTGATGTCTGCAAATATGCAAATATGACTGTTTAGCCGAGGGAATGTCATTTAGTACTTTCATGCCTGTCTCTGAAATAATTCCCGTATTTGATGGACTGTATGATAATAAAAACAATAATTTTACCATCACGCGGCGGTAATTTGAAATAAAACAGTTGCCTTAAAATTGCAAAATATCTATGAATTTTTATACAACATTTTCAGAATATCAAGAATGGAACAATATTGCAAACTTGCTATGATGCTGTTGGTGCTGTGGGCTGTTAGTTGCCATGGACAACACGTACCTGATTTAACTGTGGGACAACTTCATTCTCAAGTGCGTGAGTTAGAGGGAACGGTGCAGCAATTATTGAAGCTTCTAGATATGCAGAATTTGCAAACCAGTATGATAATTTATCATTTTTGTATTGTATTTGTGATTTCATGAAAGTATCTGCAATGATTGCACATGCAGGTTGTCCGCAATGATTGCATATGCAGGTTGTTTAAAAGTAAAATTTCCCTATATCTTAATTAGACAGTTACAAATATAATGAGCCTTTATGTCTTGTGTTTAATGCCGCTGACATTGAATCACCTTTCCCCTCACCTCTATAACCCAGCTCGGGTCGTCTTTCAAATAGATGTCAACCTGCTGGCATTGGCAATGCCGCTGGTTCATCCTGGTGTCCACCAGTGCTAGAAGTAAGCTAGAAACAATTGTAGAAGGGAGACTTAATCCAACACTGAAAACTTGGAAGGCGCAATATGGCCTGCGTTGTATCAGTACCACTCTATACCCAGCAACACGTATCGTTTAGCATTCTTTCATCAGACACAGATGATGATCCACCTAGTTAAAGGCCGATCTTACTAATACGATCGAGCTGTTTTTCTAGAGTTGGCTCGAAAGCCCACGTGAACTTGTGTTGTAAATAAATGTTATCTTTTCTTAGATATTAAAGCCGGTATTTCATAAAGCTTCTTGATACGTATCATATTAGACAAACACTAAGACCGAGGTGAATATATATTACAACTCCCATCTATTAAAATTCGATCACGATCTAATTCCGTATTGAATCATTTTATAGAGTCTACAAAGGCTGCTACACCGGCTATGGAGAAGAGAGGTTTTATGTATCCAGGGGTGTCTGTCTATCCGAGCGATGTTTCCACACCAGGTGAGGAAATACTCATGTTAACAATGATGTACTTCTACCTACAATTTTCAAAAATCTCCCAATCATAAAATGATTAC
Organism: Mercenaria mercenaria; assembly: GCF_021730395.1. Lineage (NCBI taxonomy): Eukaryota > Metazoa > Mollusca > Bivalvia > Venerida > Veneridae > Mercenaria > Mercenaria mercenaria. The sequence goes on from NC_069371.1 coordinate 77,574,479, forward strand.
TAGTAACATAATTGCGTTTATGACAAATATTTCACTACAGTTACATATCTGCAACAGTTTGATGATCCGCTTAAAGTGGCATTATGCGCATCTTACTGCACATAGTGTATTTTTGGTGAATGTATTATAAAATCAGTTTTTGGTTGCTGTGCATTCAGTAAATGTGTTAAATTAAAGATAATGCCGCATGAGTATTTGAAGTTGATGCTTTAGAAATAAAGAAATCGGACTAATAAAATAATGGTTCTTTTCGTCAATCTTCTGCGCAGAGATCTCCCGTACCTATGGGTAGAGATTTCTGTAGCTTAAGGGAAGTGATTAGACTTTTCTTAAAAGGACTGCCCCAGTCAAAATAAGACGGAAAAGTCTTATTTGGAAACTTATGATTTCGTACTGGTAAAAGGAAGAGTTTGGCATACTGAGTTAAAAGCTATAATTTCCTCCACCCTTTTTACACACACATCTATTTCAGCTGGATTTAACTTTAAAAAAATGCGCATTTTTCCACTGTAATAATCTACTGAGGTCGCCGTGATTGGGTGGATGTTTCCCCTTTACCCCACTGTAATAGATACTTCTCTGGCCAATCAAACTCCGTGACCTTAAAAATAACCTCTGACGTTAAAATTTCCTAATTGAGGCAACTCTGGTTGATCACGCTCCGCGGATAACATATTGCTAATTTAAACCCGAGGATGGAAAAGTGGCGTTGTTGAAACATGCCAAACATCTCATCTTATTTGTCACAAACGTTAACATACGTCGTTACCTTCGAATGCATGGTCAGTATGTGAAAACAATCCCCATTGCGACCCTCTGATTGTGCACAACAAATTCATGCTTCGCCCGGACGTCACATTCACGAGATTTAGGAAAGATACTACTAAATTATAGCCATGAATTACTTGATCAATGACCACTAAGTTTGTTGTGTGCAAGGACGTAGACTGTTAGCGCATCAAATCACTACATAAGGATGTTAAACCGGAACAAGAAATATCTTTAAAAATGATGGTCGGCGAATTGTAATAAGGAAAGAAGTTTATGAATTTTTCATCTAACATTCATCTTTCATCTAACATTTTTCAAATTGCAAAACTAAACACCGCACTTTAACAATTTAAATGGTTCTCTTTTAATTTTTCGCGAAGGTTTCGTAGGGTTGCAATTTTGTTTCGTTTATCCTTAGACGAATAATTACAGCAGTAGTTTGATGAAGATTCATGAAGCGGTTCATGTCATAAAACGTGTTTATATTTTAACTAAATTGGTCCCTATCCCCATTGTAACAAAATAGCAGGAGACCTTACGACGATATTGTTACACATCGAGTTTGATAAAAATCCATTACATTTTAGTGGTTAATGCGAAGAAAGGCATATCTACTTTTAGCTATTGGGGTCCCTAATAGGGCCCAAGTTCCTATATAAATAAATTTGGAAGAGGACCTTATAATGATGCTCCAGACCAAGTATGACAAAGATCCACCAAGCTGTTCATGAGACGCTGTATAAAGGCATTTCTAGTTTTAGCTCTAGCTAAAAGGGTCAAATGTCCCAGCTGAACAAAGTTGTCTGTGGGCCTAATAAAGATGCTACAAATCAAGTTTGATTAGAATACATGAGAAAAAATCAATTAAAGGATTTTTTTTATTTATTATTTTTATTTATTTCTAAAATAGGCCAACTGATCCCGCTATAACAAATAGCATATTCGCTATTCATGAATCTTTGGACAATGACGTCACACCTATAAAAAAGTGAAGGTCAAGCAAAACATACATTTGTAATTATTTCAATATTTCTGTTTCATAAGCAAAGTTTGACCGTAGTCATATCACATAGATAAACTGTGTGCAGCGTACCTTCATTTCAGTGTAATGAGATTCAGTCATTATATAGCATATATATAATAAAACAGATTTCAACTGAGTTCAATATTTGCATACCATACTAAGGAAAAATATTCATATATAATAAATCAGTTAAATAATTTATAACAAATATATCAAAGCAAACAAGTACTCATTTTAATATGCAATCTGAATAAGTCACAAAAGCAAGAAACCTTTTCATATACAGACGACAATTGTAACAAGGAAAATCTTTTAAAAAGCACTTCTCTACATAAAAGACTCTTATCACACCCTTATTCATGTGATACGCAGACCGTATTCAGCTCTTTCTTTAATTTGATATATGTTGGTATTGAACAGGTTTTTATCATATTGTTGTGCAGCTGAAAATCGGTATAATTCTTTTGTAGAAAAATAATCTGAATAAAAAAGTATACGATGAAGATTCAATACAGAAATTTAATAACTTTTGTAAAAGACCAGATCAACGGAAAAAAAAGTGTAAAATATCTAATTATGTATAAGTTGCAATTCTTTCAATTCTTTGTTTTATGACACTTGTCAAAACTTTATTGTTGTCTCAACTTTGACACATTTATGCACTTTAATCTTTAATAGTCCAGAATGTGCTAAAAGGTTTCTAAATGTATTTATGATAAGGTCATTATGACGTCTGGATAATTTAAATGTTAAGACTTCCTAACTGATAAGGTGTTGATTGCTGTCAAAACTTGTTAATATTTTAAATACTTGTAATTTTATTACCATGTACGCTTTCTTGAATTTGATTGGTTTATACTGTTAATTACAGTCACAATAAGGGTCATTTTAATTGGTCAGTTATTATATGGTGAGAAAAATATATTTTGAAGACAGCAGGTTTCAATGAGAATAGATTTGGATTTCCAAATAGAAACATTGTGGTTTTCCACTAGAACGCTAGAATTGTTAATACTTAAATCTTTTTTCTAATTGTTATATTCTACGGATAACCGTGTGAAAATAGTTATTTGTTGACTGTGTGGTTTTCCACTGAAGAAAAATAAAGAAGATAACCTGGAACAGTGTTTTAGTATTTGGACATAATAAGTAATTTGTAGTGCCATAATACCTTTAACATACATCATAAATTTTCGGCATCACAATATTTATTAAACTTACTTATTATTTTGAGATATATCAATATTCTTGCTAAATATACTGAGCCAAAGTTAGCTTTAAAACTGTGAACAGCGTCGTTTAGGATAAACGCTTTGTCTACATTTCACTCAGCGTAGCACAATCAACAGAGTGAAAGAAATTGACACTCTCGTCCAATCAGGAAGAGTGTTGCATAAATCTTCCATTTTGATAAATTATCTATAATGCGTTATCAAGTAGTTTGATTTGCAAACTGAAGTCACGTGGCATAGGTAACGAAAACGAATTTAGACGGCGTCGCCGAAAAAAAGAGCGAATAATTATGTCAGTAAGGTAGAATAGTCCAATCCTGGGGTTTCACACACCAATGACCAATATTTAAAACAGATATTGCAAACAAAATTTTACAAGATGATCATTATATATTTATATAGATGTGCCCTAGAAGGAATTTTTGCTATGCTTTAACTTGTAATGATTGTTTTACTTCACAGTCGATGAGATTGGGTTTCACGTATCGTTAACCGACGATGTACGTCTCGACTGGGGAATGAAGCTACCTTTTGACACAATTGTAGAGAATATGGGTGAGGCGTATAACAAAGCTGCAGCAGAGTTTACATGTCCAATATCTGGAACATATCTCTTTTCACTAAACATAGCCTGTAAAAAGGATAGCTATGTTGAAGTTTCCGTTGAAATAAACAACGGAAAAAGCCCGCCTAGATACATTCTTAACACAGTTTGTGACCACCGGAAGCGACCACTACTTGGCGTAAGTAGTCTGTATTGCGGAAACACTCAAAATGGCGGCACGGCAATAGTATCACTAGCCCAAGATGAAACGGTCACGGTTAAAAAGATGTGGCCTGTAGGTGGCGTTAGCACTATCATTGGGAATGGATTTTCGACATTTTCTGGATATCTCCTACGTCCTTCATAGATTTGTAGAACTTGAAACGCAGCAAATGTTTAGTGCTTTAATTGGTTGTCGCTGCTTCGTGTAAAACACCCGAGTCGTTGAATATCGAAGTCCTACCTTTGAGATAAAATATACATTCAGCTTGTCTATAAGGATCACCATTGAGACTATTGGCAGGTGGATTTTATTCACAGGTTAAAATACACTGTAAATGTTAAATTATGACATAAAACCAGGTGGTCTTTGTTCAGAGGTGGTCTGTTGAACACAGGTTTGACACTACAATATGTCATCAATCAACAATTAGTTGAGACTATCTTTAATATGATTATTAGCTGAAGTCTTATTGCAGTTGTCGTGTTTTGTTTACTTTTGTTAGATCCTGGTATCACAATCTAGACTTGGGATTTAGTATAACCAAAATGACTCATTCATATGTTGTGATAAAAACTGTCAATTTATTTATTAGATGTGTTTTATACACTATTAATTTCAAAGTGGGCGGTTCGTAACACGCATCAAAGCAATGGCACTAGGCGTTACAGGCATTGAATGAATTGTACACATTAATTTTACAAGCCTATAATGAGAGTAAATGAGTTTTGCTGCATCAATATGAGCCTATCCTATCTGTTTCTTTTATAATTGTAATGACCCATGTAGGACCGGTAATGAAATATTACTGCGTAGGCGATTGTAACATGACACAGTCTCTAAATAAAAACACGTTTTCTTGCAATGTCATATTATCTTGTTGATGGTAGAAACTTTTCTCGACACATTCACTTTTTTCAGTGTTCCGAATTGAATTTACGCCATTACTCCCGGTTTAATCAGACATGTAGAACTACTTTAAGAGTTGTTACATCGTTGAGTGTATGTGATTAAGTTTGTTGTGATATGTTTTAGTCACAACGATACTTTTTACTCCACATGACGATAGTTCATCTTTTTGTGGTAGTGGTAGACACCATGCACCCCTGTGGATATTTAGACACAGACATGTATCTGGGTAGAACCACCCACCTTCTAAAAACAAGTTGGAGAAATTCTTTTCTACGTCTTAAGTGGAATGCCGAACTCATAAGAGATGATCTTTTCTTTGTTTTGTGTCTAATGCCATTTTTCAAAAGTACATGTATTTCAGTCATGTAATGGCGCGAATTAATCTTACACGTGTTCCTGGATTCTAAACCAGTAAAAAGCTGTCCTCTGCAAGTAACTGCCAACTTCCCAACATGAATCAGAAGTTGAGGACAAACGATTTCACAGACGATGTCTTTTATCAAATTGTCATGTCACGACCCCGCGATAGGTAGATCTGCGCTCTCCCTATTGAACTAAAAGATAAGGGACAGGCGATATTGTCATGTCACGACCCCGCGATCGGTAGATCTGCGCTCTTCCTACTGAGCTAAGAGATAAGGGACATGTGATTTAAACAGCTAGGCTACCAATGAGTCTGTATCATTAGTGAAAATTACAATATTTCTTCCGTTTTAAATCAGCATAAAAGACTTAGTGATGCGCTAGAAAGCACATCAAGTAACAAGGGTCATGGATGAAAGGTAATCGTTGGATGTGTTTATACCAAACTATTTATACTGACGCTGTAACATGTTGATGAACTGCCCCGCCTCCTTTCCCATTGTATACATTCAAGTGCCTACATTTTTGATGATAATGTTGGAATGTATCATACGTTTAGTTGTGTATGTTATGCTACATATCACAAGCAAATTCGCAATCTATAGCACAAGTCTTCTGATAGATTGCAGTAACTATCACAACACCAGTGTTCAAGTGTCGTGTTTCGGTTGCAAAAGGTCTCAGTGCAATGTTTTGTGTTCTGGTCTTTTTGAATCGTGGAATTCATCCAACATCTCTGTAAAGTAGAATTCTACTGAATCTGTTATTTTACACATTTCACGACCTCTGATGAGCTACCACATTCAAACCGAATCTGCTATTTATCTTTTTGGAGACTTTAGTCGGAATTCTGAAATATCATTTATATAATAAATCGGCACAATCATTATGGACAACTTTATATATTTTTTTATATCATTGTGCAGGCAACATTATGTTAGGCGGCAGAATGACAGATAACTTTGCTATTTTCTATTAAGAAAAACATATTTTTCCACTGATTGCTTCGTGAATTTTGTAACCAGTTTAATAAATCTATCAAACTAATGACTAGGTCATTCAGATTTTGAACTTCATTGCCAATGATTCAAATCGGGGATATTTATTGACATAGGTACATATTTAGCCATCATAAGAGGCTTCATATTTCACTGCTAATATAAATACTCATTATACAGCATAGACAATAAGCTCATATGAAATTCATAAAACATGTAATACAATATAAATACAACTTTAATCAAAAGAAAATAAACTGGTACACGTGTTTGTCCGCCATCAAAGATGAGAGTTCTTAAGCGCGTTGTAACGAGAATTTTTAAGCAGATGAAAATTGATGCAGTACTTTATCTTTTGATTTAGTGCTATTTATTTACATTATTACACATGTTAATGTTTTTGCTTTTAAAATTATCAAATGGTTTCCCGTACATTTTTCTCAAAAGTATATTTAAGGTTTTGTTGCGCGGATTACATAGGCATAGGAAATAGAGATCAATATAATTGCACCTTTACTAATCCTACCAGGTGTTCTGTATTACAAAAGTGGATCTATTGTGACATTTTGATACAAGCAAAACTGTATTATCTGCACTATTATTTACCTACTGGTACTTCATTTTATTATTGGCTTGTTAAAAGTTAATTTTTTAAACCCTATGTAAGTTGACAGAAACATAGGAACCATGTCTTGAGGGGTAAATCAAACACAAATGAATAAAACCTTAATGATTTTGTTGTGCCCAAAAAAGTAATTTTATTGTGTCTGAAACAGTTTTCATTTTCTACTCAATTGTGTAAAATTTCAAGGGAAGTAAACTAATAGATCTCTACTTATAAGTAAATAGCCCAAGGCAAGAGTTTTTCATTCTTGTGGATCACAACTTTAAATTACAAAAAAAACTTCTGTTTTTGATATTAACAAAACTATCACAAACTTCACATTTGTGAAATCATTTTTGGTTATTTCAAGGACTTGGAAATTAATTTCTATACTTTATTTAATGTAATACTATCATTGAAAATTTTAGGGCCTATCTCTAGATTACAAACTTAATAACTTCTGTTTTATCGTTTGTAAATACTTTTAACTTTTGATATTATTGAGAGGGTCAGTTCTTTCCAAAATACACCATACTGTTTATACGTTATTTTGATGCCACTAAAACTTTAAATATTGTACTCCATTTATGTTATGGTGTGCATAATTATAGGTCATTTGTGAGTGTCAGGCATTTCTGTTGTCTTCCATTTTCCTGCAAAAGATGAGGATCAAAAGGTCACAGTCTAGATTTTCAAACAGTCAGATGTTAAACCGGCCATTATCAGATTTGATCGCAGTAAAAGCATCACTTAACTTAATGAATTAAATCTATAAAAACTCCCAATTGATTTGACACTTCACTGAATCGTATAACGATTATGATGGTCAATATCGCAATTAGGAAATATGGAAATCCCCTAAACTAATATTGAAACATGAGCTGATACCACTGTTCGGTTCATTGTCGCGGTAGTTCAATATTTCAAGATTTATTCATAACACTCAGTACATTTTACATGTAACACATGTGGTACAAACAATTATACATACATTGCGAGGCACATGCACACACAAGATACAATAAATTAAACGACGGTTTGTATTATTATTTTTTTTAAACCGACAGTCACTATTCTAGGTTCGTATAAGTGTAGTAGACAGGAGAAGGGAACCTTTTTTTTTAAAGAAAGAGGGAGAATTAATCACAGCTGTTACTTGTTTACGATGAACAACTAAACAATAGCAAAACGATTCGTAAATAATAACTCCCAAAATATTGTATAAATTGTAAACACCAGTTTAAAACAGCATTCCTGGTCAGACTGCATCACAGAATGCAACCGCGCCAGTGGTTAGGCCGATCCATACCAAAAAGTCACCGGCTACATCTGCGTCACAGGTCTGATCCCGAACACTGGCTAATTAGCTGGGTGGCTGACTGGCTGGCTGGATGGATGGATGGTAAACGTAATGCAAGCATTCGCAAATGAGTGCCTTTGTTACTCTTACCGAAACGAAAATATATAGACCAACAATAATTGATACTTGCGTATACTACGTAAAAGGGCGTATCCAGCTGTGTTTACCTTGCACGAAACGAAAACACAAGGTCAACTGTGGATGAGTATATACTCTGGATAGATATATTGCAGACTATACGCTGATTATTTAATTAGGACTGCATGCAGCATAGCTACAGTAATTGAGGTCAACATAATTAATAATTAAGCTGAAGAACAAAATATACACATATACAAAATAGCATAGCTTATACGTATTACTGAAATCTGGTCACAAACATATATAATTTTTATATGCAACAACATTTCCAGGGTTAGTATTTATTAATTTTTCAAACTTAATGATATTGGTGTTTTTATAAAAAATATTTGTTAATGTATCGTTTTTTTACTGTTATTAAACATTGAGCATTCTAGCAGTAGTGGAACATATATGTGATGGTTAAAAAATGGCCTCAATTTCAGAAGTCACTATTTTAGACATTATCACACTAACTGTCTGTAACAAACCTACATTGATATCTATTTAACTGGCAATCAAATCCAACCATGTTAGAATATAAGATTACACAAATAAATATTTCATAAAAATGGATAAAATGTTGTTTTTAGTTATGCACCATCATTTACATGTATCAGACCTCTGTGATACCCACTACCGTTTAACCCAGAGAAAATAAAGCAACGGTTGTTGTTGTTTTTAAAAAAATTATTTTCGTTTTCAGACTATTCAGTAAAATTTGTTATTTCCTTAGATTAGCTGCTCAGAAAAAAATATCGCTTGTTTTCTGTACATGTGAGCGGTTTCTATTGATGAGATGATTCCAGATGACGGCATGACCATATATTTTTTTTGTCCCCTCGTATTCTGGGGATCAGTGATAATATGTTAGTCTGAGGCGAAAATATCTGTGTCGGTGGGATTTCTGTTGAAATGGTTCACGTTTATTGATTATGTGTAGTTTGGATTTAACGCGGAAGCCTTTTGGTGCTGATAATTTATAGAATTCTATTATTATAAATTTATGTAGTGATTTTCTACTTTGGCAAGATCCTCAGACAAGAAGCCTGTGTGGTTGAGCGTTCGCCTGCGGATCAAGAGGTCCTTGGTTGGTTACTGGGTAAGGCTCGTTTTTTTCTCTCTTTAATTTTAAACGCCTTTATCGGGCAATTGTACTTATGCTTTTTAATTAGAAACAACTACTACTTTTTACTTTCTTATAATATTATATTGCGTTTTATATAACCTGGCGGGGCGGAGTTAATCTCTGACTTATGCAAATAATGGTAATCTAAAAGAAACGAGCAAAATCGGTAGAGCTACAGTGTAAGGTAGATGGCCAATGAATAAGAAATCAGGTCGCCGAATATACTACATATCCTGCACAATAATGCAGTGGACCGTCGCGAAACCCCGCCCCGCCATGTCGATTAAAATGGACCGGGACTATACAAGGCCAAAAATATGAGTTTACCGTAAAATATAAAATGATATCGGTTACTCTGGCGCATGACCCTATACAGTACAGAACTCCTCATGCTTTTCACCTTGATAGACCAAAAGGGGAGACTTCATATCAATTTTAAAAGACAAATTATATATGTACCCTTAAATATTTTGTATACAGCTGTCTTTTCCAGACGACCTGTCCAAATTAATCAAGTTTCGTAAATATACGGCTACGAACTTGATACTACACAAGAGACCACACAAGGTATGATGTTACTCGTCCAGGTTCACGTTCATATTTAAAGGTTATTAGATTTGTATCAAAACATATGCATGGGTTCAGCAGCGGCAATATGCGCGACTTAAAAAGAGCGTAATATTATTCCGCGAAAGAACGAGTGCATATTTCTCGATGCAAATCTAATAATCTTTTTATTACTTACGCATCTACATTGAAAATTATTATATAAATGATTCAAATTTGTTATCAAGCCTGAGTGAAATTAAAAATATCATCGTTTAAGAACTTTTACGCGACGGCATACATGAAACTGACGTCACAAATGACGTCACACACCCGATATGAAATTTGAACGTCAGTATGGAAAAATATTGGCGTTTCAGGTTCCATTGAAACTTAACAGAGTTTTTTTTAATGAGTAAGTAATAATAAATAATTATCACAATGAATATCTGCTCCTCCTGTTCATTCTGTCGATGAATCTTGAACAAATCTTTTGCCGAAAGGAAATATGTTGTGGTGCTGCTTTTTTATGGCATTGCTTTTTTCAGTGACTTAAGCATACAGCACTGAAATATTTTTCAAAGTAGAAAACTTGGTATCAAATAGAGACAAAATTGTCTTGTAAGAAGAGTAATATTCCCGAGTTTATGATAAACACAAGTTAAGAATCCGGCAAATATGCAAATATTGACCATGCTGTTTCAGCTGAGGGAACGCTATTAGCATTTTTTTTTGGTTGCATATCAAGTATCAGTATTTAATGATCTGAGATGGAAATTAAACACGCGGCGATAATTTTAAAAGCTGTCCAAATAAATTGTAAAATACTAGTAGCTATGAATTTCATACAATATTTTCAGTACATCAATGATGGGACACTATTTTGAGCTTGTTTTGATGCTGGTGCTGTGGACTGTTAGTTGCCATGGACAACAAGTACCTGATTTAACTGAGGGGCAACTTCATTCTCGAGTACGGGAGTTAGAGAAAACAGTGGAGCAGCTATTAAAGCTTGCGGGCATTCAGAATTTACAAATCGGTATAACAATTTCTTACCTTCTTTCAGGAAATTCACTGCAATCAGTGCACTTCATGACGGCGGGTTGTTAATGCAGCTTTTATCTTTATCAGTCATCCCTTAAAAATGTAATAGGCTTTCGTGGACGAGTGGTAAAAGTCGCTGACCTCGGATAACTATGGCTAGCGAAATGTCAGTGGTCTACACAGATGCCCGTCCGTTACAAAAATAATACCCAGATGGGAACACTAGGTCTTTTTTTATCTTTAATATCTTAAAAGTTGTCGTGTGACTTGAATGATGTCCATGTGTCTTAACCCTTATCATGCTAGACACGATTGGTTCTGCATTTGCGAACACTGCAGGCTCATCCGTGCAGTCTGATAATTACCTGCACTGTTCGCAATTCAGTCTGTATCTTTTTGGTATACACCCCTTTTAACAGTTAATGGTACTGTCAAAATTGAAAGATGGACAAATTCATTATAGAAATTTAGCAGGGTAAGGGTTAAAAAATCTCAGTTTAAGGTAGTGGAGCCTAAATAAAAAAGTCTCCACACGCGATTTCGGTATTATCCGGTTTTTAACCGTTAAACGGAAAGACATGTGCGCGTTAGGAGAATGCCGAACTTTAAACACACGGAAATTGCCGAGAGCTATTTTAGGTTAATTACAAAAGGTACTGCCTTCAGCAAGAGGCTGCGGGCGGTTATAGATACTTTTATTGATTTTTTTTGGTGACCAGGCTAGTTGCAAGTCGATCATTATGTCTATCAAACTATTAGATTTTGAAAATATTGCTAAATTGCCGTCGTCATATCATCATCAGTCTTAAAACTACATGTACATGGATTTTTTTTAAATACAGTTTGTATTTGCCCTCAGTAGCCTAGTGGTAGAGCGTTCGCCTTAAGCGCGGGAGGTCATGGGTTCGCTTCAGAGCGTCACACTAAAGACGTGAAAAATGTAGCTTCCTTACTTGGCGCTCAGCAGTATGAATATAGTTATAGGACTGAAAAGCCCAGTGTCTGTATACTGTGACTGGGTAATACGTGTCTGTGGCGTTATATCAGTGAGGCAGCACTTAGTTTATACTAATTTATTTTAGATCGATTGTGAAGCAAGTTCTACAACTTATATTAATCACTCTTGACACCTCATTCATGATGGAATCCATCGCCACGAGGGTATGAAAGAAGAGAAGCCAGTTTCACTTTTAATGCTGTGAGCAAGGGAGCTACTGATACCATTTTGTCACGTCTTTGGTATGATGCGACTGGGGATCGAACCCACGGCCTCCCGCACTAGAAGCGGACGCTCTACCACTAGGCTATCGAGGCAGCACTTTAAGATAGGGTATTGTGCTGACGCCGTCGTTTATATGAATATTTTTTGTTGAAAAAGACGCTAAATCCAGACACACATTCTTTAATCCCTTTAGAGTGCCCCAAAAGACGGCTGCTCGAACTGTAGAGAAGAGGGGTTTTATGTACCCAACGTTGTCTTTGTATCCGAGCGATGGCTTGGCACTAGGAGACTCTAAATCAGGTGAGGAAAATTCTATGATGAACTATGATGTCCTTTTACTTACCATTTTCAAATGTACTACATGTATGAAATGAATTTACATATGTGTGTTCTCACAACAGTTGCGTTACTGAAGTGGTGGCGTAATTACTAAGGTCGGTCTGATTTCTATCTAAAATGTACATAAGTAATGTCAATGCCAGGAATAAATACAATATATATGAAGAATTAATACCACAAAACATTAAAAATAGGCAATGAAAGACATCCTATGATTATCACTTGAATAATTTATTATTATTATTATTACTATTATTACTTATACTACTACTATTATTATTATTATAATCATTATTATTATAATTATTATTATCATTAGTTATACTACTATTATTTTTATTATCATTATTATTATTATTATTGTTATTATTATCCCCAGCTGATGAGGTAGGCTTCCACGTGTCGTTAACCGACGATGTACGTCTCAGTTGGGGAATGAAGTTACCATATGACACAGTCCAGCTGAATATTGGCGAGGCATATAACAAAAGTACAGCGAGTTTACATGCCCATACCTCTTTTCACTTAACATAGTTTGCCGGGAGGATACGTATCTTGAAATCTCTGTTGAAATAAGTAACGGAAATAGCTCGCCTAGATACATTCTTAACACCGTTTGTGATCATCGGAAGCGAACACTACTCGGCAGAGGAAGTCTGTATTGCGGCGAAACTCATAATGGTTGCACGGCGATAGTGTCCTTGACCCGAGGTGAAAAGGTCACGGTTAAAAAGGTGTGGCCCAGAGATGGCACACTAAGCACTATCGCCGGGGAAGGACTGTCAACCTTTTCTGGCTACCTGCTCAATGCAAAAGAATAATAGTTAAATAATAGTAGTGTAGCTAACCTGTTAGATAATGCAAGACAATAACTAGACATTGTCGGCTTAAGTTGATGTGGACAATGAACTGTGAATGTGCTGTAAATCCTGGGGGTCTTCTCAAGACATACTTGTATTTAATTCACTGTTACAGTACCTGACTTTGTTCATGACAGAACGTCATTCAAGTATTATATAAACAGACTGAATGAAACTGAGTCTTGGTAATGTTCTATGTTTGTATAGGAAGTAATTATTTGGGACAATTTAAATGAATGTTAGTAAAGGAATGTTCTCATAAGACACTAGAAGAGTTACTTTAACCAAACACGAGTAAAGTTTTTTATCAAGAGCTCTCCAAAATATACATAAACTTAGAATAAGATTTCTTTTAAAAACAAATAGTAATTCTACAAAAGTTCCATCAACTATGTTTCCCATTTCATTTGATATATTGTGTTTCTGCCTTCGTCATAGTCTGTCCGTCTTCATATAGCCTGATCTAGCTTCTCAAAATCCTCTGCTAGGATTTAAACGGAACTTCACAGAAATGATATTATGAAGCCTTGTTGTGCGTATCCTCGTTTTTTTTGTGGAGTTAGGGTCACTTAAAAGTAGTTTTTGAATGAAATTTGTCCGAACTGCTATTAATTATAATTAGCAGGATTTGAAAACAATTTCATAGGAATGATCCGTTCAAATTCTAGCTGAGCATGTATTACGAGGTTCATATTAAATTAAATTATCTTGTGTACTGAGTAATGGCCCTTTGATTATCCTACATAAAGTCTTTGAAAAGATTTTTTCTGTAATTCACTCCAAATTTCATTGAAGCCTAAGGGATTTATTGAAATAAGATGTGCATATCGTTGGTACATACTGCTCGAAATATTTTTTCCGGATTTATGTCCATTATTCATTTTACGGAAAAAAAATTCGGACTTCTTCTCCTAGTATAGGGCTGTTTGTGTGCTTTGACTGAAACGTCTTAGGAATGATAGTTGCAGGTCTATATTATTCATAAGGTATGGATTGTACGTTGAACGATTTGACGAATTAATTGTACCTCATTATTAGAAATAGAAATTATGTAGACAGATCCTCTTTCATCATTTTGGGAACGCCATCAACGCCAGTGGAATTAGGAAAATGTTCTAGAAAATTGTTTTATTTGAAAAATTTGCAAATGAACAAAATCTGTGTAAAGATAGTTTTGTGTAAAATATTAATGTACTGCATTTTAGTAATTGTTCAACATTCTAACATGATCAGATTCATTTTCCTATTAAACAAAGAAGGCAGAAAACAGTGAATTATTATACAACAAATCACTGTTCTGACGTCACAATTATTACGTCATGGCGTCAAATGGCATAGCGGCGCGCTGGAAAAGAAACCGATTGAAAACGGGCAAATATTTAATTAATGTTGGCAAGGATGTATTTAAAAATCCTTGGTAACGTGCTAGAATCGAAATAATATATCTCATTTAGTGATTTGCTCTTGAATAAATCATTGTTTGTCGTTCAGATGCGTATTATTATATCACGAGGGCGCATCTGAACTCCAAACAATGTTTTATTCAACGACAAATCACTGGGTGAGATATATTATTTCTTAAGTATAACTGTTTTTAATGACCAAAATAAACATACAAATTAGCGAAACTATTTTAAACCGGCAAAATTCCTAAAACGTAACACTAATTTGGGAATGTTAAATTAAGAATTGGGGAAAAATATTTTCTTTGCTTTGGGATTACATCCTTTTACTGGAGGTAGATTTATAGGGAGAAAAGCCCTGCTAGAAATTTTTGTCAACGCTTCATTTAAAAATTCTAGTCCAGATTTCAATGATAGTAGAAAGTGCTTGGTATATTGCCTTGTTGAGCATATCATTGGCACGTCCGCTCGAAATATTGTTTGCGGAGTTATTACGCTTAAAATCATTTTCGAATAAAATGAGTAGCACGGGTCCTGCCGCTAAACAATTTTTCACTGATATACGATCCTTGATTTTTACACTAAAATTCACATAACACCGTTAAAATATTCACATATCACCGTTAAAAATGTCATTGTATTCAGTTACAAAGTTTACATTATTTATTTTACATCGTTTTTTAGAATTTAATGTAAATGTAAACTGTCATTTTTATACATTTCATTCCTCTACTGTGAAAATGTAAATAGTTATACATAATCAGTTTCGTATAAAAGTAATGCTCTGACCTTTCTAAAAATCATATTCTATAATATAAAGAATCATCATCAGATTTTATAAAAAGGTTACAACATCAATAATAGTAAATATAGGCAAGTTGGCGAGCGTAGCGGTCCGCAAAAAGGACATTCAAGGGTATTTTGATATAATGAAAAATGGAAGCTTTGCCGAAAAGAAAGTGCGATCGCACCCGATGCACCTATCCTTTCCCGCCTCTGGCTACGCCCTTGCAGTATATGTTTCTTTGTTGTAGGTTAACATTAATTTCCCCGTTCTATTTTATCAGGAAGGGAGAAAAATCGTTTTTTAAATATCTCTCAAGCATGATTATAGATTGACGAGCACATTAATGTATAAAAGAGACTGTCGAGAATAAATGTAAAAAAGAGGATAATTTGTTTAAGATTTCGCACTTCAAGCATATAATTGTAGTCACTGAAAATGAATGCACGGCTTCATCTATACTTGGGATACACATTTTGATAGTTTAAAAATCTCTACACTAGCTTAAAATGAAAGTCAGATGATCATCAAACTGTAATTTCATGGTCTCCGACCAGTCTATTTTCAGTATCACAGTTAGTGGGTTTGACTTGTCACTGTGTTAAAGCAACTTAAAAATAGTTTGCTCGTTACATTTTAACATTTTCCATGAAAAAACAGCAACAGTCACTTGCTGAGAAAGGGTTAACTTGTACCGGTAAGCAATCCAGGAACACTGGTTAGGCCAACTGCCTGCCGTTACATAACAGAAATACTATAAAAAACGGCGCTTACCAAAACTAAATGAATAAATGTGTTTTGAAACGCTCCCTAGACAGTCCGCATTCGGTGTTCACAGTCAGACTTCACATAAACCGACAATGTCTATTACTCTGTACACAGGTGTTTGTAATTGATTAACAGCAGGTATATTTCGTTGTCATATGCTTGTCACATGATGACGTCTGTCTGTTTTTTTTTTCTGAATTTATGTATCAGAATATCTAAATCGCTAAAGCTATGATTATTTTGTACTAAATGAAGAAACTCTACAAGTATTGCATTTACACAGATATTTTAAGTGTTCATTAACATTCAAAGGACAACTTGAAATTCACAGTTAACGTCTGTGTGCATCATTGTATAACTCGTTTGTATTTTGTTTGACTTTGTAATGAAATTAACGAATTCTCACTTGGCTTGCGTTTATAGATAACACTTCTTTGACTGAGTAAAATGGCTTAATATTTTCATACGCGCCAAAAAAAAAAAAAAAGTAAAAAGGGAAGGCAAAGTATGGATGCCATTTTCTCCACCAGTCCGCAATCTACATGTCCTTTCGTCCGTCTAAAAAGTGTTGTCCGAATAACTCTTCCTAAAGATTCAAGGTATTTTGTGAGAACTTACAGAAACATATCACTATGAGGTACAATTTTGCACATTGTCGTGAGAGTATCCATTTACTATGATTGGTGTAGGAGTTCTGATCCGTTGAATTTTTACAGAATTTACAATCAGAATGAAAGGTTTGTCCTGGCAGACGCTATGACAGTCTGCAAGGGTTTAAACCTAGTATCAAATAAACTTATTTGCATTTTCCACCGAAAGCTAGAAATATACTTCTTAACCAATCAGTGTCTTGTAGAGGTCAGTGATTCGGTTGAAAATATGCTTCCGTGGTGTAGAAAGAAGTCCAAAGTAAATATATCCTTATTTTCCCAATTCGTGTAGAACAAGTGCTTTAATCACACTTTTTCACTGCTAGAATACATTCTGCATGAAATGAGACGGGTGTCATGTTTATACACACAATATGGTAAGTTTTGCAGATCGAAACCAAAAGTAGAGGTTTACTGTGCGGACAAGAGCAAATATGCGCCATTTTTAGGGTAGCAGACCACAACTAACTGGCATTTCTTTAGGAACTATTCAACCCCCTATTTTCTTTTTATTTTTAAAATGTGAATGAATAAAAAGCAACCGTTTCTTAAAATGTGAACCGTTCAGATAGAAGAGACACGCAATAATATGTACTAATTTGATTTGTTTTAAAGTCAGTATGGTCTAGGTAAATATGTCGGTAGTACATTAAACAGACTTCCACAGCAACCAGGAAATACTTTGTACATTTTGAAAATGTCGTACATTTTGAAAATGTTAAAACGGACGTCATTTCGTGTGTCATTTCTCCATGATATGTATGGAACAAAGACCCACTTGACGTTTTTTTTGATTATTATATCAAAATTGAAAAGAACATGACAAATGAGAACATACCCTTGCAGTTTTCACTTTTCATGCTTGCGGAAGACCACAGGAGCCCCGGGATTTATTTCAGACACGGATTAGCACCAGAATAGAACCACCGACCTTTCGCAAGTTAGCATGGTGTTTTTCTTATATGAAAGAAATCAGTCCAGTCTGAGGTTCGAACTAAATGCCATAAGGGCAATTGTCTTGAGGCCAGCATCTTTAAGTATCAGAGCTAGTAACACATTTGGTACAGTTATCTCATTTTGAAACGAACCATTGTTGGCAAGACACCATGCCTGTCTTCAATTTTAAGATGTGTTGTTAACACAAAACAAGTGCACACCTTTACTCTGCAATGTCTTGGCTGACCTTTAATGAAGGTCTTGCTCATCGATACTTCATGGTTATCATATATATGAAGTTTCATTGGAATACCTTCAAAAGC
The DNA here is from genome assembly GCF_021730395.1 of Mercenaria mercenaria. NCBI lineage: Eukaryota > Metazoa > Mollusca > Bivalvia > Venerida > Veneridae > Mercenaria > Mercenaria mercenaria. The sequence continues at coordinate 77,592,631 of NC_069371.1, forward strand.
GTGGAGAAGTCGAAGCCACATTTATCAATAATGCAAGGGTATACTTACGAGTATTGTCTAAGAACAAGGAACCTTTACTTTGTAATGCTTAGACCAGCCCTAAAATATGCACATGTATCGTTTCCATTGCAGTGCCTCTGTCATTTACGCCACAAAGTCATATGTACCAATTACGTGCAGAAGTTTAAGGACCCTTAACTCTAGAAAGCTGTGATCGGCCATAACAAAATATGCCACAAACATCTGTTTTTCATGATGATTCTGTATATGAAGTTTCATACGAATCCGTTAAAATAGTGGAATTAGATCTCAAGGCAATCTTTCCACTGACCAACCAGTCACATGACCATAAAATGGTTCCCAATATACCTCCACATACCATCAATACTTTCTGTGGGGCATTAATAAGTAAATCTCTGATTTTTTTTAGGTTTATTGTTTATATATACCAGAGATAAAACATAGAACTGTAAAGAACTGTAAGAATGATAGAGTGAAATACTGTTTGTAAAACTGTCATGACAGTTGTATTTTGTAAAACATATTTAGCACATACTGAGCAAGAAGGCACCGCTGTAATTTGTATGTACCATATAGCACACGAAAATTTGCATATATAGTAATGTCACTGCGGCCACAGCGCATTAAATTTTATGCAACACTGCATTATCATAAAGTTTTATCAAGATGTACGCATATTCAGTTCTGATAACACGGAGAAACATAATTTTCTAGGGTTGTTTAGTTCTCAGCACTGAGATTCAAATTATGCAACAGATGACATTTTGCTTCACGCTATTTGTTTTATTAAATGGGAAAGGCAATCAAACAAAAACAATCACCAATTAGCATAAAAATAACGAAACAAATCACATAGAATTTCAATGACGAGAAATTTCGTTAAAACTTTCGTGTCGCCATCGGAGTTAACGTTGTGTAGTGCTAATGCATGTCACCGCTTAGTGATATTTGTTTCTGATTTTTGCCGTAAATAACGCCAAAGTGCGGCGTTCGCCGTTACCATACTTTCCAAAAATATCTATATTTTGGTAAGTATTCGGTATAAACTGATGATTGGTTCAAGGAATTTTATAAATATATCAAGGTACTTGGTGAGAATTATTGTTTTTATTCTATTACACACGATCTTATGGCTGCAGTGACATTACTTCTGTACCAACCCTCGTACATACGTTGTACCAACCCTGGTACATACGTTGTACCAGCCCTCCAAGCCTCGTACATACATTGTACGACTCTAGATCAGCAGACCAGATTCTAACGGCAAAATTAATGTCCATTATTTAACATTTCGTAAAATTATTCTGACATGTGGAAAGAGAAAAAATATGTGAGAGATTGCCTTGTCAGGCTACAAATAATTGGTTTATCTGTCAGCAGATAAGAGGTATTCCCCTCTTTGTTTGGCATATTATAAATAATGAATTTAAACGTAGTAAAAATAAATATAATATCACAACGTATTATCACAGTATGCTATTAGATATTCTAATTATAGATATCCATAACAAAAAAAAAACCAAAAAACACCGGCTCGAATCGATACCTGAAGCCTCATTTAAAACATAAATTTTAGACGGAGCCAATGAAGAGAACATAGATCTACGGATCGCGGGGTCGTGAGTTCGATCCTCGGGCGAGGCATATTTTCTCCGTGACGATTTGATAAAAGACATTGTTTCTGCACCCCTGATCAATGTAGAGAAGTTGGCAGTTACTTGCAGAGAATAGGTTATAATATACAGAGACACTGGTAAGGCTAACTGCCACCCGTTTCAACATTGTGTCTGAAATCATTATGTCCTCCACCACTGATTCGTGTAGAGAAGATGGCAGTTACTTACGGAGAACACGTTAGTACTGGTACATAATCCAGGGATAGTGGTTAGGTTAAAAGCCCGCCGTTACATAACTGAAATACTGTCGTAAAACTGCACAAAATCCCAACAAGTTAAAACGAACTCTTAAAATCCAAAGCTTTCGGACATAAAACAATTAGTTTGACACAATTGTCTGTTCTCGTTACAAATATTAAATATAATTGTGTAACTTTCCTCGCGTACAGACACTGTTTACCACTATAAAGAAAAAGTATAAATAAACATTT